>NW_027271795.1:917500-1467500 GCF_040938485.1 Diadema antillarum
AAGTAATGTAGGCTTTCATATTCAAATCACATCCAACTAAATTGTACACTATTTAGCTTTTACTCATATCAATGACAGTTTTATCTGATATATAGTTTTTGAACTATTAAAGATCGAAAGTGGAAAATGTTTTTGTAACACCTAGTATAAATCTATAGCTGTACCAATGCAACAAAACGTTTTCATTCTTGTTTTATCTTAAAAGACGGGATAGCTCAAGCCTCAACCTCTGTTTGAACTTTTGTTCCACTCTACATTGTGAATTCCAACTGTGAAGTCAACTCCATTGAATCGGATTGGAACATGACCACTGCGGGAACTCGTGGCGGGAGATCAATGATAAAATTTGATGTGCGAGGGAAATGTTTTCTCTCTTATGATTTAAAAGAAATGGGACGGAAATATATAAGACAACCATTCTGCTTTGTTTTCACTAGATTTTATGTCTAAGGAAATGGCAAGTTTCGTAAAATATGATGTCAAAGCATGACTTTGTGGTATTGAAATAAGGTTTGTTTTTCCAAGAAATTAATCTTATTCACCCGCTGCCAAAAGCTGTTAAGTTCCTTTTACCGAATTCATCTTGTAGGACTACATTCCACACACAGTGTAACACATGTTGTATATCTTTCTCTTCTTCTTTCTCCTTCTCTTCTTCACTTGCTTTTTTTTTGGGGGGGGAGGGGTGGGGGTGGGAGGCTTCCGTACCCAATCAGTCGACGTGAAAATATGCACATGATTATCAAATCATCATATTCTTTTGTATGTTTATGAAAGACGAAAATGAACCATGACAAGGAGTGCCCCCTATATATGCACTCAAAGTACAAGTGCTCTTTTCCACGAGTTTACGTGAGGTGAAATGAACATTTGACATGATTCATGCTATTTTATGTCTCATTCATACATGCATAAATCCATTATGGTTTAATTGTATGGTCACTATTTAAATTTTCCGAACTTTATACGAAAATGAGGTTGCCTACAGCATAATTAGATACTTATCTCACCTTGAAGAGACAGTTGGAAATCTTTGAAATCTGAACGAGACTAATAGGGCAATGATTCAAAGTTATCAATCTTATAAATATAACTAATGGTAAATCACATTGATGCACCATCCTTGGTAGATCTGAGACGATCAAAATATCCGTCTGGTTATTTGGCTTCAATACAATATGGTCGAAGTTGATTTTCCTATACAGTTTGCATAAGGCAACAACGTCAATCTTATATAGTTTTTTTTTTCGAAATAAGATGTTAATAAGAAATGTGTGCAAAGATATAAACGAACTTGATAGCGAGAGAGAGGGAGAAAACTATCGTGTTTAAAAATAGGGAGTAGAACACGGATGACATCACAACACGTCACCACAACAGTAATTTCAAGATGACCATACAACAGTTTGTGCATCATGGCGCATTGTGCATGATTGCATTTTGACGGGCTTAGGCCCACATAATACCCCTTCAACGGAGCGCTTTGTCATCGGTCTTTCGTCAGAAGGAGAGGGTTTTTTTCTTCTTCTTCTTCTTTTTCGTGCCGTCACACCCTAACGGGCATCGTATCACAGTCATCGTATCACACGGCTGATCATCCCGTGAAAGAACTAACATGGCTTTTTGCTCGTCGGTCATCTCGTGAGGATCGTTTTAATGTTGTTGTTGTTGTTGTTGTTGTGTTTTTATCACAGGCTTACGGTCATATATCTAATATGCTTCTTTATCAATATTTTGGCAACGTATGAATATACCATTCACTTGTTATATGCCTCCGCCACGAGGTGTGGCCGGAGGTATTATGATTTCGGGTTGTCCGTCCTTCCGTCCGTCCTTTGTCCGTAATCAGCGTAATTTAAGAACCGTTTGAGTGTCTCACTTCCCGGAGGTATTCTAATGAAACATGGCATATATCATGTACTGTATGTATGAATGGACGAAATGTGCCTATCAGACTTTGCTTGCGCATTCTCAAGATCAAAGGTCAAAGGTCAAGGTTAATTACTTAGAATTTCACTATTTCACCCATATCTATAATTGCCTCAAGTCTTTTTTCCTTGAAATTTAGTGTATATACATGCATCTGGACCAGATAAATAATCGCAAGGGAAAATTTTGGGCCATGGAGTCCAAGTTCGAAGGTCAGGTAAAATGCTTAAATTTCACCCTTTTCTCTATATTTCAGAAATGGTTCAAGGTATATCTTCATGGTACTAGTACATAATATGCATATTCTCCCTGGCAGTGATTCTCATGGGACTTTTGGGGTCATTGGTCAAACGTCAAGGGTGAAAGGTTAATGTCAAATTCCCAAAGTTTTAATATTTCCCCCATGGATCTAAATGCAATGCCTAAAGATATTTTCTTGAAACTTAGTGTACTTATTACATGGTATACATGTATTACCAGATAGAGTACAGTAAGTATTTTCTAGGAAAGTTTTGGGCCATGGGATCAATGGTCAAAGGTCAAGTGAAAATGGTAAATTGCACCTTATTTTGGTTCGGTGTAAAAATGGCAGGGGTAAAAATGGCAGGGGTAAAAATGGCAGGGGTAAAAATGGCAGAGGTAAAAATGGCAGGGGTAAAAATGGCAGAGGTAAAAATGGCAGAGGTAAAAATGGCAGAGGTAAAAATGGCAGGGGTAAAAATGGTAGGGGTAAAAATGGCAGAGGTAAAAATGGCAGAGGTAAAAATGGCAGGGGTAAAAATGGCAGGGGTAAAAATGGCAGGGGTAAAAATGGCAGGGGTAAAAATGGCAGGGGTAAAAATGGCAGAGGTAAAAATGGCAGAGGTAAAAATGGCAGGGGTAAAAATGGCAGAGGTAAAAATGGCAGAGGTAAAAATGGCAGAGGTAAATAATTATGTGGTATAATTAATGTCACAGGTAAAGTTGTCAGCACTTGGTCGAAATGTCAGTGGTGAAAATGCTAGAGATAAAAATGCCATTGATAAGAATTTAGTCGTTGAAATGCAAGAGGACAAGGTAAAAGTGACAGAGATTTTTTTTTCTTCATGTTTCTGACACCTTTCTCGCAATACGCGCGAAATAATACGCCTGAAATAAAGCACGGGGGAGACCGGGGAGAAATGGGACACGGGAAGAAATATGGGACACTCATGTAACTTGAAAAATGCTCGGCCAGTCAACAATCCAATTATATCAGTAAAATGATAAGCCTCGGTACACCTGAAAATGGACATATTAAACACTAAACAGCTCGACATGTATCTTGTCAGTAAAATATCAAACTTACTTTAGATCTGGTAGGGCCTATACCATGGTACTATGTTAATAAGTATTTCAAAAAGTGTGCGAGCTTCTGAAAATACAATTGCTTGATAACAGACATGCAGGTATGAAAAATTGGCAGGGATCTTTTATTGTTTCTGTTACCACTGGGAGAAATCTAAAAGGGCAGTGTTACATTTCTCCCCGCGGCACATGTAAAGAGAGTCTTGCAGAGCTTCAGCGATCCCTGTGTAAATTGAATCGCGATCATTATGGTAGTCATGGACGGTGATTTCAATCTACCTGGATGGGATTGGATTGGAATTTCTTACTGTTGTTGTATAACGAGGGAACAACGTTATTTTCGGTGGCTGAATCTACCAATCTTTAGCAACACACCATGTTGATAACATAATTGAATCTGACTTTGGAGCAACAGCTAAGTTTGAAAGGCATCAAACATTTACATTTTTTCGCCTGCGAATTCGTTCAACAATGGTTGAAAGAAATCCCAAGCAAACTATCAGTTTTTACTCTCACTCGTAGAACAGTTTATGCTCTAAAGTTCGTCTCCAGTTTTAATAGGCATAAGTTGGTAAAGTGACCACAAAGTATTCATTAAACTTCGAGATATTTGTTTTTGCGCCATGTGATACTTGAACAATGTAATACAATATTTTGCAAGAGTTTACTTATGTCTGCCGATACATCTGCTGTAGTTTGTTTTCTGTGTTTTGTATTTTTACTTCTACATTATGTCGTGATCAGGCCTTGTGAGATAAATAGGCTCCTACGAAACCTGAATGTGAGAAAATAATATTGAACAGGTGAAAAACTAGCGGTTTGCTTCGACTATGTCTCCTTCAGTTCTTTACACCAAACAGTTAAAAAAAAAATGAAAAATTATGACAATATACTAGCCTGGACGTGAGCGGAATTCGTTTGTGCAAGACTGTGTATGTGAGAGTATGTATATTTGCGTATATGTTTATACCAAAAGTGGGTTCGTGAGTGTGTGTGTGTGTGTGTGTGTGTGTGTGATAACTTCATTGGGCGAAACAACGTAGGATTATACTGTTTAAGGGCTTTGCAGCATTGTTGGAACCCCCTTATAATGATAGATAATAATAATAATAATAATAATAATAATAATAATAATAATAATGATAATAATAATAATAATAATAATAATAATACTGAATAATAAAAATAATTTCCCATAGGCCTACTAGGCTCTTAGCTGGTTTATTATTTCTCTGCACACAGACAGATTACGCCACTGCACTTGAATCAAACTCAGAATAATGAGAGTGCTCTAATCTTTTTAAAACATAATTAAATCAATATTCTTCAAATCTGCAATTTGGATTTGATAATTCGATAAATGCAGTTTGTTCTGACTAGGTTATCATTCAAAACCTCTTCATACGTTTACATCTGACGAAACCGCTCTCATTACTTCTGACATTTTACTTCTGCCATTTTTACCTCTGCCATTATTACCTCTGCCATTTTTACCCCTGCCATTTTTACCTCTGCCATTTTTACCTCTGCCATTTTTACCCCTGCCATTTTTACCTCTGCCATTTTTACCTCTGCCATTTTTACCCCTGCCATTTTTACCTCTGCCATTTTTACCCCTGCCATTTTTACCTCTGCCATTTTTACCCCTGCCATTTTTACCTCTGCCATTTTTACCTCTGCCATTTTTGCCTCTGCCATTTTTACCCCTGCCATTTTTACCCCTGCCATTTTTACCTCTGCCATTTTTACCTCTGCCATTTTTACCCCTGCCATTTTTACCCCTGCCATTTTTACCTCTGCCATTTTTACCTCTGCCATTTTTACCCCTGCCATTTTTACCTGGCACCCTTATTTTTCCCTCCGTATCTGAAAGGTGCCAGGTAAAAATGGCAGGGGTAAAAATGGCAGAGGTAAAAATGGCAGAGGTAAAAATGGCAGGGGTAAAAATGGCAGGGGTAAAAATGGCAGAGGTAAAAATGGCAGAGGTAAAAATGGCAGGGGTAAAAATGGCAGGGGTAAAAATGGCAGAGGTAAAAATGGCAGAGGTAAAAATGGCAGAGGTAAAAATGGCAGGGGTAAAAATGGCAGAGGTAAAAATGGCAGGGGTAAAAATGGCAGAGGTAAAAATGGCAGGGGTAAAAATGGCAGAGGTAAAAATGGCAGAGGTAAAAATGGCAGGGGTAAAAATGGCAGAGGTAAAAATGGCAGAGGTAAAAATGGCAGGGGTAAAAATGGCAGAGGTAATAATGGCAGAGGTAAAAATGGCAGAAGTAAAATGTCAGAAGTAATGAGAGCGGTTTCGTCAGATGTAAACGTATGAAGAGGTTTTGAATGATAACCTAGTCAGAACAAACTGCATTTATCGAATTATCAAATCCAAATTGCAGATTTGAAGAATATTGATTTAATTATGTTTTAAAAAGATTAGAGCACTCTCATTATTCTGAGTTTGATTCAAGTGCAGTGGCGTAATCTGTCTGTGTGCAGAGAAATAATAAACCAGCTAAGAGCCTAGTAGGCCTATGGGAAATTATTTTTATTATTCAGTATTATTATTATTATTATTATTATTATTATCATTATTATTATTATTATTATTATTATTATTATTATTATTATTATCTATCATTATAAGGGGGTTCCAACAATGCTGCAAAGCCCTTAAACAGTATAATCCTACGTTGTTTCGCCCAATGAAGTTATCACACACACACACACACACACACACACTCACGAACCCACTTTTGGTATAAACATATACGCAAATATACATACTCTCACATACACAGTCTTGCACAAACGAATTCCGCTCACGTCCAGGCTAGTATATTGTCATAATTTTTCATTTTTTTTTAACTGTTTGGTGTAAAGAACTGAAGGAGACATAGTCGAAGCAAACCGCTAGTTTTTCACCTGTTCAATATTATTTTCTCACATTCAGGTTTCGTAGGAGCCTATTTATCTCACAAGGCCTGATCACGACATAATGTAGAAGTAAAAATACAAAACACAGAAAACAAACTACAGCAGATGTATCGGCAGACATAAGTAAACTCTTGCAAAATATTGTATTACATTGTTCAAGTATCACATGGCGCAAAAACAAATATCTCGAAGTTTAATGAATACTTTGTGGTCACTTTACCAACTTATGCCTATTAAAACTGGAGACGAACTTTAGAGCATAAACTGTTCTACGAGTGAGAGTAAAAACTGATAGTTTGCTTGGGATTTCTTTCAACCATTGTTGAACGAATTCGCAGGCGAAAAAATGTAAATGTTTGATGCCTTTCAAACTTAGCTGTTGCTCCAAAGTCAGATTCAATTATGTTATCAACATGGTGTGTTGCTAAAGATTGGTAGATTCAGCCACCGAAAATAACGTTGTTCCCTCGTTATACAACAACAGTAAGAAATTCCAATCCAATCCCATCCAGGTAGATTGAAATCACCGTCCATGACTACCATAATGATCGCGATTCAATTTACACAGGGATCGCTGAAGCTCTGCAAGACTCTCTTTACATGTGCCGCGGGGAGAAATGTAACACTGCCCTTTTAGATTTCTCCCAGTGGTAACAGAAACAATAAAAGATCCCTGCCAATTTTTCATACCTGCATGTCTGTTATCAAGCAATTGTATTTTCAGAAGCTCGCACACTTTTTGAAATACTTATTAACATAGTACCATGGTATAGGCCCTACCAGATCTAAAGTAAGTTTGATATTTTACTGACAAGATACATGTCGAGCTGTTTAGTGTTTAATATGTCCATTTTCAGGTGTACCGAGGCTTATCATTTTACTGATATAATTGGATTGTTGACTGGCCGAGCATTTTTCAAGTTACATGAGTGTCCCATATTTCTTCCCGTGTCCCATTTCTCCCCGGTCTCCCCCGTGCTTTATTTCAGGCGTATTATTTCGCGCGTATTGCGAGAAAGGTGTCAGAAACATGAAGAAAAAAAAATCTCTGTCACTTTTACCTTGTCCTCTTGCATTTCAACGACTAAATTCTTATCAATGGCATTTTTATCTCTAGCATTTTCACCACTGACATTTCGACCAAGTGCTGACAACTTTACCTGTGACATTAATTATACCACATAATTATTTACCTCTGCCATTTTTACCTCTGCCATTTTTACCTCTGCCATTTTTACCCCTGCCATTTTTACCTCTGCCATTTTTACCTCTGCCATTTTTACCCCTGCCATTTTTACCCCTGCCATTTTTACCCCTGCCATTTTTACCCCTGCCATTTTTACCCCTGCCATTTTTACCTCTGCCATTTTTACCTCTGCCATTTTTACCCCTACCATTTTTACCCCTGCCATTTTTACCTCTGCCATTTTTACCTCTGCCATTTTTACCTCTGCCATTTTTACCCCTGCCATTTTTACCTCTGCCATTTTTACCCCTGCCATTTTTACCCCTGCCATTTTTACCCCTGCCATTTTTACACCGAACCATCTGAAATGGCTCTAGGTATCGTCTCGAAATTTCATACATATGCACATGACAGTGATTCTCTTGGGAATGTTTGGGTCATAAGGTCAAAGGCCAGGACAAGATGCTAAAATTCGACAATTCAATACTGAAATTACAGCTTTTCTCTATGCCTTTGAGCTTACTCTATACATTAACTTAATAAGTCTAGGTATATACATGCATTTCTGCATAACGCCTCTGTGGGAGAGCTTTAGACCATGGCGTCAGTCAAGTGAAAACGCTAAAATCCCCTATAATACCTGCTGTCTGAAACAATTTAGCCATCATACATCCAAATTAAACCTAGTTCAAGGAAAGTAAGCATTCAATGCATTTGTGACGAACACGTCATTTCGATTTTTTGTGCCAACTATGTGAAATTGTCATCTCACACTGTCAAGCAAGACGTCCTCTAAACCTATTGGAAGAACCATGCATTGTGGCGGATGAATACCAGTGGCCATAGCGACATTTCTAGTTTTCTTTTTTTTTTCTTCTAAATACGTCAATGTTCAGTAATGCTATTCTACCTTTGATTGATACATTAAAAGTGTCCAGCAGCCTTGCAGAACATACTGATGCATTATTCCTTTCTTGACGCATTGACCCTGCATGGATCCTTAAAAACGCTCCGCAATGAAAGATTGAAAAAAAAAATAAAGCAAATATTTATCCCGAAGTACCGCTCGTACCATTTTTTTTCTCTCTCTCCTCCCTCTTTTGCAAATATACAAGGTGTTATTTGACAGAGTTTCCAAAGTACACGGATATTCAAACACAACACAAAGTGATGGAAGGTTGTAAAGTTAGGGGAAAAAATCAAAATAATGATGCTCCAATTCATTATAACTTGACATGAGATGCGACAAAGGAAAAAAAATGATAATCTTGCATTTGATTGGTTAAGATCTCGTTCTTCATGGCGTTCACATGGTGCGCTGAACCAGTGAAAGGTATTGCACTCATGGCGATCACATGCACACAAACCGCGCCCCCTGCTCCACAAGCTCGGCACACTGTTGACCTCCATCCTTGGACTCATTAACATGACTATAGAGCAAGGGGTGGGGCTACAGAAAAAAAAAAGTCCAAAGGCGCCCCACTTCCCATAAGCTTTTGAACCAGGATCCATTGTTTAAGAAGAGAACAAAATGTGTCTCGACAAAATTTTTTAACGCCATTCCCGTCCGTGCCGAATTCTTGCAGGGAGGACGTCCCGGAGCCTTGTTAGACCAGGCACATTCCTTCAAACTCAACAAACATTCCCCTGTCCCCTTCAATGTCATTGACAGGGGTTTTGAAAAACTTTCATAGCCTACCATCCCTAATCACGATTATCGTATTCGGACTCCTCACGTGTTGTCTGGTGACAGGTCCTTTTGTAGCTGCAAGTCATTACCTGTGTGAATATTAAGCGTTTGCACCAGACTTTGTTTCTGAATCAACAGTAATCATGGTAAGTCGACCGTAATTTCATATCATAAAGCATATTTTGCTATGACCATTATTGATGGTGTGCTATATTGACACAAAATGCCCAATAATTTATTCGATACTCGGATTTTAATTGTCAAATCTGAGAGGTGGTCGGGTTTGTAATTTGTCACCAACTCCACGGGGAGCGTCGCGTGCTATCGAACTTCGCGCCATATGCTCTTCGTAATTACAAAAAATAAAATAAAATGTTTCATGGTGTCACATTGCTGCTAGGACCTAGCCTGAAAGGAGAAAAGTTGTTACGCCTTGAAGATAGATGCATGCTTTCATGAAAAATGATATGGAAAGAGTTATTCCTCTCACAATAATGTGAAAGATACATTATATACGTGACACTTGAAGCGCCATCGCATTACAAGTCATCTATGGGGTAAATTCCCTTTTGACTTTGGAGTGTCATTGAAAGTAATATATTTGATCACTTAATAACACAGTGACGGAGAGATCTAATCCTATTGCCCAAAATGAAAATTACAAATATTGCAAGCATTCATTCCGGTGTACAAAACGTTGCTACTACAGTATTACAACAAGAAAGCTTGGAGCATGATTGTTTAGATGCGTGCAAGCTGGATTTAAAAGGTGTGTACAGCAAGTGCTGATGGACGGGATAGCTTCATGCAAGATTCACGTGGAAAAGGTAAAAAGCCTATTCATAAATTCCAATAGCTTAAGTGGGTACATCTCCAAATGGCCTGAAGATTATGCGACCAGACAACTCTGCGATGTCTGTAAGCGTGGTTTTCGTTGAGTTGCGGTACAATCGAACTTGTTTGATTTTTTTCCGGAGACTTATGTCACTTTTTCCAGTCTACGTGCGGCTGGTCCCGGAGACGTTTCCGTGACGTCTTGACGACGTGTCCATTACTTGCGGCCACGTCGCGGCGGGAGACTTATTTTGTCCCCGACGTCTTCGAAGATTGCGGAATCCCTCTCCGACCTTCCGGCTACGATGTCGAGTAGTCGTGGAGACGTCTCCACAACTGAGAAGACGTCCCGGAGAAGTCCCGAGAATTCCGGAAGAAAAAGTTGCCATCTTGTTTTGAGACGTCTCGGGCGCAGACTTAGAGTCACTTTCGTGGTGACAGCGCAAGCCGGTTTTCTGTTTTGTTTTGTTTGTCTGTCTGTTTGTTTGTTTGTTTGTTGGTTTGTTTTTGACAAGTTAGTCACTATAGTCTCATCCCAGTATTAGCATTCTGTGTCAGGTGCCAGCAAAGGAATTTGTTCATAAACAGTATGAAACGCCCCAGTGGCGTGAGATAGTCTATGCCCTTTCGGCAGCCCATTGAACCTGACCAAAATTCGTACCTGTCGATAAGAGCCTATTAAACCCTCTTACCTTGGGGGGGGGGGGGGGGCATAATGCCCCCCCCCCCCCCCCGACGAATTCCGCGACCATTCCGGCGCGCAAATTTTTTGTGATTTTGTGTACAAAGTCAATACAAATTGTGTTTATTCAATTAATTCATATAAAGATTCATATTTTTTATTTTAATGGCTGAAATCAATTTATTTTAGTATAATTATGCTTCAAAAAATGTGTATGACAAATTCTCCTGAAAAAACAAAAAAAAAGTTCGAAAAACAAAGAAATACATAAAAAAAATGATAAAACAATAAAAAACATAAGAAATTAATTTTGATACTGAATTTTTTTACGCACAAATGTTAGGAGAAAGTCACTAGGAATATTTACACCAAAAATCAGCATTCCATAAGCTTTTATAAGCCGATTACAGACGAATATTAGGTTTTTTTCATATATTTGCATGATTAATTAATTTAAATTAGAAAATGCATTTTTTTTTTTGAAAGTTTAACTTAGCAGTCGTGTAGATTACATCCGGCTTTATGTTCATGCAAAATTTTGCGGCGATCGCGCGATCAACGACCGAGATCTGAAGGGGGGCCATAATGCCCCCCCCCCCCCAGGAATTCAAGCTCGCTAAATAACCCAGGTAAGTTAGGGTTAAGAATTTCACAAAGACCTACCATGGACATAATGCATCCAAGTTGCCACCTATTTGTTGCATTTGGTTTTTGTTCTGTGTTAAATGAATACCGTTCTGCACGATATTCCCATGTGCTGGCGCATATAGTGCTTCCAACTTTCGTGAGCCCGGTGAGCCTGTGAGGATCGAATGAGCACACGAAGTTTTTGTTTCAAGAACAAAGCAACCTCCAATGTTCCTGCCCTGGTTCCAGACAGACATTGTTTGAAATCAGTGGTGTGGTGTATTCAGTACAAAGATTGCGTCTATTGTATGTGAGATGGGATTGCTTGTATGTGTGCATGGGCATTCAACATCTCAAGATCATCACTGAAAAGCCACTCGGTGTGGGTCAATTGTAATGACTCATTTATTTTCGTTGCAGTGAGGTCCGTGAGGGTGAGGGCATGTCATTCACGTGTTTATTCATTCTTCATGCTTTAACAGAATTGGACAATACAGAATGCATAGATGCCTTTCGGCTACTTTCAACATCGAGACGTTGAGAACACCTGTTTGTGCATAAAACATGATTACCTCTATATTTGCCCTTCTCTTGTTGCTAGAATGGTGGATATTATCAACTTAGCAGTGTTTAAGAGAGCAATTCAGGAATACCCTGGTAATGTTAAATGTTTATAATACTCTCAAAAAAAAATCGAGTGAGAATATTCACTCTTGAATGAGTGAATACAAAAAGAAATGTGAATTTAGAGTGAAATTGGAGTGAATTTTGAGTGAAAATGTTCATTTTCCAGAGTGACCTCAGGGATCACTCCAAAATCTTCGAGTGATCCCTGAGGTCACTCCAACATGAGTGAAAATTAAATCACTTAAAATTCACTGTAAATTTACTCTCTTTTGTATTCACTCCTTCAACAGTAAATATTTTCACTCGATTTTCTTTTTAGAGAGTATGTTCCCGGCGGTCATGGCAGGCACGTTCGGCCAAAATGTAGCGCACCATAAGCCAGCGATATGCAGTGTGCTGCCCTGCTGGCTATAACTTTCAGAAAGTTCAGAAGCCAGTTCGCAGTTCCACTTTGCGCATGAGCAGAAGAAATGTCATTCTTTGTTTGGACATGTTCACTGAACTCCATAATACTTGATGCGTAAAGCTTATGTATTACGTATTAGCTTACGGAAAAAAAAAAGTGTAATGCCTCTAAGGCTACGTTCACTTAGAAGTATACTATTCGGGTATTCGGGCTCGTTTTTCGAGGGCACGCGAATAGCTTGAATCGAACGATAGGATATCCTCACACCGGTTCACATAAGAGGGCACTATTCGAAAGTACCGAATAGCTGCGAAAAGTATAGCAAAGTGGGAATCGAGCTTGTTCGATTTTCTTGCAGCGTATACCGTCTCTCGTTTATGAAATAATGACACTTTTTGTCTGGATTTGCCCTTTAGCAAAAAATAAGCATGTAGACTGACATTCTGATGCAGTTTAGAAATCGTTAATAAGATTTGCTGGGATGCAGGAGGAAGAAATCCTCACTGCATGGGATGGTGAGTTGACGGTGCGGGTGATGGTGTACTCGGTGCCCGAATACCGAATACCGAGTACGGAATACCGAATACCGAATACTTCTATGTGAACGCAGCCTTACCGAATGAAAAAGAAGAAAGGTCATTCGGACAAATGTGTCCATGCGTGAGCTAACTCCGAACTAGTAAACTGGCTTTTTGGTGGCAGTGATTGGTAGATGGAATATTCCCCCCCCCCCCCCCCGCCTCTTGCTCGATCCAGTCCTTGCTTCAGTGAACGTGTAGCTGTCAGAAACCGTTCTCATAGCGTCTGGCCATGTCAAGACTGCCCATATTTTCTCGACGCGTCCCGCTACGAACCACCTCAGAGTTTTGTTCCGGTCTATTACGTGCTGCCACGTATTGTTGCGTTCATCCCGTTTCATTACGGCCAAAAAGATTTCTGAGTAGTACTGTGACTGCGGTGGAGATTTTTTTTTTTTTTTTGACTGTTTAAAAATCGGTCACGGCACCCACTGCAATCACGGCCTGCGCGTGCGTCCATACCGTCCCACCGCGTTGTCTCACGTCCATCCCGTTTTGTCCACGACGGAGTGAAACGTGACAGCCGTGGCCGCCAGGAACATGGCGTAACCCTAGAAAGGTTTGTGTTGGGGCTCCTCCAGAAGAAATGATTTGTGAGAAAATAGATTCTTTATGATACCCATCCTACAGCGCACCACCCCCCCCCCCCATCACATTACACGATGACCACGCCCTTCTTTAACGCTTTTACCACTCCTGTTATAGAACTTAACATTATTTCTATTCCAATTCGAGTGCGGATTATTGAAGTATTTGCCTACGGTTTCAATACCTACTCAGACTCGCAAGCATCTTAAGTTGGCTTTAATAGTTTTCCACTATTGACTCAAAGTGTTGTTTAATGCCATTCAGAGTTTAATGCGGGAAAACAACAGCTTAGCTTTCATCTGCTGGAATGTTATTATGAACTTTGTTTCGGTAATGCGTCTAATAAAGTATTAGTAGTCCTTTACACTGAATACTTGAATATTCAGTTTGGCAGGTGTTCCTCACCACCTTTTCGTTGTTTAACTCTGACTTTCCATGTTCTGGACACTCGCTACACAGACACACGCACACACAGACTCACACTTTGCCGCTCTATTTTTTTTTTTCTTCTTTCTCTTGGACACTCAATCTCGCAGTAAAGAGCGCGTGGGCACGCACGCACGCACGCACGCACATCTTCTCTTCTATCTTTTTTCGTGGCGTCATCCGTGGAAAACGGATTCGGTCGACAACGAGGGTACACCCAAAGAGCTTAAAATCATGAGTGAGAAAAAAAAAATCCTTGGGTATGAAATAGCGGTCATTTTGATAATCCGGAGTTACGGAACTTATCTGCATACCCTCACTTGTTTTTCTTCCAGCCGGAGAAAAAGGACATCCACCAGGCAGAGAATGGCCATGCAGGAAGTAAGAAGAAAGAGGAAGCGAAGGATGATCCTTGGGAAGTGGCCCTCGAAGAACTCGACCCAGGCACAAAATTCAGCGGTAAGGCGATATCCGCAAAGCTCTGCATAACTGTGTATGCTTGTGTGTGTGTGTGTGTGTGTGTGTGTGTGTGTGTGTGAGAGAGAGAGAGAGAATGTGCATCTACGTGTCCGGATGCGCTAATGTGATAACAGGTATGAGTGTATAGGCTTTAACACGTTTAACATTTTAGGTGCCCGGATGGTTTTATGATTATACCAAAAATTTGCTAATTTCAGTGTTTACTATAAGATCACAAGTAAAACAGCTACAACCCCAGGAATAGCTACGTACTGTATACACATTCCTGTCGCTGTACACAAATGTCACGACCCTTGCACGGAGTCTGGTCGGGCTACCTCATGAACTTTTTTGACACGACAATTTGTTATTTTTCTTTCTCTTCTTCTTCAGTATAATCGGTAACTCGTGACAGAGGTCTTCACTGATTACTTAAAGGGATCGTATAGTTTTGGTTGAGACATCATTTCAGGTTTCTAATTTTTTATGAGATAATGAGAAACCTCTTACGAAATATGAAAGAGCATGTAATTCTATGAGGAATTCAAAGTTTATTTGATGAAAATTGGTTTTAAAATGGCTGAGATACCCAAAACAGAGTGATTCTAATAAGTGTGGGACCCACATTTTTTTTTACGATCGCTTTGTTTTTCTTTGTTTTTGGATGTTTCAGTCATGCCAAACCCGATTTTTATCAAATAAACTTTGAATTCCTCTTAAAGTAGTATGCTCTGTACTATTTCATAAGTGTTTTCTTGGTATCTCACAAAAAGTTAAAAGCCCAATTCTCACCTCCACCAATACTGTACTATCCCTTAAAAGACTCTGTCGATCACATTAAATTGTAATGACTTATTAGCTATATTTCCCACTGAACGGGGAGGGGGAGGGATGTGGTTGTGAGATGAGCTAGCTGTAATGTGGTGGTGGTGGTGGGGGGGGGGGGGGGGCTGGCATTGCTCGTTACTGTATGATTCACCTATAGATGGCGCTGTTCGTATTCTTTGCGTCTCTTTGAAGGCGGTCTTTCACTCGACATGGAATTTCTGTACTGACTTTGAATTTTCGGTATTTGTCTGGTTTGATGTCATGTGGTGTCTAATTTCACTTCTTCTGTCTGTTTGTTTTGTCCAAACACACATGTGTTTTGCATGACCTGTTGTTCTTATGACCAATTTATAACATTTGTTTTCTCTCTCTTTAACGTTGTCACTGCTCGCATTCCCAATTGCGCTGCTACGAACTACCTTTCGCTACCAGACGGAATGACCGAGAGTACGCGGAAGCGATGAGCTGCGACAGTCCCCGCACTCGAACTCCTGTCCCCGTATCTCGCTTTCATGTGTGGACGGCGGCGCTGATTGGCTGGCGCAGAAGCAAATTTGCACGCGGCACGCTCAACTACCCGCCGCGTCGTGCTTGCTAAAGCTCACTTTAGTCTCTACAGTACGTCACTACCGGCAACATCATACCTCATGTACTTCAGTTGCCATTGGCCTTGTCGGTGATTGGTCGTCACCTCACCATTACGATCGTTCTTTTAAAGTATTACTTAATCTAGTCTTGCGTTTACTATTTAAAATATTTTGATTTCTAAGATCTTAATATAGGCTGGCAGAGGAGAAGAGCAGGGGTTCAATCGTTTTGTCATAAGTTTATTTTTACTCTATACTAAGACGAGTAAAGACGTCTGAATATTCAATTCTTTTGGTGTTTGTGTGTTTTTAACTTTAATTGTTTCTTATTGTCAGAGAGGTGGAAATCATATCAATGCATATTGACAATACAACAATATGATAATTCATTGTTGTTTTTCGTTTCATGTCGTTTCCATCGCCACAGAGAGAACGACATGGGGCAAAGTCAAGTTCGTGCTCTGGACGCTCTGCAGAATAGTGCTCCTGCTGGGGCTCCTTTACCTCTTCATCTGTGCCCTCGACTTCCTCGCAACGGCCTTCCGTCTCCTCGGCGGCGAGGCGGCCGGTGAGGTACTGCAGAACAGCGAGCTGCTCCAGAATCCAGTTTGCGGCCTGATGATCGGCGTTCTCGTCACCGTACTCGTGCAGAGCTCCAGCACGTCGACGTCGATCGTGGTCTCCATGACGTCGGCTGGCATTCGTAAGTGTCCAATCTCTAGCTCAGCTTCCTGGACATTGCAGTTATCCCTTCGAATTGTTTAGTTGAAATACCATAACAACAAAGTGACTTAGACACAATACAGGCGAGTATTCAGTTATCCATCAAAAACCTGATTTAAACACAAGACAGGTAAGTATTACTGTAACTCAAAATAAATGTTGAGAAATAACCAACCGCATACAGTATGATATTCGGCAAGTCAGTTTTTATTAGACAGGAAAATTGAAATATTTCAATGAAGATTGTGCTTGACATTAGTTCGTATTTTCCCAAGAACTTACGAGACAGCCATGCAGATGACCTGTATAATTATATCAACACACATTGTCTCGAAGAGTGGTATATCTCATTTTTAGTATAAAAAATAATTCAAGTTCCTTGAGCACTACAAGTATATAAGTAACTCTAAGGAAATAAGGAGAAAAATTATCGTTTGGGTAATAATGCTTGCTTTCTCTCCATGATTATCCCCCTCTAGTAAACGTAAAGCTGGCCATACCAATCATCATGGGTGCCAACATTGGTACCTCTGTCACGAACACGATCGTCTCGCTGGGCCAAGCGAAGAAGAAGGATGAATTCCGGCGAGCCTTCGGCGGCGCCACCGTCCACGACATGTTCAACTGGCTGGCCGTGCTCATCCTGCTGCCGCTCGAGGTCATCTGCCAGCCGCTCTTCCGTCTCACCGACGCCATCGTGAAAGGAGCCAACATAGAGCAGAATAATGTAAAGATCGAAATTCTGAAGGTCATCACGAAGCCCTTCACCAACTGGGTCATCCAGGTAGGTGTTAAAGGGGATTGCTTGTAACTGATCAGTGGGAATCAGTGGGAATGCTGGGGAATGATTGTTCCGATTCTTGTGGGATTCATTTACGAGTACATTATAATATATCTATTGTTGTGTGATTTTTTTTAAACTTCAGAATGGTCTCATATTCAAGTAATGTGCACTTTAATGTTTCCAGGTTAGCATGTCTGTACAGTGACGGGGCATTAAACTGCACATTACTTGAATATGAGACAGTTCTTAAGCAAATAATTTTAACACTTCAATAGATATGTGATGTACTCTTAAATGATTCCCACAAGAATTGGAACAATCATCCCCCAGCATTCCCAGTGATTCCCACTGTTACACCGAGTAAGGTATGGGCAGCGGTCCGAGTTTTTGCTATGATGCGCCAAAAGGAATCATGCCTTGTTCTGTTACGATATCACATCCCCGCTGATAATTTTTATTACAAAATCAATCTTCTACTGTTGATTTCGTTGCTCTTGATTTTGACGTAAGAATGACATTTCATTGTTTTTGTTTTTTTACCGAATGACTGATTCCTTTTTAACATAAATCCTTTTTTGTTTTGTTTGAACCAGATCGACAAAAAAGCCATTACCAAGCTCGCTGAGAATGAGAATCTCACGGACATCCGACTTCTCGAGACGTGCGAGGTTCCATCCGTCCCGATGCAGGCTGATGACGTCACGGGTGTCATGACAACTACCGAGCCCCCAGAGTGTAAGTTGCGTTATTTCTTACTTTTACCGCTCTCGCTTCTTTCCTAGGCTAAAGACCAATATGTGCTGTCAATCGTGACGCAATTGGAGCAGAGACAGATTTCGGTGGCTGTCGGTCAGTTGTTATAGCAATGACAACAGGTAGAAAACTTCTCAACAACATTTCAGGAACTGCTGCTTTCGAAAATGAAACGCTAAAAACAAAATACCATGCCTGGTACACAACTGGTTTTGTCATTTCACTATTTGGTTCCGAAGTAAAAATACAGACTATTAGCTGCAATCACAAACCCAGAGTGGCAGGTACAAAATCTCTGTATCTTTTGAGCAACGGGTCGCTGTTTGACCTTACGTTGGCTGGAATACCCACAATCATTTTTGGTAAAGTCGCATTTAAGTCATCAGCACATCTCAATTCATTATCTGGATGGCAATGCACAGAAATCCACATTATGCTTGTCTGCAGGTGACTGGCATTGGTTCGCCTACTCTGGCCTCACCGACACCCAAGCCGGAATCATCATGCTCATCTTCGCTCTCGCCCTCCTCTGCATCTGCCTCATCTGCATTGTCAAGCTCCTCCACTCCATGCTTAGAGGTAGCATCGCCCTGGTCATCAAGAAGTTCGTCAACGCCGATTTCCCCGGCTATCTGGCTTTCCTCACCGGCTACGTCGCAATCATTATCGGCGCCGCCTGCACGTTTATCGTCCAGAGTAGCTCCATCTTCACCTCCGCTATCACACCCCTTGTCGGCATCGGTGTCATTAATATCGAGCGCATGTATCCACTCACCCTGGGCGCGAACATCGGGACGACCGCCACGGGTATTATCGCCTCGCTGCCGAACGAAGGGAAGGATCTCGCCAACGCTCTTCAGGTTGCCCTCTCCCACTTCTTCTTCAACATCTTTGGCATCATCATCTGGTATCCACTGCCTTTCATGCGCGTCGTTCCCATAACGATGGCGCGAGTTCTTGGAAACACGACGGCAAAGTACCGCTGGTTCGCCATCTTCTACCTTCTCCTGATGTTCTTCGCTGTTCCCGCCCTCACCTTTGGACTCTCCGTTGCCGGGGACATCTATCTTTTCGTCTTTGGCGGCATCATCCTTTTCACGGTGCTCATCATCGTCATCATCAACGTCCTCCAGCACAAGGCCCCACGCGTCTTGCCACCCGTCTTGAGAAATTGGGACTTCCTGCCGTGGTGGATGCACTCGCTAAAGCCGCTCGACTACGTCTTCGGCTGTCGGTATTGTCGACACAAGTACACAAGCGACGGTGAGCAGCGAATCGTGGCCAACGGAAACTCGGGCTTTGAGAAAAAGCAGAATGGATTCGACGGTAGAGAGATGGGCTACGTCAATAAGGGGTTGGATTATGATGCCAAAGCTAATGGGGAATTTGATTCACCGCTGTGAAGCTCTTTCAGCTGACTCTCATGAACTTTCTTGTTAAAAAAATCCAGGGTAATGATGCTGCAGTATATTCTAAAAACAAAACAAAACGGATCTGCCGATGATCTCTTCATCCCACCAAACGAAAAAGTGTTTTTAACCCACGAGATTACAATATGTATCCTGCTTAAAAGTACAGTCTATATGCCCTTGTCTTTTTTCCCCTATCAGCTGCTTTTAGTTTCATGAATCATTGCTCTTTCTTAATCAAAGGCTGAGAAAAAACTCTTCCCCTTTTCTCACAACGACTTGTAAATACAAATTTGTGGCAATGAATCGCCAATCTTACTCCAGTCTGAAAGCGATCATTGCAACTAAAATATCTACATGAGATACCAGTTATCACAAAGCAATCAAGCAACTTGGTAGATTGTGGTATTGTCATGGTAATTATAGTTATCTGATCTAATTGTTTCTTCTTCTTCTTCTTTTCTTTTCTTTTAAGAAATGGGGTTTAGATTCATAGCCATAAACCTATATGACCGACTTGCATAATCAGACCTTACGGGCGTAGATCAGCAATTATTTTTCTTTGCTTTCAATTTGGTAGTTTCCGGAAATAATGAATTAATGATATCTCATAGTGGAGATCTGAAATATAGAAACACATTAAAAGTGAATATAATGTGATGTAATTATATAGACGTTTGGTGCGTAATCAGACGATGGCCGTTAACATAATTACGCATGGCTATATGGACTTAACCATTTCTTATGTACATGTATAGTAGAGCATCGAACTTCATGAGAGAAAGTCATGATGAACGAAATACTGAAATGGGGCTACATTTCGAAGTCCGTCTGATGATTAAAGTTGGTCTCTACTTGAGGTTGTATTCCGCTTACTTTACATCATGTATCCAAGATGATACCCCGTGTGTGAAAAATAGACTTATCACTGACTCTTAGAAATAGTTTTATAAACCTATTATTCTGTCTTCGAATTGCGCATATCCCAGTACTAAAATAATGTCTTCATTGTTTATGTACATGTATATAAATGTCTGAAAGCAGCTATTCTATAGGTAAGATACAAACCATGCGACGTGTATATCTTATGCTGAAAAGGCTTACATGATAACTGAGGCTTTATCTTTTGCTAAATGGCCTGCTGACACCATTGTCTTTCGTGATTTTTATATCTAATCAAATCAATTTAAATCAAACCTGCCACTCTGCTTTGCGAAATTTATCAGATTTCGCAGTTTTTTTCCCTGGGTTCCTCCCAAAGTAATGCAGCTATCAGTGGCGTCTGTATTAGACGGTAAAATGATGATTATACTCCCAGGTGGAATGTAAAACAATTCAAATGATCGAAGTCGATGTTATGACAGTTACTGTTTCACATTCACAACAAGAAGTATTTTTTCTTAAATTCATTACAAATGACTATCAAATAAGTGAGCGCATGAGACGAGCACTGATGTGCGACTTAACATCGTCCAATAGTCTCGTTTGAAATGTTTTATAAAAGTGATTGGTTAGCTTGGTATAAGAAATTTCTCGTTTCTTGAAATTTCTCAAATAAGTCTTACCCGCGGCCCTATTTACAAGCACTAGCTGTTTCAGAGGGGTTCCAGTTTTAATTTGGTTTGTCATAATATGTACACGTATACGTTGTTGTTGTTGCATATTATTGTTCCTTTTACTGTGTCCTTAATGTATACTTATTGTTTTTAGTGCAAAATACTGTAGATTGGAAAAAACAAAACAAATAGAGGTTATGATACCCCATGGACATGTATTTTGCTGCATTACGCTCCCGTCATTAGTTCAATCATTATTACAGACACACACGACTTGAATTTTACTTCGTTCTTACATTATTTTTTATTAATGCTGGTCTCTGAAGTAGACTTGTATGTTCCTGTTTATCCTACCAACGTACTTGTACATCTTCAAAATATCTATGAAAATTCTGTCATCCAACTGCAGATGTTACACACAATAAAATTGAAATTTGAGGCTCCAATCCAGTGATCATATAAAACCTAGGTCCTTTAGTGTAAATCCCATATACTAGTAGTATTTTTATCATCAAAATGGGCTTCTATACAATAATGCAATCATCAACTAATCATAATGTCATTTCATATATTATCTACTTTAATTCATATCATATTTGGTTGGTGTTTTAATGTGTACTGGAAACTGCAGGGTGTGCGTTATTTCATTCTTGTTTGAAATCTTTGATCACGAATGGTTTGAGTCCGTTTCTTGTAGTTGTATAATGTTGAGAGGAAAACAGTATAGAAACTCAGTCAATATACTTTGTTCGCTTTCTTGCAAGATTTATCTGAATTTCTGTTTCGTCCAAATTGACTACAATGACAGTATGCTATATTTGCAGGCATTTTCAGGTAATTTACCAACTGATCCGTACATAAATATCATACAAATATCATAATATATCTTCCGATAGAGGTCAATGGCTTTACCATGTACACAATTGCCTGTATTCTTCCACTGAGAGTTGATAGCAACATGTTACGGACAGATGACCTGCATTTCCAGTCGTTTCAAGAAATGTATTATTTGATTCGATTAAATTGATTTCAGCATTATTATTCGGAAAATACGTCAACTTTGGACTTCAGTTTATTGATGGTGGACATGATTTCAGCTTCAAATGTAAGATAGAAATTTAATATTTATTGAAATAAGAAGCAAGGTTGATTTATTAATAAAAAACTGGCTGGTGTCCAAACTTTTTATTTGAAGCGTTTTTATCATTTTTTCTTATTATATTCACATGTAATTCGTTGCAATAAGCTTTGATTCATAACCTCCTTTTCTTGTGGCACAAAATGCGCCTGGTTGATAGCGTGATCTAACTATTGCTAGTCAACTGGGACGAAACACGCGTGAGGGATCGGCATCATTCTCCCGTTCATTCGTTCGTGTGGATATATGGATGGATCACTTCATCAGGTTAGCATCCTGCTCTTTACGATGTAAGACTGAAGTTGGGATCTTTTAATTTACATCCACGAGTCATGATTCTCTCACGCACCACGAGACCTCACGTTAAAGGGGAAATCCAGTCCGAATATAAGTCAGTCTGATAAAAATATATATATATATATATATATATATATATATATATATATATATATATATATTACGAGTTCAATGGCATAATTGTGATCAAAATTGGGTAAAAATAAAGAAGTTGCGATATTTTGAAGTTTCGCTATTTTTTCAGGGAAACATGTCTTGATCGGTAAATATGAATATGCGAATGGCAAAGTGAGCATGTCGTCCCCTCATAACTTGCCATATAGTTGTACATAAATCTGTGAAATGTCCAGCTTTTCATTCAAACGCAATTATTCCCGAGGCTCAAATCCTCATAATTATATCTAAATTTATACTATTCTGAAGTTGTTCTTCCAGGAATAACACTTGCTTCAGACTTCAATGACAGAAACATTGAAATTTCGTCACGTCATTTTTGTACACGATCAATGGAAATGTGAGGGTACAATATAACATGGTTAGCTCACTCATTTGCATATCCACTGTACACACTGCGCGCGCGCACACACACACACGAAAAACAAACAAGTGAAATGCAGCTAAGCGAAGACGAGATGTCATTGGTACAGATTATACACTGACGTCCGTCCGGGGGGGGGGGGTGTTTCATCAACGTTGGTCAGCGCTGACAATTTCAGCAAAATCCTTGGTTTTGATTGGCTGAGATGCTCTGGTCACTGACTGTTACTATGGTGATTGTCAGCGCTGACTAACGTTGATGAAACAGGTGTTAATAAACAAATAACTTTAGGAGTTTGGGCAAAATGAAGGACTGGTCACGTGATTATAGCTCTCAGCCTTGATTGTGAACTCTATAGTGCATCAACAGGCGTATATAAACAGTAAGAAATATGCCCGACGAGGTAATGATACGTTGTTTTAATTATTGTACAAAGTGTACTAGGAGCCACATTCTCCCAACCGTTTCCTCGCTCCGCTCATTCGCTAAATCTCACGCCTATAGCTGCTCTCTGCATATTATGGCATTTGCGTCTCTTTGATGTTAGACGAGACTGTCTTGATAGGCTCAAGATCCATTACATACTAGTACCCGTCTTTGAGCATCGATTGAGAATCATGCTATTCTTGATTATTATAGGAGCTGAATAAGTAGATGAATAAACTCCCCCTTTGTTTTGCCGTTCACGAAAAGTGAAAGTCACTATACCAATGACTGATACTTTGCATATCTTCTGTCGGGTTTATCCGTCGGGATGGACTGTTAGCCTGCATTATCAAAAAAAAAAAGTAGAAAAGAAAAAAGGTGAGCGCTTATTGATTATTACCCATGCAGTTATGAAAGGAGGTCACCATGGTCACCATATAGCGTTCGTGTGTTTGCCTGATTCCTGCAGGAACTGGAGCCATTTCTGTTTCAATTCCTGCATGTGCTATGTAAATTGTTCACTATATAATCAGGCAGGTGGGTCACATTCCCACCTTCCTGCTTATAATATATGGGAAAATACGTTAAAGGTTACTCAGTTACATGGTTACTCAGGTTAATTGGCCAGCATGAATTACACTCGCGAGTACACCAGATCGACCTCAGCAAAACACAGAACAACAACAAAGACACATACAAAACTAAACAAAAGAAGACATACCTTTATAACACTATCTTTATAACACAAAATCCCAGCACAAAAGAAACCTCTAATCAAGAAATGAATTTCATTATAGACGGGATAACAGTACTGTTCTATCGAGAGTGTAATACACGTACTGCAAATGTAGCAGTATGAATTGCTAATATACACAGCAGTTTGATCTGATTAAGGCGACGGGTATTATTCTGACTACTGAGTATTCGATCTTACAGAGGGGACTGTAAAACCTACAAGACAGTGACGTCCGTCAATGTCATAGTACTTTTCAACTCTAAACAAAGCAACTGTGCTGTGCATAAGGGTTGGTATGTATATTACTGCCTATAAGTTAATGGGAGTTAGATAACATTATGTGTTAAAGACAGCTCACTAGTATATTTTAATTTCCAGCAATTGAAAGTCACGAAAGTAACGGCAGATATGGAGTCAATATTATGTGCATCTAAATAAAGTCCGACGTCCATAGTAACCAAAACTGCATAAAGGTAAAAATTCTCTACATAAATCATAGTTGGTAATTTTATGTATCATGGTGCAACAATGCGTCCATTTCTTTGTTTGTGTGTTTCGTATTTATTCATGGCACGAATACCTTAATACCTAAGTTACCTTATTAATTGGTCGTCGAGCTAGCATAATAACACTGACATGTATATAGTAGTATTCAACATTCAAGTACAGTCTGTTTGCGGCAAGCGTGTGATTTTTTGCACAGCATGTCCTTAAACCCGACGACAGAGGGCGATCATCTCGAAAGAGCGTGGCGTCGCGTTGTGAGGCACCGCCACAATGTGTAAGAGTTCTGTGGGCACCGCAACCGTTAGAATGCCTGTGCCCTGTTTCGTCAAAGTTGGCGATTTGCTGTGTTTTTGTTTGTTTGTTTGTTTGTTTTTACACAAAACTTATGGATATTCTCATCGTTCAGAAACTAAATTTGATAGGATTGTAATTACATCAAGCAAGAGTTGTTGCTATTGCTACTAACCCTCAGGCAAACCTTCTGGCTGTCGGGAATATAATATATTCGATTCCGGCGGAGACCAATCTGTTTTCAACTCTTGCACTTTTCCGAAAAATGAGTAACAGTGAGAGGAATAATGTTGTCAAAGCTACGCACCGTTTTCTCCGTCCTTTCTCATATCTCACTTATCTGTTTGTTGGGAGAAAAAAAAAGGATGTATACAAATATCAGTTGTGTGAGTGAGCCTATAATAACAATGCTGTGATATTGAGTATCCCGTCGTCATTTCTTCTTCTTTTTTTTCTTAGTCTTCTTTTTTCTCGTTTATTTTGTTTCCAGGAAGCTGTTGTTTGATTGAACAAACTTTGGGCAAAAAGGGCACACCAATACTAAACTTAAAAGGGAAGAGGAAATGATATCCAAAGATGTAGACTGAACGAATGCAGCAATATTAGTAGAAAAAAAAAACAAATAAATGAATAATGAGAAAATTGAACAATCCTTTCGAAAGTTATGAATACATGATATTATACAGCCTCGGTGCGGTCACTGCGGGCTACGATGTAGAGAAGATATCAAGAGAAGTAAAAAAAAAATATTCCGTTTTATACGAAGAGTACATAATTATATTCCCTCGACATGTTACTAATATCGACATAATGTTAAGATAAGTATAATTCCCCTCGCTTTCTGATAAAAGGTAAGTCAAATGTTCTTTTATAATGCTAGAAACATGAAAATATATTGAATCGTCTTTATATCTTTACATCGTTGTTTTGCAGGCTGTGATGTCGCTACCAGTCCTGTCGTAATCTTCTCATTTACTCATGGCGCAAACGCTTTAAAAATTCAAAACTTTTGAACGGATTGTTTGATTTTCCTCAAACTTCACTGTTGTGTAATATTGATAGAGTTACATTTACTCAATCCACATATCTATCATCATAGCCTCCCACTTTAGATCGAAATCAAAACTTTCTCTCAGGCCGCCGTCGCCCTTAGGAGACAGTGCTTGTACATCATTCTCAACCCACGTAACCATGAGGGATAGCAAACAGTAAGTTGCTAGCCTTTTTCTTTGTTCTGAAATAAGTTTGTGTTTAGTTTTCTCCCACCGTTTCGCTTGTTTTTTTCTCCACGTGCCGAAAACGGCAGAACCCCCGGAAGTGTGTGTGTGTGTGTGTGTGTGGGGGGGGGGGGGGTGGGGAACGCATTTTTGCCCCCCCCCCCCCCAAAAAAAAGCCCCCCCCCCCCAAAAAAAAAAAAAAAAAAAGATAAATGAATAGAATAATAATAGTAATACTAATAATACAAATAAAAAATAAAAAAATAAATAGATAAAAATAAATTAAAAAATAGACATATATATATATAAGGATAAAATACAAATAGGGAAACTTATTAGCTAACACTAGTAATTCTATACTCTCATAAATGTTTAGACATTCATTTTTCGTTGCGTGTGAGCAGATTATCTCAACCGCATTCAATTGTAACCGTTGCAGTTTTTAGAGGTCTTTGGCTATGGAAAATCGTGTGAATATCAAAATGTTAGCTTTATAAGCACTGATGGATAGAGGCGGGCACAACTGGCCCATGCCAACCCTCCTTTTGAAGCAACTTTTTAAAAATTCTTCTTTGTTTTGTAATTTTTATACGTGTGCCCCCCTTAAGAAAAAAAATCTTCCTTTATACGTTCCTCTTCCACAGCTAGTTGTTACTAATGTGACACCTGACGTATAGGTAGCGCTCCCGGAAAATAGTTTTAACCCCCGCCCGCACCCCCCCCCCCCTTTCTTAATTTCCAAAGCGAAAAAATATAGCTACAAACGGCAGTTTTGGGACTGTAAAATGTCAAAATTTTCAAGCTCGCTCGCTCCGCTCGCATTCAATCGCTACGCAACTGCCGGCAATTACTGGCAGCAACATCAGGAGAATTGCATAGCGATTGAATGCGAGCGAACATTCTCCTGATGTTGCTTCCTTGCGTAATTGCCAGCAGTTGCGCCCGGTGCGCCCCCCCCCCCCCCCTTAATTTCCAAAGCGAAAAAAGTATAGCTACAAACGGCAGTTTTATACTGTAAAATGTCAAAATTTTCAATCTCGCTCGCATTTAATCGTTATACCATTGTAAAAGAGAATGTTACTGCCAGCAATTGCCAGCAGTTGCGCCTGGGCCGCCCCCCCCCCCTTAATTTCCAAAGCGAAAAAAAAAAAATAGCTACAAACGGCAGTTTGGGGACTGTAAAATGTCAAAATTTTCAAGCTCGCTCGCTTTGCTCGCTGGTACAATGTATTTAATCGTTATGCCTTTCTCCTAACGTTGCTGCCAGTAATTGCCAGCAGTTGAGCGCGGTGCGCCTCCCCCTTAATTTCCAAAACGAAAAACATAGCTACAAACGGCAGTTTTGGGACTGTGGAATGTCAAATTTTCAAGCTCGCTCGCATTGAATCGTTATGCCATTCTCCTAATGTTGCTTCCAATAATTGCCAGCAGTTGCGCCCGGTGCGCCCCCTTAATTTCCAAAGCGAAAGATATAGCTACAAACGGCAGTTTTTGGACTGTAAAATGTCAAAATTTTCAAGCTCGCTCGCTCCGCTCGCTCGCATTTTATTGTTATGCAATTCTCCTGATGATGTTGCTGACAGTGCTTGTCGTTTCACACCGTCATTCCATAATCCATGCAGGAAAACTTACAATGTTGCTCAATGACTGTATCACATTCCGTAATGTATTGTAGTCCCAAGCTTGCAGACTGACAGCGCACGCACACACGCACAAGCATACACACCCTCAAAATTACTCTTCCACAAGGTGCCCCCCGCCATTGTACATATATATATATATATATATATATATACTCCTAGATGGGTCATTTGGAAGACATTTCCATTTGTTTTATATGCAAATTTTTATATACATGTTCAATGGCAGTTTACGCAATGGAGACACGAAAATTGTCTCCCTAATGACCAGTTGTCTCCCTAATGAAGACACTTCCCCCCAATATGTCTCCCTAAGGTGCCAACTAGGGATATATATATATATATATATATATGTGTGTGTGTGTGTGTGTGTGTGTGTGTGTGTGTGTGTGTGTGTGTGTGTGTGTATGTGTGTGTATGTGTATATTGTGTAACATATGTATGGTCTATCGTGAGCCCCCTCCAATATTTGCCCCCCCCCCCCCCCCCCAATCCAAAACTGCTTCCGGCGCGCCTGGTTCCAGTTTACCAAAAGAATTATACTAATAATGATAATGATGATGATGATGATGACGACGATGATAACGACGATAATAATGATGATTATGATGATGATGATAATAATTATAATAACAATAATAATAATGATAATAATAATGAACATCGTCATTATCATCACCATCATCATAATCATAGGGTGATGAAACTGTTCTAACCTTAATAATTCTTATATATAATTATTGACCCCGAAGTCGAATAGACAGTTGCAACATTGCCATCTTGAATCATAGCTCCGTTTCCTTTTAGGTTTCACTTTTTTTTCACAGTTTGTTCAGTATATAGTCAGAAAATCTTTAAAGTACCCGATGGTATATTAGACTCGGAGAATAAGGTCAAGGACTATACTGTATTAATTTCGAGATCACTGGTTCGAGTAAGAATTTTCTCCTAGTCTTCTCTTTCATAGGGCACTTAAAGCTGGTATAGGTGCCTGCTAACAAACACTCGTTGTTTTCTTACGGGAAAATCTTAAAAAAACAACAACAAACAACCCCAAAAATCCAAATCTCAAAATCTATGATCAAAATTCAAGTGAAACCTCTAGGCCCACTAACGCGTAGTGTTATACTCCGCTACCGGTAGTAGTCATTCTTCTTCTTTAAAAATGAAGAGCGACCTCTTGCAAAGTGTATGCGTTTAGTTTTGTCTCACCTCCGTGTGGTTTCTACCATACGCAATGCATGAACGGCATGGCACCACTAGCACCACGTACGGCGCTTCCGCACTGCATCCAGCAAGCGTAGCCAGCTTTTTCTGTGATGCAACTACTGGCAGTCAAGTTGTTCAAGGAACTGGAAAACAGCGACACTCGACGAACTAACGTTACAGCTTGGATACGTTTAAGTGGAATAGATCGACCTTTCCTCATCTACCCCTTTGAAACAGGAATCTACGTCTTGTAGGGTTCTAGAGCCTTTTGGTACAAAGGTGAGTAAATTTTCGATATTGTCGTGATTTCGCCGTTTTACCCGTTATTTTTGCTCTTGGCAACTGAAACTCCACTGTCTTCTGGAGTTGGTTACAGCGGCGTGGATGAGGTGTGTCGCGGCGGTTGCTCCGGTAGTCAGTCGGTACCAATCGTTCGTTATGTGTGCTGCGCCGCGGCGCCAAGTGTCCCACTACAGTCCGGGAAACCCGCTCATGAGGACCGCCCCCGCGTACGAGGATGGTCCCTCCTCATGAGGACCTCCCCCCTCCTCATGAGGCCCCCCGGGGAACGCCTCATGAGGCCCCCCCCCTTCACTTCTTATTCATCTCACATCTGACGTATAAATTGTCGCAACTTTGCACGGTGATTTTTTGTTACACACACATGTCCACTATCCATGATGAAAAGAAGAAAAAATCCTGTCTGTTTTTTTTTTTTTTTAAATCGAGTTTTAATCACCCGATGCAGAGCGCCCATCAAAACACGGGCGCCAGCGCGTTCGCACAATGCAAGACTGCCGCACCTAGCGGCCTGATCCGACTAAATATTTTCGATGCTTTTTTCTGCGGCTCTCACCTCTCCGCGCACGAATCAGCCTCGTGAAGCTGAAGTCTGACATCTTTTTACACAAATTCGTAACGAGAAAAATTAAATCAGTACTAACCTGATCTTGTCCATATATTCCAAATTACTATTCCACACTGATAGAGTAGGTGGGTAGATGACATACTCCAGTTTGTTAGCAAAATAATCACTTTGTAGGTATGACGAGTTCACTTTCTTCGTCAATTCCGCCCACGATTCCGCCGCCCGCTTACCGTTTGGGCGCTTTCTCTGGAATCATCCCGCGACATCACATCACGCATCCAGCACATACCAGACTGGTACTTAGTATGTGCTGGTTGCGTGATGTATGCGACGTACGTCGCGTCGCGGGATGATTCCAGAAAAAGCGCCCAAACGGCGGAATCGTGGGCGGAATTGACGAAGAAAGTGAACTCGTCATACCTACAAAGTGATTATTTTGCTAACAAACTGGAGTATGTCATCTACCCACCTACTCTATCAGTGTGGAATAGTAATTTGGAATATATGGACAAGATCAGGTTAGTACTGATTTAATTTTTCTCGTTACGAATTTGTGTAAAAAGATGTCAGACTTCAGCTTCACGAGGTTGATTCGTGCGCGGAGAGGTGAGAGCCGCAGAAAAAAGCATCGAAAATATTTAGTCGGATCAGGCCGCTAGGTGCGGCAGTCTTGCATTGTGCGAACGCGTTGGCGCCCGTGTTTTGATGGGCGCTCTGCATCGGGTGATTAAAACTCGATTTAAAAAAAAAAAAAACAGACAGGATTTTTTCTTCTTTTCATCATGGATAGTGGACATGTGTGTGTAACAAAAAATCACCGTGCAAAGTTGCGACAATTTATACGTCAGATGTGAGATGAATAAGAAGTGAAGGGGGGGCCTCATGAGGCGTTCCCCGGGGGGCCTCATGAGGAGGGGGGAGGTCCTCATGAGGAGGGACCATCCTCGTACGCGGGGGCGGTCCTCATGAGCGGGTTTCCCGGACTGACTAGCACTAAGCCACTCACGAACTTTGGAGGTGCTGCTAGTGGATCAGATATTAGTATTTATTCTGTTTCATTTTGGTGGAAGCGGATGTTCTAGTAAATACGCTTTATATGAATAGATAAAGGAGTGCGTGTCATAGTCAGAGGGATTTTGAAATGATAAAAAGGCAGACGTTGTGTACAATGTACATGTTCAAAGTTCAAGCGGTTGTTGGTATTATAAATGGAGGAACCAACCAGGGGCGGTAGCCAAACAACGGCCGCGGTTCATACCCCACCTGTCCATGTGCGGCCGCGGGTTGTCTCTCGGCTGGCTGCAGATGTACAAATGTAGGAGGGTTTCCGGTACATTACTCATTTTAGTAATTACTAATTGCAGCTGTGAGCTGTGTTTCATTTTCGAGATTCGAGCTATGTTAAAGTAGAACCTAACTAACGCCAACAGAACGGCAAGATAATTCATTTCATGGGATACAAATTAGGAGAGTAGAAAATTTGATTTAAATAAAGGGAAGGTAGTCATGAATAGTATTCAAATAAAATACTAGAGTCGAGTCCATGACTATAGCTGTGGGTTGAGGTGAGGATTCAGCTTTTCAATGTCTTGCGAGGTAGATACATTTAGAATACTTTTTTTGAATAGGCTGAGGTATCCAAAAACAAAGTAAAACAAAGTAAAACAAAGTGATTCTGAAAAGGTGGGTCCCACCTTTCATTAGAATCACTTAAAATACTTTGGATAACGGTATACATATCTCAGCCATTTCAAAGCCACTTTTGCTCAAACGAACTTTGAATTCTTCTTAGAATTAAAAGGTTTCTCATTATCTAAAAAAATATATGAATAAATCATCCGAAAATGATGGAAACCTGTAGCCCCACTACAACCAAAACTTTATTGATCATCCCACCGTCCCAACGTTTAACCCAGAATCTTCAGTTTGACATCTAATTTATTTGTTTATTTATTTATTCAGTTTTCTGTACCCAGGGTAGCCCCATCATTTGTTTATACACTGTTTAGTATTCTAGGGGGGCCTGCACCAGAAAGACAAAGTAGTTAAAGGACAAGTTCACCTTCATAGACATGTGGGTTGAGTGAAATTAGTAGAACACATCAGTGAGAGTTTGAGCAAAATCGGACAATCCGTTAAAAAGTTATGAATTTTTGAAGTTTCTGTTCAGTCACGGCTGAATGAAAAGACTACTATAGCTTGTGATGTCACATGAGTACAACGATATAAAGAAAGAATAAAGAAAATTCAACATATTTCCATTTTTCTTGCATAACAAAAGAACACTCGACTTCTCTCTTTCGGAAGGCAGGGGGAATAATACCCTTAACATACGTCAGTAGCAAGTCGAAGAAATGTGCACTTTATTCAAAAAGTAAAGTTTTGTGAAATTCTCTTTTTATTTTCCTTATATAGTTGTACGCATGTGACATCATACACTGTAGTAGTCTTCTCTTCCAGCAGTGACTGCGCAGATACTCAAAATTTCGTAACTTTTGAACGGATTGTTCTAATTTTCCTCAAACTTTCACTGATGTGTTCTACTAATATTGCTGCATTCTCTCAATCCTTATGTATATGAAGGTGGACTTGTCCTTTAATTCAACATGCAGTACACAATGTAACAAATCAAGGATATCCCTTTTTACATCATTGTGATAGTGTGTTTTGTGTTGGATACTTGGCGCCTTTGGGATAAGGACAAGTCACCATTAGGCTCTAGGCACCGTCTCAGTGGCCAAGTGCCTATTAATTTCACCTCAGTCAGATATCAACAGCAGTTTTTTTAGTGAGTTTGGAACACTGTCAAATCAGGTGCCAACCTGGACAGAAAAATCCGTCTGACCAGAGGAATTTTTATCATTTTTTGACATGTACGGCTCTCCTCTGAGGGGATTCTATTAAGCCAGATGTGAACATACATTGTATCCCTGATGGAAAGATACAGACGATCTTTTGGTCATGTGCCAACCATGAGTGGTGTTTCTCACCTCTTTCTGCAATTGTTGAGTAGTAAATATTTGTACCATTTGAAAACTTGCAAAGTTGTTTTTATTTCAGATACTTGAAGTAACCCTCAGATTTGTTATCTTGCTTGTATAGTGTATTCATGGGACTTCCTGCCCTCAATTACATAGGGTTTCAGTCTGCATACATTGCCCACATAATTCCAATATTCTGGGCCAATTCTTGATTGAGAAAACACTGGGATATTTGTCAATTCATCAGCAGATTAAAACCCAGTATTAAACTAGAATTGATTTTGTTTTTCCCCCAGAAAATTGGTCTATATGTACTTCTAAAAAACCAATATAATTCTGTGTTTTCAAGAAAATCCAGTATGATTTGTCCCTCTCCTATAATTCATTTATAAGTGGCCCCAGAATCTCTTGACCTACATCCTGTCCCATGGAGTCAAAATAATGAGGTCTTACGTAGAGCTTTCGACCCCAGCAGAATCTTTGTCAAGAGGCTAGGCAAAGTTTCAATGTACAGAACAATACAACTGAAGTTACATTGTCAAACAATAGTTTTACAAGTAACAGCGTAAAACAGAAAAATTACTACTGGTAGTCTAGTATGGACAACGTATTAAACATTTACAGCTGTCTGGGAGGGGCCACTAGTGACACAGAAGAAAGACTTCAGAAATACATTGTAAGCAGTTGTGTTTAAATGATCATCACTGAAAAGCAACATTTTAATAGCAGCTCTTTATTAATTGCATCCCATTCCTACAATGTACTTTCAGGTCCAAGTGGCTAAACGTGGTGGATTATACAGTCCTGGTGCAAGTGGCATGCCCCGATGACGTCCAGTCGGACTTTATGACAGCAGTCACTGACCAGCAGTTTGTGAGGAGTTGAGCTACATTTTGCCAGATATCAAGATGGAGTTGAGAGCGAAAACAGACATTTTTAGGCATCAGACATTACATCTTCTTGCTTTTATAGTCATACATGTATGTTTTGTTGCTGGCATTACCGAGAATACAGTATTTGTTGCCAGACAAAGTCAAAAAGTCACAGGTGAGTGTCTCCCTCCCCCACCTCCTTTATCTTTTCATTTTTATTTTTGTTTCTTCAGATTCAGATTATTTGAAGCATTATTTAGTGTAACTTTACTCAGTAGCATTATTGTCATGTACACTTGTATGAGCCATGGTTCCCCCTTCACAGTTTAACATACTGTGCTTGAGTTGTCATTGTCTTGTGTGGAACAGCACTGGGACATCACAAATCAAAAGTCAGAGGTGGAAATGGGTCTAAACGTAAGCGTTATTGGAGGAGTCGATAGCATAGGTGTCTGTAGGAAACTTGCACCGTCCACTAGTGCCTAATGTGTCAGGTTGCTGGAAGCAGGAACTGATGTTTCAGGTACAGTGTAGAGGACCAAATCAGCTTCATACTAGAATTTGGGGCTTGAGTGACCTGTCATGTACAGTGTATATTAAAAACATAAAATTTGACTTTTTAAAAGAATTTTGTCATGTTGTAGTTATTTTATTAAAGAAGAAGAACATGTCCTGTGACAATTAGTTGGCATAGATTGTAAGTTGAAGGAGTGCAAAGAGGTTGAATTTCATGATTACACTATTCAGATTTAGTCTTTTGTACATCTATTATAAATGGAAATTTGAATGAATTTCTCACTCAACCAAATCATGAAAATAACTAGAAAAGCACTCTGAGAGCGCAGACCTCCGCCAAGCATGCAAATCATTTTCACCACTGATCTTGTTCTTCCATAGAGATATTTCCACCCATGATGTGCTGAAAGTCGCCGATATAGAAGCCTTTGTTACGTCATAAACCCTCAGCTGCACACTGCATGCCTCACCCCAGCAGAAACTAGAGCACACACTTTAGTGCGCGCATGCAAACCTCAAATATGGGCAGCCTGAACTCCGAAGTTCACTGACCCTCCCTGCCAAAGTATCTAAAATCCTTCATAAATTCCCCAAAAATTCTTGGATCACTACCAAAAGTTAATCGTTTGTTACTTGTGTCATTTTCAACCTTTCCTGCAAGTTTCATCCCAATCCGTTGTCTACTTTTTGAGTTATTTTGCGCACAGGACAAACGAACGAACAAACGAACGAACAAACCAACGGTAACGAAAACATAACCTCCTCCCTTGGCGGAGGTAATAACACCAGTGATACAATGTATATCAAATTTAATTAAAAACAAATTATGATTCCATCCATGAATTATGAACAAGTGAAGTTCAGTGACACTGGTCCAATGCAAAAATGAATGGTGTGAAAGTTTTCACTTTTACAGTGTCTTATCCCTTCACTTTTGCCATAACGTGTTCACCTGCTATCAAAAAGACACTCAGACAAGCAGGTATACATATTGTACACACCAGTGCACATTTATCCTGCCCCACCCTATCATGACAATTTCCTAATAACTTTTCTGAGATGCATTGCTGATGTAGGACACATAATCTACATGTTAACATTTTATGAAAGTAGTACAATGTATCTCAAAGACAGTGTGTGTGTACATACATGTACAGAGATTGTGTACATTGTACATACAGGCTTGAAAGTGAACAGGGCCTCTGAATTGTCTTGTACACCAGTGAATATGTGTATATAATGCGGTTAAAAATTGATCATCAGTGTTTGCTTGCAAAATTCATTGGACAGAGGCTTCAATTAGAATACGGTAGGATAACAGCAGTAAAGTGTGGATGAAAATGCATCCGTCTGTCAACACCAAGCCAGTGAGACCAACACCGACGCTTGCAATCTTCACCTTTCTGGTGGGTGCTTTCTTGAAGATAAGCTGTCAGAGAGTGTAGGTTGCTGGGTGAGATCAGGAAGTATCATATTCACTTCGATTCTTGGGTGGATTCTGACGTCATCAGATGTCAGTAGAGATATCGCCGGCTCAATACGATCTTCAAAATCGCACACGCACCGCCAGGAGACACAGATTTGAGATACCGTGTCTTTCAAGTCACGCACCGAATAATGATAAGACATTAGAAGTAAGGGGCTCCAATATTGGTACAGTTTATAAAATGTATAAAATTGTAGTTGTGTTCTTTTGACAAAAACACCTATTGGGGGAAAAAGTGAAAGAAGCCAGTCCAGGATTTGAACCTTCTACAATGTACTTCTGTAAAGGAAGCAGTACAGTGTACTCCTGACTTACAAACGTATCACAGCAGTGACACTTTGAACTTGGAATGGATACCAGGGGCCCGTTTCATAAAACTTGTCATCAGTGACAAATTGTCATACATTGATGTGACAAGCTACTGAAATCCTTGCATCTGATTGGCTGAGAGTAAATTTGTCATAGAAATGTGGCAGTTGTCACTGATGACAAGTTTTATGAAACAGGCTCCTGGTGTCTTACTTCCTTTTCGCCCTCTCTTGGTATACCATCAGGAAAGCAGCTTAGATTTCTGGGCCCCATGTCATAAAACTTGTTATCAGTAACAAGTTACAATAGCTAGTATTTAAGCTACGGAAATTCTTGCATCTGATTGGTTGAGAGCAGACTTGTCATAGAAATGTTGCAGTTGCTACTGATAACAAGTTTTATGAAACGGTACCCAGGAATACAGTTGAGATCGAGTGTGCAATCTCTTACTCCAACAGGAAGTAACAGCGATAGAAGAACATCCATTAAACTACACTCTGATCTGTGAAGAAACAAATTCCTTTCACTTCTGTCAAATTTTAATACATGTACTCCATACATTGTGGGATAGCATTAGGAATCCCAAACTCATCCCTGCTTTAACTTTGAGAAAGTACATACATGTGTATGTGTACCTCGTTCTTGGCACACCCGAGCATCCTGATTGTGTACAGTACAGAGCCAATGTCTCGTGCTCGGAACAAAAGCCAGCCAGATAGATAAGTAGCTTACAGACATCCCAGTTCTTCTGCATTACAAAAGGGGAATGGGGGGGGGGGGGGGGAGACAAAAGAAGGAATATAATGGCAGCCATACAATAGGTGAATTCCCTAGTCTGCTATGTGTACATTACAATGGTCTTTTATGCTGGACTGTACACACACACACACACCAGTTGCCATCCCTGGCCCTTTCACCCTCCATCAAGTGTATGTGGACATTGGTATGATACAAATTGTATGGTGTATTTTTTCCTTGTTTCTATACTTAATTTTTTCAATATGTCCTTCCTGAAAAAAAAAATCTCTTACTTTCATATACCTTAAGATGCATGATTCCGAGGTCAATTGTTTATGCATCAATTTGCCCCCTCCCCATCCCCAATACTGCAGAGAGCATTTTGATGGCTTTGCTTTTATTGGATACACTTGTATGGCCCACAAATCTAGGCCAAGTGTAATTTCAGTTTCATTGTGAAAAAAAAATATCTCATCAACTTTCTGCTTGCTTTAGTGTCCCAAACAGAGTTCAATATTTATACTGCTTTTGTGAGATGTACAATGTACATGTACGTGTACAATTGTGTTGTAAATTGTACATGTGGCTACTTTCCTGATCATAATCTCAGATAGTCGTGCAGTTATTTAGGGTGGACATACCAGAACCTAATTACTTCTTTTTTAAAGATTCTTTGGCTTTGCCAAGGAAGATTCCCGAGATTGAAGGCAAAACAGTGTACACTGTACTTTTGGCCACAGTATGGACATTTTCACAAGTGCACATGACACTGTAGTTTATTTTTTGACCTTCACTCCACAGTGGAGGGTCAATTTTGTTGTCCCTGCCAGCTGAGGTCCTTTGTTCACATGTTTCCTGTCTGTGCAGTGATGCAACCTGACGTGGAGATCGTGTTTGGTGTTTTTTTAATTAATTTTCTTTACAAATAGGCGACCTCTATCATGTTTGCCTGTACATAGTAATCTCCAGAGTGTTATATGAGTCTAGAGTCCTCTCTCTGTGATCAGTTGTGTGTTACGTTCGTGTGTACAGAGTTACTCACACATTGCAGTCAATTTCCGAAGACAATAGAAGAATATGTACACACCTTTGTACTATGTACAGTTAGTACTGCTCTAGACCAAGGGCTAACACTGACAAATGTGTACTACGCGTACACACTCATGCACACACTCCCACATTGTTTGCTTTTTGGCTCTATCTGATTTACTGGAAGGTACATATCTTGTTTGAAAGACAGAGCTGTACTGTACAATATCAGTACGCATTCATTGTAGATATGTACAAGTATATACTGGTACATGTGTAGATGTACACTAACAGAAGTTGTGCAGTGTATGTGTACAGTTGTAGATTGTATGTTTGCGTGCATGTTGTGAAAGTCTCATGAGTTTTATACTGTACATAATTTGTATGGCAGCAAAATATAGACTAGAGATTTGTACAATGTAGGCCTACAAAATGTATACATATGCCATGATGTACGTGTACAGTTATAGACTGTCCACTTGTTTACACTTTTCACAATCTCTTTCTTTCTCTAAGAAATTACTATGCATTACGGCTAAAAATGTAAACAGAAGATAGGATACATTGTACAAGCCTGTACAGAGACAAAAAAGTTGTGACCTGTGTGGGACATGAAGCGGGCAGAGAGGCTATTTCCATTGCATCTTGTAGAGACTCTTCTAAAGTGTTCAGTAGACCAGTGAGGTCAGGCTCCTTTTAAATCGATGGGAGATTTCTGTTTGTTAGTTCTGCTTTCCCTGTGTTATCATTTCAAAGCAAAAAATTGTTATCTATGCCATTGAATGAAAGAGTTATCATCGTTTGAAATTCAATGGCTAGCGAATGACGCATGTGGCCTTCTTCCTTATCTTTATTCACCTTCAAATGCAAATTAAAACAGTTATTACTTAGTGGATACACACTACCAAGCTTTTAGCAACCTTTTTATGCTCCCAGTCTTTTGTCCTTGTCCGCAGCACCAAGGTATTCAAGTTATTTCATGGTACCAATACATCTTTTAATAATATAGCATTTTTTTTATTCAAACACTGCGAGATTTGTATGCAGTCTGGTTTGTGCGATATCTGTGTGGTTCATTAGTTTATTACTCATCGATTTTTTGTACTGGTGTAATTTTAGTTGGTCAAGACAAACATATCCGTTCTCCGTGTAAAATTATATGCCTATGAACTCGGGAACCTACAGTTTTACAAGCTTTAAAGCTGAATATGTAGGCCCCATCATATTTCTTATACTTACTAGTGACATTTTCACACGATATGACCAATGATGTCAAGTTTATTTTCTTTTTCTTTTTCTTCTAAAAATCAAAATATATGATTTTATATATTTTGTATTCTTGTTTTGTTGTCAATAATTTTGTAATCTCATCCTTGAGAAAATGGAAATATGAAATAAAATTTGAACTGAAAAAAAAAATAATTAAACAACAATATGTGTTCTCACAATGGATATGTACACTGACTGTAATTCAGACTTCCAACTTCAAGTTGGTCACTTAAAAGATACATAACAATCCAAATGCACCAGTAGACACTTGGTCCTATTGTACATACAGTGCCATAGGCCTACATGTGTACTTGTACATCGTGTACATGTGCAATACACTAAATACTAAATAGGAAAAGATCGTAATTGGGCAGAAAACACATACAGGTTTGTACCAGTCATACATGTAGTATGTATTTTGTACTATTCACATCATTTCTCAAAAAGAAAAAGAAAGTTTGTCAGGCTCTTCCTGTACCTTTCACAGTGAAGGCTTGAGTAGACTGCCACATGTGTTTAGTAGTAGTACATTGTAGATGCCATGAAAAGAAAAACATACCGTACCTGTATTTGAATTTAAAAATTGAAAAAAAATAATGGAACTTTCAAATTGAAAGTCACTCGGGATAGCTCCATTGTGCAAGATATTGCATCACACAAAATAATCAGACTACAATGTACAATATTGTATACAATATGTAGTACTTGAGGGCTGCACATACAGAAAAATTCCATTTTTGAAATACATTTGTATGTAATCATTCTAAATTTGAAGATACCAACAGGATACAAAATTTAAACATGTGAGAGTACTACAGCTGTACTTGTACAATACATGCTTGTTTCCATTTAGTGTTCTCCTAAATTTGTTGGTGAGGTGTACACTGTATGATGCACACAAATTATTCTTCAAAACTTGAGCATGGTTTTAAGTCGCACCTTTAAAAAAAAAGAAGGCACTAAACCAGATGGCACAGTGCCGTTGTTTGTGTTAAAAGCTGTCCCAGTACCAGTTCAAGTCGAAATGCTTGTATAGTAGCATAATTATGAAAGTACATGTACCTCTGCACTTTGCTTATATCTGAACATTGCAGATACAACGTACTGTTATCAGGGAGAAAGATTTGGTGGAAATGCTAATCAATTGATTAAACTGCTTGTTACAGTTTCATGTGTGATGTGAGATATGAATTCTGTCAAGTCAGTGTTACTTAAAAAGAGAAATTTTTGCCCCCCCCCCCCCCAAAAAAAAAAAAAAAAATGCGCCTGCACGGTCATTATTCCAATTACAGTTGTAGGGGAAGAAAACAAAAATGAGAGCTACACCTGTACACTTGTTATAACCCTAGTGAAGTTCAGTTTAGACTGTGTGACTTTCCTACAGTGTACTACCCTTTCCTCTTTTAGGCTTCATGTTCCCTTCCCTCCTTGTGGCCAATTACCTCCTCTTCGCTAATAGATGTATCAGATTGCAGCAGGAAAGTAAAATTGATGAGCTGAAAAATTACAGAATTGAAACTCCAAGAACTAGTATTAATTTTGAGATGGGATACTTTTCCTCTTGTTCAAAATTTTTTCCAAGGCTGCAGTCAGGCAGTAATGATCACTTGGTACACATTGGCCCGAATTCACGAAGGTGGTACAAATGAAACCATGGTTTAAACCATGGACAAAAACCATGGAGCGCCAAGTGTCGCATGGAATGTTTTGTTACAAAATCAGTCATTATTCGTCGATGAAATGATCATTTTGTAACAAAATGACAACGTTTTGTAACTGAATGAACATTTCGTCCAGAAATGATAATTTCGTTAACGAAACGGTCATTTTGTCGACGAAATGGCCAATTTCGTAACAAAATATTCCGTGCAACACTTGGCGCTCCATGGTTTTTGTCCATGGTTTAAACCATGGTTTCATTTGTACCACCTTCGTGAATTGGGGCCATTGGGTGACAGTTGAGTGTACAAAGAAAATGAGAAAATGTCAAAGCATGTAAAAGATACCAACTGTACATTAAGCAAAACACCAACAGTGTACAGTTGTAAGTAGGCCCTACATGTACACGTGTATGTGTTCCAACGCATAGTGAAATACAGAAATATCATAACAAACTACCATGGTAGATGTCAACACTGTTTTCATAGAGATGCCAATCGAGGAGGGGGGTACAGTATATATTCCTGCTGGTCATAATCATACTTGTGCGGTAAAGAAAAAAAGATAAATCATACTTGTACATTATTTCAAGAATTTCCCAAATGCTTAGTTCACCAGCGAAATGCGTGACTATTCTCCCTGTTATCCTTGGATTGTTAGAGTGGCATATACAGGAAAAAAAATGAAATTACACATACTGTAGGCCTACATGTGACCCTGCATAACAAACCAACAAAAAGTCACCAGACATGGATTTTTTGTTAATGACAGATTCTAACAGAGCAGACTCTAAGCTTTAAAATGATTCATAACCCAATTCAAATTAAACATTGGAAAGAAAGCACACACTCTGGAAAAGTGTGAACTGAGAAAAGAGGCTCTGCCATCCAATGATCCATGTGATGAATGGGACAAAAAACAGGATGTAAACCACAGGAGCAACAACAATGAAGGGATTGTCAGATTTAAGCTGAAAATGAGCATGCTCTATTTAACACATTCTGTTCATGATTAATGCCAAAAGCAGTAGCATTATCCTTTCAAAAAGTTATTAGAGTTGAAAGTGAAGAGTGTGCAAAGGATTTTCATGAAATGAAAAGGGGCCTCTACCTGATCTCAATACTTTACCAAAAAAAAGGGGGGTTGTGGAAAAACTGTTGAAAACACACTTTCCCATTCAATTTATGATCCCAACCTTAGGAATAATATTATAGAAGAAGAATAGCTCTTTCTGAAATATGAAAAACTCAAGATTGACTTGCTTGACCCATTTCATCTTTTTTGAGTCCTCATGTAGAATCAAGGGTGGGACTTTTTGTTGGTTTTGTGATGCATGGTCACATACACTGTAGAGGTCTGCCATAATCACATACTGTTTAATGTAAAATGCCTTTGTCAAGTTATATTCATCTAGATGTGTTTACAAAAGAGAAATGCAATTTACCCTAGATGTGTACAATATGTGTGAGTACAGTACCTACCTCTACAAGGTCATTGCTATGGAAATGCTGGTCACCAAAGTACCTGTTGCTTGAATTAAATCTGTGTGAATCAAGCTGGAACTGAGATTTGTACATTACCAGCAAGCCCCATCTGTCAGTGCAGATTTGGCCTGTAATGGTTTCAAGATGTTTTCATTTATTTCTCTGTAGGACCCCCCTCCCATTCTTTTCACCTCCTTTGTTCCCTCCATTTCCACAACTTGAAAACTTGCAAACATATGTTTGCAGAGTTGCCGAAAAACAGACCCACTGGAAATGTATAACATGCTGTAAAACTGCCTTACTTGAGGAGTTCACTTGGGATCGATTATATCTGTGAGAATGTGTTCTTTTTTCATTGCCGGACAATCCATTTTATGGATTATTTCTGGTTCCTAGAGGGATTAAATGCAGTTCCTGAAAAGGGAAGCTAGATGCCCAAGAGATTGTTCCTGTTTATTGAAGGGAAAAAAAGAACAAAAAATGAATATAGGAAGGAGGTACAAAGTATGGGCCTGGGAGTGTTTCTTAACTTTCTTACTGTACCAGTGTGTGTGTTGCCTGATTCCAAGACTTTTCTCATTTGTATGACTCCATTGTCTCTCATTCACCATACAAATTAAGCATTTTACAATCATACACCAAGGAAGATAATTTATCTGACCTCCTTTTTGTAGAAGACTTGAAAGTATCACATCCTCTTCTTCAGGTCCCTTTGATGCTCAAGCCTTTCGTTGATTATTCTATTCTTTGCTTTGGCCTTAAAATTTAGTTTAATACAGTGTACCGGTAGTACAAATGTAGGATATCATCTCCCCACAAAACTTCTTATTTCAAATGTTCATGAGAGTTTAAAGTTGAAATATAAAGCATCATCTACTGTACTTCAGTGTGAGAATTATTGTTTTTAACTTAAGTACAACTTTTTGTACTGTACATGTAAACCCTTTGTGCATTTTACTTGAGTACAAGGTGTAGGACCTAAATATTTGCACAGAGATACAAAAACTCAAGAGCATTGCAGACCTACTTGTTATGTACAGGTAATGAATCATTCTCTGTTTATTTGATTTATTGCTCCATGACAATCATAATGAAACTTGAACATGAAAACCCTTGGAACATACACATTGTACCATAGGCCTATCCTTGCTTGATCTGGCATATGGCCAAAAACATTACAGTATGTAGCTGTAAAACCTTGGAACGAAGGTGTCCCAGTGACTTGAAGGACAGGCCTTCCAGAGTAAAAGGTACAATCACCACTCCTTTATTGCTGGAATACTATCTGTATGTACAGTTTACCAACACCACAGTTGTGTGTTCTAAGCCTCCATCCTGTACACAGGACCTCCATCCATCAATTATTCAAATTGATGGGACTGCTGGCATGCCCATTTGAGGCCTCATCCCTGCACACAATACGTGTTTACCCATCGACTACATAAAAAAAGCAGCCAGTCAACAAGGGAGGGTAAAGCCTATATTGTACATTGAAACTCTGGTGAGCGTGCTCACTTTTGAATAGGGCACGCCAGTCTGTTGTGCCACTTAAACACCTTAGCTGTGAATAGCCCAAAGGCCTGGTCCAGAACTGGCCTAATCGAGTGAGGAAAGGCTGGGTATTGTCCCCGTGATTAGCTCCACAAACAGGCGGGCCACTGCAGGTGACTTTTCAAATTAACTGTGTCTTCAACAGTACATCTACCCACTGTGCTGTGTGGTAGAGTCCTTTACTTGCTGCTTTAAAAAAGCTTTGCGTACAATACCAAGTACTAAGCTAGAGATTTTGTCAGAGAAGAAGGAATCCACAGACATGGATCAGTTTTTTAACAAAGTTCTTCTTTTTTTTTTCGTCGCCACCGGTTACTGCCTAATGGTTAAACTAATCAATCATGTTTCTTCACTTACACGTAAGTCTATCAACATTTTGAATAAAATTCCTGCTACAAATATTTGAAAATATAAACCTGCGTACTGACTGACATGCAGGACCATCTTCAATCTTTATCTTCCTACAATGTATGTGCTGTTTGGCGCATGTCTCGCATGGCTCAACTTGTGTACATTATCAGCTCTTCCTCTGTGTCACACACTGTACTGCATGCAAGATGGAAACTGTACTAATAGTACCATTATTGATGAGGATTATTAATGACATGCTCATATGATATCAAGTTTTTTTTTATTGAGGTATAACAAAACCATACAAAGGGTACATGTCATAAATTAATGCAATCAAGCACTAAACGCAAGTATCACAAGTGTACATGATAATTATAGTCTCAATGCAGACTCTGTGACTAGAGTTTCACTTAAAGGCGTAATTTACCATTTGCAGATGAAACAAAAACCCAGCATTAGTGCTTCAAAATAGTTCTTAAGTGTGAGTTAGGGATAGAAACAACCAATGTGAAAATTTGAACAGGTCTGTATAACCGATGTTTAAGTATTGTTGAATATACACAAAATGTGAACAATATTTATTATAAGAATGTTTCCAGACTAAACCGTCTACAGTTATGGTTTAATGAGAAAAATAGTGATATCTTCTTGTATTTTAGGCTTTATTGCAAAAATTTTATATGGTTGGATGTTCTGTGATATAACTGACCTACACATATGCATCAAAAGTGATATCTTGAACATTTTTTTAAATCACTGCTCCCAAAGGTAAACGGGACCTTTAAAATTGTATTGCTGCCCAATGAAGCCATTCCAGAGCTGCCAACCAGTACATTTTGTATTTCATTACATATTGTGCCCGGTTATTTTGAACACCAAAATAAGAAAACATGATTTTTAGATTTAAAAAGAGATGTATAATATTCCTTACAGTTTATTTTATTTGTGGTATGATTGTTGTTGTTGTTTTTTATGCCTCCGCCACGAAGTGGTGCCGGAGGCATTATTTTTTTAATGTAATATTCCCACTGGTATTCAATGCAGCCTCAGCTGTGTCTTCTGCAAATATCTGTTTCTTGGTGTTATTGTGTATTACATATAGGCCTACTTTGTATTGTTCCCACCACAAAACTCATTTTGAGTACTGTTCACATGAAATAAAGATAAAAAATGTCTGCATATAAGAGAAGAATTCTTTTTTAAATGTGATCATGGAATATTTTGGCAGCCTTCTCTGTAACTTGGTTGGAAGATGGTTAAATTGATCATACGTACTTGTACGCTATATGTAGAAAGGACAAGAAACAAATTGTATACTAGCATGAAAAAAAGTGACGGATTGCCATCAAAAGCAAGATATGATTTGGATAATGGCTTCAACAAATTAAGATTTCGACATTGTAACATCTTGCCTTTCTATCCACCTACCCCTTCCCCCATATCATCATAGATGTCCAAGGCCTATACTATTACCCAGCCGAGACCAATGCACCAGATGCCTTCTACAGGATACTGGATGTTAACAGGGATCATGTTCTCGTTGGAGGAAAAAACTCTTATACCGAGCTTCACAGAAAAAACTTGGAATTGGTAAGTTGGAGCAGCAGGTACAGGCATTTCACTGTAGAGTTACATTGTCTGTATCCAAAGCCTGTCATTGACTTAATATATATTGATCTTTACGTTGGCAACACAAGAAGATTAAAGTTTGTTTTCTGTTTCAACATGCAAATTTATGTTGTTGTTGTTGGTTTTTTTTATACTTTTTGTTGCTGATTTTGTGCAAATTTAAAGAAAATCAAGCAAGTTCCATCCTACTATTCTGCAACCTATTGATATGCAGGATTAATAAGAGGTGCCGAATTAATTATGACAATATCATGATTTCTCCAACCAAAATTCCCCAAGGACGTTGATGGATTAATTTTGTTCATGAACAGATACAATGTTTTTGTTAAAAATTTGTATGTTTAAATATACATTTCTTCTTTTCCAGGTTATGAAGGTAAATGTTCCAAGAGTTCAACTGGACAGCTCACCTGTTAGATGTGAAGATTTACTGAGAGGCAAAGAGGTAATGGTACCATATTTTTATAATTATTTTGATTCTGTGAAGGGGTGATGATGCCATTGGCTTTACAGAAGTCAAGTCTGGAGATTTGATTGGCTTTGATGTGATAGATTGTTGTTTTCCTTTGTCAGCCAGAATGATTACAGTTCGTATTCTCAGCAAAGAATTAGGCTTGAGAAACTGATAAAATCTCCTTTGATCAATTCTTTAAGAGAAAATCATTCTTCCAGACATGAAGACATTATGTACGCATTTTGGATTTGGGAAAACAAATAATTTTCTTTAGAGCTTTAGGAATATACCATAGTACTCATTTAAGGACCATCATACTATTTGATAAGTCTGTGAAAAACATGATAGCGTCTGTGATAGAAAATGCTGAAACACATTTGTAAACAAAAGTGTTTTTTCCCTTCTTTGAGCAGAGATAGGACAAAAAAGTGTACAAAATCATATGATGCCATCAATTTGGCAGTATTTTTGAGGCAAACGAAAATGAAAACAAAGTATTATCGAGCGCCTTGATAATGATTACATCTATCTTCAATGTACATCCGCTCACATGAAATATTGAGAGCCAACATTCACTAGACTTGACTTTTGAAAGGGTGGCTGGTGCTGGAGATTGTCAGACTGATGAATCGTGTGATGTGGTCACATGATAGGTCTTGCTGTACGTACAATGCGGTGGCCGCTGCCGTAGGATGTCAGGATTGATGGATCATGTGATCGCATCGAGTTATGAGAGGAAGTGGAGCCGGGGTGGATTGGGTGAGCGATGGTTGGGCGTGAGGCAAAGGGAACGATTTGCCGACAATTCAGATGGATATGTCAATGCAGATGGATGTGCAATGAAACTTTAAAGGTGGTAGAACCATTCACTGTTTATCATTGGCAGGCCTCAACAGAGATTAGCAAGTTGTGCAGAATGAAAGCTTATCGATTAGATTCGCTGGAGTCTGTTTTTGCCCTTTTCTTTTTGACCACAACAGGCATTGCATTTTCCAGGTGATTTTATGGCAAGATGCCAGAAGCATTTAAAGGAGAGTCACAAAATGTTCTGATTACTCTTTTTCAAACTCATTTCAAAGAGGACTTTGTGATCACTACAAGTCACAGTATTGGCTTGCAGTTACCATGGCTGTTTGGCTATTGCCTGGTTGATACCTCGCTAACCGCAAGCTGTTGCAAGTTGCAATCATCTAAAATTGCTTTGTGAAAAGGGGGCCCATGAGTTTGTTCATGCTGATGTGAAGTGTACAACATTTGGATGAATGGTATGAAATGTTGCCATGGGGAGATGTTTGTTTCTATGGTTATAGAGGAAAGACTGCTGATGATACATTTTTAACAGCTGCAATCTTTGAAGATACCATACAAGATCTTGTGATGGTGATCATTTCTGCTATGAATGAGTCGTTGACACTACGGCAGTGATAACGGTGAATGAGAAGGATAATGATTATGACCACGGATGTGGAAATGTATTTGAATAAGGATGGCGAGGCTGAAAGCTTGCAATAAGTTGAAGTAGTAGGTGAGAGGATGCAGACATTTTACCCCTTTGAGTCAAAGTGGAAGTTCTACAGTATGTGTCACTCTGAAATTTGTTGCTCAAAGATTTGTGCATACTTTAGTCCAAAAAGAATGGATTTTGTCAACAGAAGATCTTTTTAAAGTTTTCTTTTAAAAGCGGTTGTCTCACACAAAGCGTTCAGAGTTTTCGTAGTCACACAGTGTTTCAGTTTTAATTAAATGCTGGCAACACATTCTCTGGAACTCTAGACTTTTACTGTCCAACCTTTATGGCCCTTCATTTAAACTGTGTCACAAGGACATTTCCTTCACTTATTCTTCCAAGCTACAAAATGTAGCTGTCAGTTGATATGTAATAACTTGTAATATGAGTCTTTCTGTGCATTTTAGTAGTGTATTCATGCTGGTAGTGGACAATCAAAACCTGGAGATAACTATACTGTTTGTATATAACAGAGGCTGTAAGTTGTTGATGTACAAACTTTTCTAGGACCGACATGGTTTCCACAGATGAACCAGCAACTATCAGTTTCTTAGGTCTGTTGATATGCAATATGCAATCCTGTTAGAAAGTTATACAAGCTTTAGTTAATGTCTGAATTATCATCTGATGTTGTAGTTCAAGCTCGCTTTAGAATCATCAGAGACTCCAACTCTCCCGCTTTTGACGGGAGATCTCCCGCTGAAAGCCCATTTTTGCAAAATCTCCCGTTCTCCCGCTTGAGATTTAATTTCTCCTGCCCTGGCTCTGTGTCTCCCGGTGTAAAGGATTTCTTACTTATTGCTATCGTATGTTGAAAAAATAAGCCTTACTACAAGTAGATAGCACCAGAGAACACCTAAAACCCTAGGAACTTCGCACACATCAACTTGGAGTCTCCCGTTTGCAAGGGGTTTCGGGCGGGAGAATCTCCAGATCAGAAGGTACTTTGGGTTAGAGTCTCTGAATCATTACTATAGCTTTCAAAATGTACAGAATCCAGGATAATACCGCAAGAGCTTGAATTCAGTAATGAGGCATGTGCAGTCAACTGTGCGGTAACAGTTGATTCTTGGATCAAGTATGGTACCAATATTAGACATAAATCCTAGTAGTAGGATAATGTGTGAGTGCTCAAAACACTTCAAAGAATTAAAGGCGCCGCTCCAAGAATATTGTCCAAGTCTCAACATGTACATACCACTGTTGTAGTGTAGTGTAGTATTCAGTTTGTCATACAGTAGTATTAACCTCACCATATTGTATCATACTTCCTTGACAGAGATTTTTCTCTTTGTTTAGACTTTTTTTTTTGAGGGATAACAGGGTCACTGCCAATAATTGCTTTCAAAGAACAGTCCTCTACACTGCCATACATGTAATATTTTGTTACTCTTTTCCCAGCTCTGTTACAGCAGAATGCACTCTATACCAAGGGATAGGGGCCTACAACGTACCAGTATATTTTGTCGTTCCTTTTCACTTTAATGTGTGTATTTGTAGTAAAAGTCACATATCTCTGGTGGTTTTTTTCAACACGACCAAAGCTGTTAGGCTGTACAACTATTAGACCAGTCATCAGCTTTGCATGCACAAATTTGTACTGTATATGTAGGAGACCTACACCCTTGTTTTCATCTTCGGATGCGATGTGCTGGTATACTTTGTAGTGTATATAGGCTCGGGGAGTATCAGATGGGGTATTGATTTCACTGTCATTCTCGGTAGGGTATAGTAATCGCGAGTGGCGAGACGCTAGAGCAAGGTGACTCATGAATGGTGTCAGGCAGATCAGTGGGAATGGCAGCAAAGATAGAAAGATATTCAATGGAGGAGGCTATGTAAACTGTATCAAGGATTTGTAAGGCTCGAAAGTGAAATCTTTTGTGCTGAATGTTTTGAAGGTGAAGCCTTTTTACCTTTTTTTTTTTGTGTGAAACAAGTGTTTATAAAGATCAATCCAGCTGTAAGAGCTCTCTGTGAAGTATACTTGAAATAGCTGTGTAATGTGCTTACATGTAATTGCTCAAATTACAAGGAAATACAAATTGCTGCGCAGGTTATTTTAAAAACCATTTGCAATAGTATCCGTAATGATGATTTGTAGTTCTTTTAGTATAGATGTTTCTAAAAGGACTTTGTTACATCTATTCACAAAGGATTTTTCTTAGACTTCAGTCAACAAATGTAGGAGAGTAGAGTCGATGAGAATGAAATCTCATGAAATATCATCTTTTTATTCATCCTGGAAAGTAATTGGTCGTAGACCCCTGTTGCAAACATGGAAAGCTTGCGAGTCACAAAATCACACCCATGCTTCCAAGATGGAGAGACGCTTGAAATCGGAAAACCAGCGTAGCAAAATATTTGCTCACGCGAAGGGCACTCCAACGACGGCTGAGCTCGGAAAGCTGACGTAAGACTGACCGGTGTGCAAACAATGTCCGAACGAAGCGTAAACGGTTGGCGAGAGGCTGTGGAGTATAATGTAGACTGGCACCAATCAAAGCTTAGCCCATGGCTCTCATCTCTAGCTACATGTACGGTGACAAGGTTTAGTGTCTCTGTGTTTGTTTGATATCTTGCAAGCAGCAGTCTTCTATTTCCTTTGGATGTGACAGTAATTACTAACTCTCTATTCTTGACAGCATACATTTGTACATGTAATGTATACAGTAAGGTAGAAGATTCTCCATCTATTTTGTTTTTGTCCTTTCCTTTGTTCTATATTTTTGTTGTATCTTTTATTTATCTCTTTGGGGGTATATATTTCTCAGCTGATACTGTACATGTACATGTTCAACATTTAAAAAAAAAAAAATGAAATAGAGAATGAAAATCGTGCACAGTGTGTTGTACCCAATATCAGTTCTGTTTAAAAGGAGGCTCTTTTGGAAAGGCTTGTTTTAAAGTGGCTTGTACATTTATTGTATTGATAGTGTTTGACCAAAGGTGTGATCAGAGGGACATTGTAAAGGAGAGAAGTTCCACACAAATTCAAGGGGAGATCTGTTTTGAAGGATTTTTTTTCTTGTGTGTGCGTATGTGTGTGTGTGTGTGTATGTATGTATGTATTTGCATGATTTTATATTTTAGTAATATCTTTTATTTAAGAAGGAAGAAAAAACATTTGAGTGAAATAGACGAGCTTCAGGAAAATGAAGTAACCAAAGTTGCTGTAATAGAACTTCCCAACTTTAATACAGATCTCCTGTCAATATAAAAGAAGGAATGGCACAAAATAGCTGCAAGATTAACTGTGCTATGCAGATATTACATGTACACATTGTAGGTCCTTACATTTTTATGAGTATAGAACTGAATAATCTGAATGTGGCTGAATGATAAATTCTTATATCTACGGAGCCAGTATTTTAATTTGTTGATGCAACACAACACCAATCTTTGGCTTGCTTTCATCAACATCCATGAAGACCTACATAGAAGGAGCCAGATGTTAACTTGAAGATGTCTATAAGTAATAGGAGTATTAAATTCAATGACTCGTCTTTCTCGTTAGTTTGCTTGCTAAAGAGAGAGATAATGAAACTATGCCTGCAACTATTGAAGGCCAGCAGACAATTGCTGGTTACATGATGATGAAATAAATTTCAAGGAAAGGGTGAACACATTTAATTAGTGATGTAGCAACTGCTGTCAGACCTGTCCATGTAATCACCGGCAGAAGTACACGAGCAGATGGTGGCTTGATTTTTTTTTTCTACTCCTAATTGAATCCACGAACTTTACCAGAAAACGGCATCACCGGCTAAATCAGATGAAGGTCATGCTATTTCGTTGAGTCGGTTTGCTCAAATGCCATTTTGAAGTGCAATAAAACAAGGGGAAGATGCATACAATACCTTGTAGTGTGTGCATGCTTGGTCATTTTTTTTTAAATCGGACACGAACAATCCTTGATATTCATGCTATTGCCTAGTCACTGCCTAGAATAGGGTACTGGAAGAGTGGATATTTTCAAATTAGTGATGCTCAGCTAGATGAGAGGATTTCCATGGAACTAAGACATTAATTACTGGAAGATATGACAAACAAAAATATTTGCGTGCTTTAATTTTGCTCTAATTTCCGGTCATGAGAAATGCACAAATATTTCCACACTGAAAATTTCCACTCATAGAGTAATATGATGAATGTACCCATTATCAAAGCTATAGTATTAATGAGGGTAATGACACCATTGTGGTCTCCTAAAATATTTCACTCTGTGATATAATGTAAGTGACCATGCTCTTGTGAAATTATGTATAAATTTGATGAGGACAGTGATCCCTTTGTGGAACATTGGCAATGTACGTATGATCACTCATGGTGGGGTTGATGACACTACTGCTGGGTACTGATACTGCATGTTTTCATTTATGTTTACGATAAGAGGGTAGATCATGTTTTGTGTTATTCGCATCGTATAATATATGACCTACAATTAATTTTTTTCTGACCTTCAGGTGTGGACATTGCACATGTCTCTGAACGTGATGATAGATCATTTGAATGATATGTACGGGCAGTGTTGTTGTACTTGTGTTTTTTATTTGCATAATTTTTCGAGGAAGAAGGCTGTATCTGCCTTTCAACCCAGGGACCATGAATACCAGAACTCTGTTACAGTGATAGATGTCCTATGTTGGTTTAATAACCTATCCCAACCCCCATCCTCCCTCCCACACACACTTGCAAGAAAATGAAAAACTCAAAGAAGAAAAAGAACTCCTTTAAATTTGGCAAATGTTAAGTTTTAACACTCAAACTCTTTTGCATTCACTCCAGCTCCTACTTCGTGCATAGACTGCGGAGGGAAATAAAGGGGAATAAATCTCGTAAATTTGCCTAGAGGAGCAATGAAGTGGATTTCGATCGATTCAGAAAGAGAGAGAAAGTCGTTTGTGGCAAGTGGAATGAGTGATTGTCATTCGCAGTGCGATACAAAGTAGAGTATTTTGTAAGACATTCCCTTTCCCCTAACACTCCATCCTTGTTGGCCCTTGTGTTCTGGGAATGTAATATACGAATGTAACACAGCCTGGCAGGTTTAGTTAGAAAATGTCTGGCCAGGGAATACCCGTGTCACATAATTAGTGCAACCAATCTCACCACAAATTAACCTGCCCATTTGTTGAAGCTGAGCACTTATTCAATGCAAGGTGAGGATTTTGACAGTCGAATGAGTGCGTCACCTATCTTTCTCCCTTGGATAAAGGCATTGAGTTGTAGTTACCAGAATAGAACCCTTGTCGTCAAAAGAGATGGGGGGGGGGGGGGTTGGAAGAACTTTCCCATGAGCCAAGAGCTTTGAATAGCATGTTGGGAAGGATGCGCAGTTAAGTATTGTACACTTGAGGACATGTGCTGTATGTCCTGAGCGTTGTCATTAAATTTGCAGGCTAACATCTGCTGCATTGATATACGATTTGACACATTGTTTGCATAACATTGATGCACAGTGTCATACATATTTACAAATGTATGTCACAAGCAGATATGCAATGACGCAAGTACTGAGTGGGTTTCATCATGTTTTACGTCGTTTGTCAAACCCTGTGAATGTTGGGACTAAGAATATCCCCCAGTATACATGCTTTTTATTTTTATGTCTCATATGTCTATATGTCTACAGTGTATCATCTTATTATTTGTAGTAGGGCCTATACACTGCAACACATTTTAAACACTGCAGGTATAACAAAGGCAGTTACCATGTGTGCATGTCTCAAGCCCAGTAGGTGCAAGTGATCGCCTTCAAAATCCATCTTATATCTTCTGAATAAGAGGTTTAATCCGCAATTTTTTTTTTTTCAAGGAGAGGGTTATATTTTTAAAAAGATTAAATATCAAACTTTGAAAAGATGTTGTTGACTGTGATTTCAATTCAGTGCTTGATTGTTTTATCCTCACACAGTCACACAGAATCACTCAATCTGCAAGTAATTGGGCTCCCTAATGCAATTTGATGATTTCATGTGTTTCGAGCACGTTTCCCTATTTGTCAAGAAGCAATTTGTAGAACATCTCATGATAATCAGGATCCCATCCGCCCCTCTCCCTACTTCCTTCTTCGGGGAGAGCTTTTGCGGCAGTGAACGCCGCGAGCACATATTTGCTTGATCGTCTTGCCGAGCTATGTACAAGTTGCATGTTTGCCCCAGGGCCAGCAAGTCAACATGGTATCCACGGCAACGGATGACAAATTTGCCCTGCATTGTCAAGGAGATGGAAGGAAGCTAAGACTCTCAAGAATTAAGGTCTCGGTCAGCAAGGGCCAAGGACGAGGCAGTTTGGTTTCAATTTTTACTGTCATTGGAACTATGCGTAGTTATTGTGTTTGCGCATGTCATATCAAAACGAAATTTCACTTCTCAGATGTCAATATCTGAACCTTTTATTGATCACCCTCCTTTCCGTAAGATGGCGAGAGGAAATGCGATGCCAGTTTCCTGATTGCAGTGGAGTTTGGGAACATTTCCCAGGCCTCTACCATCACGGCAACACCAAGTGTGACTCAGTTCATCCGTGTGAGAAACTGATTTCTCGGCGAGTACAATTATATTGTGGAGTCTCAAAGGAAAGGTTTACTGACCTACCAAACGGTGTGCCAAGAAGGTCTCAAAAGGGCTTGGAGATGGGCGTAAACTTAGCAGCCCCATATCCATTACCTGGGCCTATATGCTTCCAGAGACCCAACGGTGGCCAGAGGGAGGAGTGGAATTGACCCCTGCACCCCCATCTCGGCATGGCGTCCAGTAGCTGGCAGGGAGAGGTGGCAGGCTGGTTGGCTGGGCTGACCTTTGCTGATCATTGATTGGCCCTGGCTCGATTAAAGGTGTTATGTCCAGACGTCACAATCAATAACGACTGTACATTTGTGTATGGTCTATCTGTTCAAAATTTTTGAGACCATGTTTTTTAATTACCATACCTCAATGTTTGTAGAATTGCCCAACAGCTTTTGAAGGACATATTACAAGCGGGACATTTATGTACTGTAAAAATGCTAAACACTGCTGCACTCCCTATTAAAGTAAATGCCAATGTCTGTGGTTTGCACAGAGCACAATGTTTCTCCATTTGCTTATAATAAACCAAAACAAACCAAACAATACAAAATTTCCTGACGAGAAGAAGAAAGAAAAGTCTTATAGTAGAGGAGGCAAGCATTCAAAAAGAAACAAACAAACAAACAAAGAAAATAAGTATTGTGTTATTCAAAGATATCAGCCCATTGAAAGTTGATTGGATTCTACATTTGCACGTAATAAATGTGTTATTGTCTGGCTGGAAAGTATGACAGTTGCATGGCATATTGTTTCTGTCATGGTTGGCCTTGTTTGTCTGCTGTCTGAGATGTGCAGGCAGTCAGAATCAAAACGCACTGAAGACTTCAGTCATGGGATGGTACTTTTCGCCAGAGTGTACCTTTTATTGGCCCCTTTTCATTACATGTCGTAAATTCTGAGACTTATTGTTATGGTTGATGCTCAAATATACTGTATATGTAAGAGGAGGGATTGGATTCTAAACAAGATTTGACTTTATGTGAAACCAGCGCTTTCAGATCTCTTGTCGTGCTGCCCAAAGCTTCGTGCCAGTGTAAAGTGTCAACAGCAGCCATAACTTGCTGGTAATATGATTCATCTAAGCTTCTTTTTGGACTCAAAAGGCATGTCCATGTGTGTGTTTGCGAGTGTGTTTGTGTTTGAGTTTCTGTGTTAGAGGGAGAGTAAGCGCCTATTCCTTGTGTTCCTTGACTTTGGCGTGCCCTGGACTTGAACTTGTAGCACAAGAAGATCAGAGCTCACCATATTTACAAATCTACCCCTCTGTCCTTTCGTTTGGTGGCAGTGCTACATTGGCACTCCTCTTCCAAAGCAAGGATACTTGAAGATTTTTTTCACAGATACATGTAAAATCAGGAATGCTGAGTCCCATTGCTGCATCAGCGGTTGTGTCAGTAATTTCCATTTTAATGTTTTTTAAGAGTTTGGATTTGATTAACCATTAGTCAGATAAATTGTTAGGATGACTGGAACATTCCAGAAGCATTCAACCCCTCCCTCTTACCCCCTCTACCACACCACCTCCATCCACCCTCACACACAAAAGAATCAATATATAAATCACAAAAGGTTTTTTATTTCCAATCATCATTCCAGCAGTGTTTATTAACTGATAGATGTCTGATGTGTAATTCTAGAGAGCTTGTGAGGGAAATGACCGCCTTTATAGCAATAAGTGTTAGAAGACTGACCCCAAAGATTGAATAAACTCAGAGCCTTTTTTTTTTCTTTCTTTGATGCCCTCCTGTTCCATTTTGTCCCCACATGAGGCACCTGTTGTCGGTAGTCAGAGCGTCGTGGTAACCAGATGCGAGGTCTATTCACGGACTTCATTAGAGAGAGGGTTACGGGAGATTGAAAAGCTAGGCATGCTGTGAAAGCTGGAGGGATGGTATACTTCCGAAAGTAGTTTAATACCGGGAGGAAACTCTGAAGTCATTCATATGAGGTTTGCTGGGTGTTGAGATATTCTGAGCACCACAAGATGTGGTCTCTCTCACCTGTTTGTGAACGCCTACCCTTCCCAAGATCTGTGCCCCCAAAGTCCCAGTTGGCCTGTGATTTTCAGTCAAGGCTGATATGCAGATGTAATTCTAGGTATGAGCTTGCTCGACTTTAAATGTCAAAGCGATAAAACAGTAGGTCTTATACACGTTGTAAGCGTAATTGTGATATTTATTGTATAAGTATCCATGATCATGTCAAATACACGTGGGTACTTCTAAGGGTACCATCTAGGCCCTATATCAAATCCCACTTACATGTATAATAAACTTTAAAGCTTTGTTGTAAAAAAGTCATTTTGTTTATTTGTGTTTCAAGGTGCGACAAGACAATCTTCAAGATACATTTCAAGTTTTCAAGTGTTAGGACAGTGTGATAGGTAGTCCATATGATAACCATGGCATGTGTATCAAATGTCATGAACGTGTCAGCACTCCATCCATGACAGACTTGTTAATAATAATAATTTTAATAATAAACTGTGCTTGTATAGCGCATATCACATTCAGGGAGAAGTCTCTATGCACTTTAAGAATGAAACAATACAAGTAAAGGAAGTAAGGTAAAAATGGGACAGGTAAGTAAACAATAGAAAATTAAGATTAAGCTGACACTGAGAAACACTGATGGCCATGAGCCTTATCATTGCAGAAATAAATACGTTTGTTAGAACAGTAGTCTGGGGGCATGTTTAATACAAGCACACTAATCTACCCTATCATCACAGTTTAGAGGGGGTTTGTTAAAGAAGTGCTTTCCAAATGTGACAAATCATTCTGATTATGTGGGAAACCTGCAGCAGTTTAATAGTGTAGCATTTCAATCTCTTGCCCTGTGAGCTAAAGTGATTAATTAAACCCATTATGTAGGGTCTACGTATATGTACAATTGTATGTGTATGTAAAGCGCTAATAGTATCAAACCCACAGTTGCAACATGCATTGCATTCGTAGCGATTGCACATTGGAGAAAGGTAAAATTGTTGTTGGGTTGTCCTCCCCTCCCTTCCCCCACAAATCTAACTACCCTTGAGTCAAAGGTGTGGCACATCTGTGTAATGTTTCAATGAGCACTGCCCTTTAATTTTTTTTATCGTTGATATCATGGAATGGCCTATGTGAGCTGACCATGACTTGACCTCACAAGTATGATGATGCTGTAAATGTCATAGGCCCAGGCAAGAGTCAATTAGACAACTCTAGGCCATACATGTACCATAAATTATCTAGACCGAATTTGCGGCTAACGTATGATAACAAACATGAGGACTGCTTTGTGCTCCCAGAACGACCGACGTACTCTCTTGGCAATCGTCCAAGCATTTGAACGACTGGATTGAGTTTATCGGGACAGCTGCACAACCACGATCACTCATTGCACCTTCACACCAAATGCAGGTGCAGTGCACATATATAATGAAAGGTGTAAAACTGATGTACATGTATTTTACTACCACATACAATTTCATGTAGCGTTGCTGCTGCATTTGACCTGTTCAGCTCAGTAGCTGTCATTTGTATGACATTGTGGGGGGTCCTGAAAAGAAATCAGGTTTATTGAGGTATAACGTGACAGATAATGTCGTCCCTGCATCAGAATTTGTGATCTGTAGCTGAAAGGCAATATTTTTGATGTGAATTAGACTGGTTTCTCATAAAAGTGAGACACTAGTACAAACAAAGTCGCGTTGACACAGTGGTCAGGACAGAGTGGTTGCCTCTGGGCATATATTGTAACAAAACAGGACCTGGGTTCCAATCCGATGTGGGTATACTGACTCCAACCAAGGAGGTACGTAAAATCCTTGCTCCAACCTTGTATTTGAACCTGCCGAAACATCATTTTTGAGAGTACAGGATGTCATAATGTTTATAAAGAGGCAGTCACCATTCTTTCTCTTTGGACTGAACTTTATAAGGTGGATCCAAGTTGCATTGATGTAGGATTGCACTTCACCACTGCTTACCACATCCTGCATGCAACAAGTTACATGAAAAATTCAGTCATTGCCCTCTTGCCAGTCACCATTTGGCTGTACGGTCTGTGTCCAGCGGTGCAGTACATACACATTGTAATTCCTGCTGCGTACTTTATTTCAGAAAAATTTCTTTGGAGACAAAACAAAAAAAGTGTTTCTTTGATAAAACTTTAGTATAGTGTGATGCACAGTGCTCATCTCTGGTTGGGTACACACTGTAATGGGCTCGTTATGGATTACACACACCCCCCTCCCCCCCCCCCCCTCCCACACACACACACGTTATCTCTGAAGCAGAAAGTTTAGTAGAAAATCAATTATTGACATCACCGCTTTTGTACAGATTAGCCTTTTGCGCAGTGGCCATGGACAGAATTATGATGATATAACCCAAATCCCAGATTTTGTGTGCATATATAATGGCTAATCAAAATATTGCTTTTATTCTCATGACAGCCATATAAAAATAGTGTCTGTCTTTGCTAAATATTTTTTTAGTTCTTGCTAAAATATTTGTCAGTATTGTTTTACTAGACCTGATGAAATGAAATAAACTTAGATCAAATGTGTGCATGATTGTTAATATAACGTAGTTGTGTAGGCCAGTCCATGATATTGAGAATGGAGTGCTTTACTGCCAAAATAGTAAGGTGTTGTGTTTGTGGTTGTCAAACATAATAACTGGATGTCCCATTGCCCAAGGTTTAGGATGAAGAAAGATCCTATATTGTCTGTGTGTTGAACAATCTTGAGATGATACAAAATTATCAGAACTCATAAATGATCTGATAATCTTTTTCTAAACAACCCCCCTCCCCCCCCCCCAAAAAAAAAAATTGCTTGCTCCTGATACCCCTTCTTTGAAACATTGTACAACACAAATGAGTGTGTGTATGATAAAAATCCTATATCCTCTTGCGCAATCTCTTTCACATAATTTGCTTTTCTTCTAATGTTTTTTGGTCACACTGTAGTGTAGTCCCACCACATGAGGAATTATGTCCTCTACATACATACATTCCTGGTCAGGCCCCACACTCTCATAAGGTGCACTTCATCTGGACAGTTTCACTATTTACTGCCAAAATTAAGGGAAGCCATAGAAATGCTCTCTACTGTCTAGAGGACACCGCACAATAACCGCACATCATCCACAAAATTAGGTGGATTAAAGAAAACAGGCGGGGGGGGGGGGGGGGGGAGGAGAGGAGAAGCTAGCCACATAATCAATGCGATTATTTGAGAGGAGGACAGGGCAGTAGAAAGACATCTCATCACTCACCTGCAGGGAAGAAGGAGTTTGCTCGACCATAAAATTGCATTCTGGTTTTATGCGGAAGAGATGCCACCCCCCCCCCCCCCCAGTGTATTATACATTTGTCCGAGACTGCCAATTTTGCACACGCATACCGTGAGTCACTTTCAGAAAATGAATTATTAAGAGAGAGAGAGAACTGCATTCGCATTATGTTCGATAGCACTGCTGCATTTTCCTGCCCAAAATTCAAAGAAAAACAGAAAATCTGTTCCCGAAATCAAAATAAGCTCTCTTTTTGTCACCAAGTGAGACTTGCTAATGAAAATGAATTCCTCCAAGCTATTATATATTCTCATGATTATTGTGTTTCTGTCTGAGAAGGTTCCATCCGGAGTTCTTTTGTGAAGATTCGATTCAAACATTAAGTTTGTCTCCAGGTGATATGGGTGGTCGCAAGCGAAGTTGGGATCAGTTGAAATAAGTTACCCGTAAGGTAATTTGTAGTCTAATAATGTGATGTGATAAAATTCATGTTTTCTAAAAGGCCAACCCAATTTCTGTGGTACATTTGTTTACCTTCAGGGTGATGTTGATGCAGGTACCGTAATACGGCGGACAAAAAAATCCCTGGATTAGGTACGTCTTGAATAGTCTTCACATGAGTGAGCCTTTGAAAGTTCCTTTTGACACTTTTGATGGGGAACTTGATTTTTATGTACATGCAGGGGAAAATTTTTCTATAGGTAAAATGCCCTTGAATGCAATGATATTCACAACAAGTGAGTCATAGTCTATTGTTGCATGAAGAATCGACAGGTCGTTTATTTGTGGCTGCTATGTCTGTCTGTTATCGTTTTTTTTTTTCTCCCTTGCCTCAATTTTGTGCAATCAATTCGAGCAGATGCTATTGTTGTGCATACAGTGACTGAGACACGTCAAGGTAGCATGGATATACAGTATGCCAGAAAGGAAACTAGTTTTGTGGTCGATTTCACACATTTTTCGTGCGCGTAACGAGAGAAAAGCTTCATCTCGTGGAAAAGGCTGTTGATGACTCACAACTCTGCATTTAATTTTTGTCACGAGTACAGACTACTTCTTTTTCAGGGTTGATGCACAAGTCTTTTGCACTTAACTACATTTCTGTGGTGTGTGACCTATCTCAGCAACAGTTAGAACCCACCATGGGCAAGTTCTCTGCTGAGTGCAACATACTCAATATCTCACAGGGATACTTTGATTGAAAAAAAAATCCAATAGTATAGGTACCTCGATCTGTTGTCTTTGACATTTGGAGAGCGAGGAGCAATGGAGTTGACTGCAAAATTAAATTAGTATTTCTGTATAGTCCCACATGCTATTCCTTAGGTGTGTTCTGGCTGCTGCCTAAATAGAGAAAGATTGCACTCTGGTAAGGCAAGGACCATGTCTGTATAAGTGGCATTTTCGGCTGCAGGTCTGTCGTTTTAGTCAAATTGACCCATCAGATGCACTCTTGTTCAAATTTATTAAGAGAAGAAAAGAACCTTTTTTCATCTGCATTGTGGAGAAAGTTTTCATCAACTATGCAATTGTAAACTTTGCTTCTGTTTCCATTTGGCTGATTGAAACAAAGAGGGTTTATAAATCTAGCTAAGCTCAGTATGACTGTGATATTTTCTTGAACTAACTCTTCAAATCCACAGGCAACAATACTAAGTATCAAAGCTCATCTTTTGTAATTATTTGCATCCTGATTAGATAGATTGATTCATATTTTATCATTCCAAATTTCAAACTGCAAGGGTATCATCCACACAAATCCCTTCCATTTGCTTGTTTGCTGTTTGCAGAAATAGGCCCTACTTTGTTGTTGTTGCATGGCATAGATAACTACAGTGCACATGAATTTTGTATTGTAATGAAAGTCCTGTGGTGGCTTGAAATAACCTCATTAACCAGCTTTTGACATTATTATTGGTCAAAGTTTTTTCTTTCTTTTTTCCGGCTGTGATTTGAGACCAAAGAGCTACAAGCAGATAGTTCCTTAACTTGGTGACAGTGACATTGATATGATTATTCCTTTTGAAGTACGGGAAATTGGATTGAGATAAACTAATCCATAATGTCATTTATGTACATGATCATATGTACAGCCATCAAGTTTAAGTAGTTTTTTGAAATCTTCGGAGACTAGACCACATGTCGAAATTGAGGATGGCCCCCCACTCTTCTCTCCAGCTTCATATTGGAATTAACATCATGACATGCACTCCAAAAGAAATTGCTATACATAACTGGAAACTACTGTATTTTCTTGTGCTGGTCCAGTGTGCAAATACCAACAGAAATGAATGCACTGCCTGTCTATTTCTGCAATCTTCGCAGTGAGCATGGAAATAGGAATGCAGAGATATTCAGTTATGTGGTAACTCTGGAAGGAAATCCATTCTCCATTCATCAAAGTTTTCCCCTCAGATTGCCGGAATATGAGAGGAGGGATGGAGATCCAAGTCGGCTGTGCCATCTAACCTGAGTGGGTAATGATACCTTGCCGTCTAGACGGGCAAACGTGCTCCGCCGCTAGGCAGCCTATGCACGGCCATCCCGTGCCGTCTGTCAAGCACCGTATCGGATGAAGCCAGTCGTCGGCGGAGTCCGCATTGATTCATCCATAGATGCGGGATGGGACACAATGGGATGAGAGTCGCGCATAATTAGCGCACACCGCGCGGTGGAAACTCGGTGCCCTCATTTTCTCTGGCGGCGTAATCCAGTAATTGCTGGACTGCCTCGTGTCGCACGAGCCGTCAATGGCGGTCGATCTACTGGGCCAGTATTCGGTTTCATTGCTTCTGTCAGCAAATGAATGTAAAACATCAGCAGAACTAGAGAAAGATAACTATGGTGTCAGTACGCTTGAATCATTTACATATAAAACAGATACAAGGTTAGAATGGCTTTGTCAGGGTTATTAGCTGGAGGGCAAAAGCACAGATTATAAAAGCCCACAACACAAATATCATAGGTTAGGAATATGACAATCGATGCAGATAAAGGCTTGGGCAGCCAGTGGACAGTTACGAGAAGGATTCAGATTGTATAGAATGTGGCTTTGATAGCAAAAGGCTGTTATCCTGTGCAGCATTTTCAGAAGCTTAGATGATGAGATGCCTTTCTCTACTGCATCTGACTGCATATTAAAAGAAAGAAAGAAAAGTCACAAAGTATTGCTTCTTGCAACCCTGTGCATTGCTGTTCTGATTTTGTGGTCCATCCATCATTTCTGGAATGATGATATCGGAGTACTTCTGAAAAATGAAATCAGCGGATGATGGATATCTCACTTTGAAATACAGTCCCATATTTTAGCTTTATTTCTTCTTTTGATTAGTTGTTCTTGCTCTTTAAAGGGGATGCAATTCAGTATTCCTCCACAATACCCGGTGCAAAACTCCCATGCGAAATAAAGGTTGAAAAAATCAGTCTTTGTATTGATGAAGGGCCAGTTCTATCGGTAATTGTGAAATAAATTCTATTATTCCATTGAACCACTTTGTCACTATTGTCAAGTTTGGCTCCCCTGAAGTTGAGCGTGTGAACAAAGGAAGAGGTGCGGACTTCTTCAAACATGCTACAGACAATTGTGTGCAGTGCTCGGATGCTCCTAAGAAGTGGGAGATAAAAGGAGGGAGGGGGCCCTCCTCCTCCTCTTCTTTGCCAACTCCTTGGCAAAAGTTTTATACAAATCTGGATCAGTAGGTCATGCCATCGTCACTGTGGCATGTAAAACAAGCGGACAATGAGGGGTGGATGTATGAGTTTTGTTTGCCATCAGCAGAGAGCTGGAATGGTGTCCAGATTACTCAGTTCCAACAGCTTTCTGACTCTCAGCCAAGAGAGGATGAGTGGAATGGTGCAGCCATGCTGAATTGAAGGTTCAACAGTCCTTGATCACGTTCATTTTGGTCCAGGAGTGTTTCATTTAGGATTTCTTGCGAAGCAAACATTGTAGGGGGGGGGGGGGGGGGTGGGGGTGTGAAGAGTCATTGAATGAAGGGATGTGATCAAGCACCTGTTACCCTTGGCAGAGGCAAATCATTTAGTAGTCATGCTCTTTATTTGTGTTCTGTTTGTTTTGTCTAATGATGTGTATGATTGTTTGTTTGTAAAATGTATGTGTTTGCTTGTTTGTTTGTTTGTTTGTTTGAGGGTAGAGAGGGAGGCTGTATCCTGCCAGAAAACCCTCTGACATAAAGGAGATAAAAAGAATGCTGTCTTTTGATGGGGGCAGACCAGCATTAATGCTCTGCCATATATGTACCAGGTGAACACCTCAAATGCATATATTGTGTTCAAATGGGGTTCTATTTTACAGGTCTCTGTGTCTCTATTTCTTATAGTTCACCTTTCTCTCTATGTTTGTATTCTGTTACCAATGCTCCATCTGTCATGGGAAATTGCTTCTCTCTTCTCTCCCTGGGAGCCCCGTGCTTAACAAATCCCTGTCAATTTGTTTCCCCTTTCGGACTACATGTGGCGTATCCAAGCTTGATGCTTTTGATCTCCTAGAGGGACAATGCCGAAGTCACTGGTGTAGAAAGGAACACACAGGGCTAAGTTCATCCCCACTTCCTTCTTGATGTGCGATAGGGTTGAACAGCATGAAAAGCATAACCCCTCAGTAACATCAATAGCACCGTGGTTGCCCAGCAAAGAGGGAAACTGTGTGTCCACATGTATGTACTGTATGAATTGAGAAGGGGGAAATCATTGATCCATTTTTTACTCCATTATTCAAATATTTTGTGGATATGGAAAAGAGACCCCCCCCCCCAAAAAAAAAAAAAAAAAAAAAAAAATCAACTTGCTCTGTAGAAACAGGCTCATGGAGTCACTGTGAAAACATTCAGTAACATCCTGTTAATGTGTACAAAGTAGGCCCTATCTCGACTTGTGGTATGTTCATTGTAGACAGGAATGATACCTTGTACAGATATGGGTTCATAGGCAACTTCATCAAGATTTCCTTCTTTTTATTTCTAATCTCCAACTTGATATGGGACTTCTTGAAAGTTAAGCACACAGTAGCATGCTGCGATGCTGTCCACCAACTGTGTCCCATGGGTGTTTTATATTTCAGTGGGGGGGGGGGGGGGATGACAACTTTTTAGTTGCACCATGCCATGTGATCAAGAGCCCTTTTAATTAGTGGAATACTGAATTACTTACTGCCATGCTTAAATACCTTATGAAATGAAATAGACATGTAGCCCCTTGTAAATACAGAAAAGTTAGGATCTTGTGTTGAGTGTATTGTGTCATTTCCCTTGTCATATGGAGAGCTTGAATACTTTGTGAAGTACAATTGTAATAGACATGCAGCCCCCTTTAAAAAGAGAAAAGTTAAGATCTTGTGTTCAATGTATTGTGTTATTTCCCATGTCATATGAAGAGAAAGATACATGTATAGTATTTGAGATTGAATAACCACTTCATCCTAACAGGTGCAGAGCATTACATCTTACAACTTTCATATCTAACCGTGATAGCGCTTGGTTGAATCCTCCCCCTGTATACGATGTTATAGTTGACATCAAGTAAAAATACATACTCAAGGCAATCTTCTCCCAGAAGCTCCAGTAATTAATAAACTGTAGACAAAATGTATCCCCACTACAGTAGGTGAGCCTGGAATGACAATATACTTGGAGTATCAGCAGAATTTGTGGCGTCCTGGCATAGTAACGCTTTAATGTAATCGTAAATATGCATGTGAGTAGATTACAACGTACGAGCAAGTTCGAGACAAAGTGCAAGCGTAATAGACCTGACAAGGAAATTGCGTTAAAGAGCTGATGAAGTGAGTCTAGCAATACCGACAAATCGATGTTGGGTGGATTGAATATCCAGTCTTGATCTAATGACTGCTATTTACATTTGACTCCGTCCGTCCTCCCAACCGCAGACTTCAGTCTCAGAAGAGGTATAGTGCGTACTGCCGTGCCCCCCGCATTGCAAATGAGGTTTCGTGGAAAAACGCGAGGAGTGGAGATGACGTGTTTGTTGAGTGGTGACGTGTTGAGCTGGTTACTCAGACCATTCCAAGTGAAAAGACAGTAAATATTATGAGATAGTGATGCTGAAAATATGCGATACTAGGAAAAAATATATTTATAATATCCAAGTCTAGATGAAATATACAGACAGTGGCATCAATTCTGTACTGAAGTGAAGGCATCTATAGGTGTAGCTGAATGTTACCTTAGCACTATTTGTTGTGTGGTTTTAGAAAGTATTACTGGCATCTCTTTTACTGTCAACTTTCATTTGCATACTTGCAGTTTGAGAAGTGTCTTCAGTTCTTGTCATTGAATGTCGTCTTTTTGTTTGTAAAGGGGGGGGGGGGAGAGGAGGGAAAGTGGCTTGTTATTTAAACTAAAAACTGCTGTATGATGGTAGTAGTTTCCTTTATGCCTGCTATACTGTGTGGTATTTTGCCCTTGGATGTATCTGAGGTTATTTTAGAACATGAAAATACAATGTATATATTATATCCATATGCAAAATTTGTAAAGTTTCCTGGAGGGTTTGAGGCCATCTCCATGCCAGCACATCCAAGGGGACTGACACATTCTGACACCGCTGGCTGCCTGTTACGTAAGACAATACTGTACGGTTTAACACTTTTTTTTTGTGGAGTACTCAAGATGGCCCAATGTCAACACATTACATGAGTTTGGAAAATGCATCACATTTACAATTCAAAAGGGGATAAACCAGATCCGATGTGACTCCAATGTGGGCATTCTAATCCTCACTGTGTTTGCAAGGATTAATCTAATACATAATGCAGTGCATAAAGTGTCCTTTTATGCCGTGTGCTATAGACGAATTTGTTGTACATTCCACTGACGTACGTTCCAAAGCCTCTTATAGTCTTAGCTTCATCACCTGAATGCGTGAGAGTATGAGAATGAAGAGAAGGCATTGGGCATGATGCGGATTTCAATGCGGATGTCAGACACTGGTATGAATATTCTGTCTGACACTTGCAGGATTTAATCAGAAAGACAGAGGATGAGTGCCCGTCGTAATGATGTGGGAGGCGGTTGCCAAGCAACGCCCGTCAGTGGATGGCTGAATGTGCAGGAAGGAAATCTTTTGTGGAGATGTATAAACGCAGGATTGCCGCTAGCCTTTTGCCCCTTGTGACGTGTACGTCTGCCCTATCTTGACACTGCCATTGAGTCTGTCGTGCAAGCTGAGATTTGTGGTGATATATCCGCGACTGAATAAAAGCAAGAAACTTTGCAGTATTGATAAAACAGCTCTGTCGAGAGGGCGGAAGATTTTCATTCTTTTCAGCAACTCTGGTTCACAGATATTAATTTGTAGCCGTCTGTGACTGTAAATAAAGGCAGGCAGCATGTGCAGGATGAAACACTTCTGTTCAGGATATGGAACGTTTTCCTGCTTTTAGGCCACTCTGGTTCACAGATTTTAATTTGTGATCCATTTGTGACTGTACAAGTAAAGGCAATTATGAGACAGTACATGTGTAGTATACGAATACTTGTATGAAACAGCTGTGTTGAAGATTTTTCATTATCTTTTAGCTACTCTAATTCACAGATTTTGTGATTAATTGCCTTGTGCCTTATAGAGCATAATTCCACACCTCGGTCACCATTGACCATTATGAATGGAGTAAAATCAGATGAACAAAGCAGATTAACTTTTATCAAATTGGACATGTAACAAGGAAAGAATGAAAGTTTCAAAGTTTCATGTAATGTATGTTTTTACTGAACAGTATACACTGGTTCACCACCATGTACACATTTGTTAGAAGAGGCGATGGTCTCATCGCCTCACAACTCTTTCATTGGTTTACACGTGAAAAGTGAAAATGAAGTCATTATGTTAGAACAGTTTTAATCTCCTGCAACTCCTTTCACCCGGAAGGTAATTGAAGTGCAGCACTTGTCATGACAAGATTGCAGTAGGTTGATATATAGTGGAGATTTACGGTGTAGGAGAACTGTGAGGTGATGACATGTCCAATCACCACATGCACGTCACACATGTGGTGGCTTCTATAGCATAATTTCTGTCTCATCAACTACAGAAAAATTGATTCTATGAACTTTTACAAAAAGAAATAACATGTCCAATTTTAATGAAATTTTAATTGTTTGTTCACGTGATGTTGTTATTCTCTTTATTGGAGCCGACTCCAACGTGGTGTGGAATTCCACTTTAAGTGCACCTGCGCTGCTGTGTTCTCGATACGGCGCTATCTGTCAATGCCTGGGGATCGATGGTGAATACATGTGTGTGCACATGTGTGTGCAGAGCTGGTTTGTGAGTGTGGCTGCCACACAGTAGTGCTGTCATTTGACTTTACCTTGTTCGTCTCTTTGCATTTCATTCATTTATAACTCGCCACAACAAACTGGGGAAAGTGCACGGTACACCGCCCCGCAAGAGGATGGGAATCCAATATGGTGCAATCTTGCGTCCGGTGGCCTTCCCTGCCGCCCCAAATTATATGATTTGTTCAAATCAACTCCCCATCTGTCAAGCGCTCCCTCAGAATTCCTGCGGCATTCGAGGAGCGCGCCTGCTAATCCCGCAAATACCCCCCAAAATAATTGTGCAACCAGTTCTAGTCCCTCACCCAGGAATATTTTCTAGCAGGGGCATTCTTGGCAGGGGCATCCTTGGCGCTGTGCCGCAGTCGTTACGTTTTGTGATGATCAATGGTACCACCCTGTTGATCAATCTCAGGTGACACTATATTGACCATTGTGGATTCCTACCACTCATGGTAGGGGACCATGCTATCATCAAGAGATACACGCTGGCATCACAGAAGACGTAGATCAGCCGATAGAAGGCACAAATCATTTCTATACTCATGTCTGAATTGTTGTACATTTTGTACTTATACCCCCTCTTCATCTTCATTACTTTACAAATGCAGAGTCTCAAACGAACTGTACAGTGAGACAAAGGCGCCGTCAGGGCACATGTTCTTTCATTGTAAGTTCAAAGATCAATTTGGTTTTGATGAGACTATCTTTACCCTTGCCAACAACTCTACTCTGGAAACGAGAACCTATCATATAGAAGGAATCACCATTTTACATGTGAAGGACATCCTCTCCATTTAAGAAAAGAAATATACCCTTTCCAAACCATGATTGCAAAAGGTCACAACCATCTTACTTGGCATGGGGGCTGTTGTCTTAAGCACTAAAATCAATCTTAAGTTCAATTCAACTGATCCTAGGATTTTGGAGATCAATCAATTTTGGGATCAGTCAGTCCCCAGAAGTTAGGAACTGTGTCACCATCCCATTCCCATATGGGAACAATATATTTTGCCCTCTTTGTGACATTCTGGAATACATCTTGAATGTCTAAAATGTATCTTTCCTAACTAGATCTGATTCGAAATGAATATGTCCCAACCCTGGATTCGTTGTTTGGCTTGATATAGTTCCCTTGCTACTTGCTGGTGAAATGTAGGGCCCTGGTTTGCAGGGTATGATAATGACACAATTAATTGCAAAATGCATTGCATTTATGTGTATACATGTATACATATAAATAGCATCATTCCCACTTGCATTTACGGTACGTGCTTTGGGAGGACCACAACAGAGCAAGTTATATCAGCCCTGCTGAGCGCTTCTCACACTCACAGCCTTGACTCCTATCTTGCCCGATTTCCACTCTCACTCAACTGAGTATTGATTGTGACCGGCGGCCTGCGAAAGAGCCGCGTGCATGAATGTGGAGCAGCTGTGTCCCCCTTCAGACGCACATTTCAAGTATTAGCTGTGTGCATGCTGGGCTATTGATTTTCGTTCCAAGCGGGCGTGACCATTGAAGAGCAAAAGGTGAATAGGGGCTATCATTGGGAATTTGCAGTCTGATGTGGCCACACTTTTGTAGTTGTTGGGTGTTTTTTTCTCTCTCTCAAAAGAGAAGCACATTACTGCTTTAATATGAGACATGAAAGTATGAGTGTACAAATAGCAGCGTACACATTGGCAGATACATGTATCAAGTCCAGCCATGGAGATTTAAGATGCATGCTCACATACTGTGTGAATGACATCATCAACAAGGAAATATTGTACATTGATGTAGGCCCTATATAGATAGGAATACATATGACGATGTAGTCCAAGAAAGCTGTACTGTTATCTGCCGTTACATTTCATGTTAATGCAGTGTCCAGTACTGCCTCATTGGTGTTTTTGTAAAGAAAGGATTGTAGTGGACCAATTCAAAGTCTTGGTCATCACACTAATTATCTTGTACAGTAAAAGTATGCACGAGCAGTAGTTGTATGAAATTGATTCAGAGCATGCATGAATAATGACTATGGAATCCTTTGTAATAGGCCAGTACAAGGAAAAAGCATGCCTTCAATCTGCAATACCGATTTTTGGAGCTTGTGTTATGCTCAGTCATACTCACTGTCTTTTAATTCATTTTACATCTCCTGCCTGCGTGTGAATGCAAGACTTTTGAGTGGTGCATGCACTTTTTGCATATATAGTAATATCTCATTTGCAGTTTATATTTAGCCACAAGTGGCTCTGGATGATACCCGTCACTACAGGTGAAGTGCGTCCTGTGATATTAATGCTTTTTTTCCCCTTTTTTTACGAGGTCTCAGTTAGGAAGTGGGCCCAGCAGTTTCAAGTCATAAAGTGTGTCGTTGCGCACTGTGTGGGAGGAAATGCCTCCTACAATGAAATTGATACATGCCCACAGACGATGTGTACAGTTTCCGACAGACTCGTGTATTCCTGCGTTGGGTGACGACAGATGCTGACTTGCATCATGACCTCGCAGGAGAAAGACCCAGGCCAAGTGACTGGGATGCGTGTACATGTATTGTACTCGCCAACGATCAATACCCAACATACCTGGACTACTCATCCGCGATGAGCAAGCCAGTGGTCTATTATCTAAAGACTGCAACCCAGAGCGCATCCTTTTCTTGTGAACCCTGCTAACCTGTAGTCAGTCATTTTCTTTCCCTCTCTAGGCTCTCTGTCCACCACCCTAATCCTGAAGCCCTCCTTCCCCTTCTAAGTCTCTTCATTAGTATCCCCAAATCCAGTAGAAGTCATTTGAGCCATTTTAGTTTGAATCTCGTGTTGCACTTCTAAGACTACATCCTTACCATCAGGTTTGCACCTGTGACAAAAAAAGACAAAATGCCAGCAATAACAAAAAAAAATTGTGTAAACTTTCCTCTTGAGTAAAAGGGTGACTGTGCAACCCTCCTTTCCTTTACAACTTCTTAGAAGCATCTTGAGTTTTTGCATTTGTAGTGACTAGTTCAAACATTAACGTTCATCAGCACCTGGTAAACAGAGGACACAGCCAATATCCTTTAACAGAAATCAGGGCCCGATTTGCTCTCTATTTTCCTCTCTTTTTTCAGTTGGGTTCGTGCAAGGCACAAGTGGAGCCGGGATCAGTTTCTAATCGCGGGCTGTCACCCCCGAGAAGCCAAAGGCCCTCGTTTTTTCATCCGCCCGGCGTCCCTCCCTCCCTCCCCCCCCTTTCTGCATTTGATCCCAATACCTAACCCTGCAGGGGATAGAGCTAACAATGATAACATTCTCACAATGTACACATTGATCCAGCGTGAAAGTGTTGTATTTCTTCCAGTGGAGGTCCTCCTGCGCCCGCTCTTTCAGTGCATTCTCCCTCGGAGATGTCTGGCCCTCGCCAACCGTTCACAATCTTTTGCAGAGCATCTGCGGGCGGCTTCTCTGCGAGATGAAAGCATCTCCCGTTCGAGCGCTCGAGTTATTGAAAGAGCCATTTTAATTATGTACGTTCCATTCCATGTTTCCCCCCAGAAGACAGGAGGTATGTGTGAAAGAGATAAGATGTCCATGTGATTTGAGTAAACGCTGACCCCCATATCCTCCAGTGCACCTACTTCCTACTCCTAATATTTCAGTTGTTGCTCGAGTGAAAGCTCATGCTTCTTAGAGATTAGTCAAAATAGTCAAAGAATAACATCACCTGAGACAGCAGACTATTATTTCTTTTAAGAAGTTTGTACTGTGGGCCCCTAAAGCAAATTTGCTTGGTGTACAGATTGGAAATGATTTTGCAAGATTCACATTAAGCAATTTAGACACGAGTGAGGTTAGTGTTCTCCCATTTTAAGTCATTGTTTTATAAAATTACAAAAGAAAATATGCCAAGTGTGCATTAGCAAGCTGTGCCAAGTTCAAAAGCATTAAAATGTGACATGAAAAATTTTCATTTGGCAGGGTTTAGACAAAGAGATGCCAATCACTTTGAGTTTCAAAACTTTAGATGCAATAAGGTATTGGACATGTTGATTTTCAAAATGTACTCTTGCTAGTCTTGTACACCCCAAATCACTTTGATGCTCTTTTACATCCACAATGTCATGGTGCTAAGAAACGCACTCACAAATCATGATAACTCTTAGTGTTGGCTTATTGAAAAAAAAATATTGGACTTTGTCAATGACCATCTTCAGATTTTTAACCAGTCAATTCAAATGATGAAAGTATCAATAAGTTCAGCATTCATGGTTTAACTGTTCTCAAACCAAAATACAGTGTGATGAAACATGTGATTAATCATATGAATCCATTTCCATAAGGACATATTTCCTGATCAGGATTGTAAGTGATCGCCACCAATTCTTAGTAGTTGTTTATGCCAGCTTGGGCAAAGTACATGTGAACTACAGGATTTCATTTTGCTAACGGTGCTGCTTAACGTCTGGGTAATGGTTTTGCCCAGAGTGTTTGGTGTAGTGCTTGACTGGTGAGAGATTACTAGCGCCCAGAAAATAAAACCTCGAAAGAGAGCAAAAGTGATATTGGGGAAGATGTTACCCTCTTCTTTGCTGAGTCGGCAAATGAGAGATGTGGCTGCCAGAATGATGTAGCACTTGGTAAAAAAAGAAAAGAAAAAGAAGAAGAAAGATGTGTAAAGGTTGTAACCCATCCACACAAGTTGTTCAGTGGAGTGAAGGAGGATTAAAGTTGAGGATGCGTGAGAGGGGAAAACTTTGCAATGTGAGTGGACGTTTCCATGGATGATGAGCCCCTGGTAGACCCTGGGACCGGGTCTCGTGCCCCTCAGTGTGTGTGTGTGTCTGTGCAGTCATATTCCATTAGTGTCATGTCTACTCCCGACACTTGTCAGCTTTCCTCTGACCCGGTTTCTGGGGGATGCCAGAGCTCACAGAGCTTCGTGTTGGCCTTGACTGGAGTCAGATTTCTGTCACTACGTGGTATGAAGACTTGTTCTCTCTCCTCCTTCTTGTCCTCCGCTGGATACAGCTTGTCACTTCAAGAGATGAAGTCTTCATCCAGGGGGATGTGAGAATCTTTACCCCCACCCAAGATCAAGTCAAAAGTACTTGTACAGCTTTATCGATCTTTCATTATGATATTTTTTTTTCTGCACCGTATCCAGGAAAGGGCAAATATGTTGGTTGTATAAGTATGTGTAATAATATCTGCAATTTGTAGTTAATAACACATTGTGTCATTCAAATCTGATTATCAAAATCAAACAATGGGTACATACATAGAATGTTTGATTACACTTGATCCACATGCTTCTTCTATCGTGGGGAGGGTGGCATGGCAATAACCTTGAAAAAACAATGAATTGCTAATAATTCAGTAGTTTGGTGACCATAGAGAGACCATTAGCAAGCCGTTACAGCAGTTATTCCAAGACCTTTAACACCGTCCCCTCTGCCTTATCCTGCCTTCACCCTAACCCATCCCTGCAAACCTGATAAACACATAAAATGAAAGGGCTGTATGTCATAAAATATACTGACATTTGAGAAAAGACATAAAACTTTGCAGTGTAGAACATAAAATTAATAGTGCAGTCACAGGTGAAGTGGAAGAGTAGCCTTTATTATTGTAGTGGTCACAAAGTTTGAGTCAATATAACGTAGCATGCTTAGCTTTCATTGACTAGTTTTCTTTTCTCCAGAAAGTAAGCATTTAGGCCTACATAGGTGCTAGGCTTATATGGTGTGAAGGCTATTATAGACTGTGATATGTCAGTAAATTGTATTGAATACATATGTACACTTCATTCTAGTCTTAATGGCAATACGAATTGTACAAGCATGTTACTACGTACTAGTAATAATTTGAGCAGAGTAGTGACTGCCCCCACCCCCAAAAATAAAAAATAAGAAATAAGTGATTAAATGTTTTGTTGTGGGGCGAAAGATTGAATTCAGGAAAGGTTTAAGTGTTCAAATTTACTCAGTTGATATACTTTCTAAATTCATGATTCAAAAAGATTAGATATCTAGGGGCATCAAGGAAAGACATGATTTATCAGTTTTGTGACATTCAGACTGGCAAGATGCATATTTTGCCGATGTTATTACACAAAGAATTTATATGATTGCTCAAAGTGAAACTTTTTTTGCTGCTCGTACTTGTGGATTTATGTGATAATGTACACTTGTAGTAAGTCTAATCTCTGTTGAAGTAAAATAGTCTTTAATTTTTTTTTTTTTTTTTTTTTTTTTACACAGCTAGAATATTGATGCTGCAAATTAGGTGCATTGTGTATCCATACTAATCAAAGAGTGATATTTTAGATCCGTCAAAATTTTTTTAGGGGTGCTACATCTTTTGACGTTGAAATAGGACTGCATAATTTGCCAGCCTAATATGAACACTACTGACTAACCTCACACTCGTTTTTGGGAAGGAAAAAAGAAGAAGAAAAGAATTAGGCCAAAAACTCCAGGGAGAAAGAGTGTTGAGTCTGTCCCCTCTCTTTTGGATGAAGTTTGACACCCATTTGGGAATCGGCTTTCCAAACATGACCTCATAACACCTCCCTAGAATGAGGGGGATGTTTATGCAGGGACTTTGTGAACTTTTGTAGGTGAGTATGATATGATGGCGTGTTTCGGGGCATGGTATACAACTAACTGGAGAGGGGGATGGGGGAGGGTATTTGGGGAGGGCAACAAACTTACAAGCTGCAAACATCACTGTGAGCACCGAGATTATCCGCCGATTCGATGTATCGGAACGGGATTGCGGCCCAGTCTGTCGCTGGAGAACCAGCCCGGGAAAGAACGGCTCTTTTTATGTCAGAGTGACATGTTGAGAGAATATGGGTAGAGAGGAAACAAATTTGAACACAGACAATCAATCTCTTAGGGCTAAAGTCGCTCTAAGAGGATATTTGGGAGGAAACTAGAAAGAAGAGTCATAAAATCAAGTAGATTAGGAAACATACAATAGCAACAAAAAAACAAAAAAAAATCATGTGGTGGCCAGCAATTACCCAGAAAATGTCAGTGAGAAAGAGGGTTCGTTCTTTGATGGCGGAGTTCTCGGTAAAACGGATTTTGACGCCCACGTTTAACTGGAGGAAGCTTGCATCGCTGTACTTCTCATGCATTCATTGCCATGGATATGCTGTCGGTTTGTCGCACTGTCAGTCTGTCGTAGCTCAGGATCAGCAGTTTTTGTTGTTGTTATTGAATTCATTTCGTAGAAGAGCCTCTTTGTTTCTGCAGCATGTAGTAAACAGAGTTTACAGCTGAAGATGCTACCAGTGCCTACGAAAGCAATCAAAGTGATAGGCAGTAATATCTGGAGGGGGTTTCATACAAAACGTGCTTTCATTGGTGATTTGTGGCCAGTGAGTAATAATACCCCCTCCGCTCCTCCCCCTTTCCATTATGACAGTGATAGCCCATGTCAAAGGTCACATGTGTGATGTAGGCAAGTCCCGGGTTTTCTCTGTGTGCCCATCTGGCGTGCAGGATGTTTAGGAGGCTATTCGGGAGCTTTGGCTCTCCCCCGCCGTGCTGAGTGAATAAGTGAGAGGGCAATTCGCAAGATAAACTGGTTTGGCTTCTCGGCCCTGTTCCTTCTGTACCAGCCCACTGTAGCCACACTCGTCTTCCAAATAGACATACATACAGACAGACATCTACTCCTTGTTTGTATGGAAACAGAAGGACGTTATGACGGGGGTCCTGATTGTCTAATGGATAAAAGCTTTTAGCAAGCAACAGAGAGAGGATTCTTTCACTTCCTGTTCTTTTTTGAGACCGCTAGGAGACAGTAATTACTGTCTTCTTTGATTTGCTACTGTGCTGGCTGGCATCAAAGGAGAAATGAATTTATAATGAGCCATTCTTTGATGCACAAAGGCTCTGGCAAGTCAAGGTAACAGCCATACTCTACAATGCTGTCTCCATAATTCTCATTGCTGTAACTCGGGGACATCCTTCAGGCTCTTTAATGGCACTTATTGCATTTGCTGTTGTTGTTTAAAATCTTCAGTCAGTATGATGCAAAGCTCATACACATACATACATACATACATGCATACACAGGGCTCAACATTGGCAGTGGCCGGGTGACCTGGGGCCACTAAAATTAGTGTCAGGGCACTAAATCTATCATTTGTTGGCCCAAACAGACAACTACAATTTGGGTAAATGAATTGCGAATTTAGCGTTTATATCGGGTGACTACATATCTATTTGGAGCCAACAAAATTTCAGATTAAAAAAAAAGAGGAAATAAAAGATGTGGCTCAAATGGGTCAGCAGACCAAAAAAAAAAAAAAAAAAAAAAAAAAAAACCAGTGTTGAGCCCCGATACATACATGAATGATAATCAACATCTCCAGTGTGTTTTCAAATACTGACAGTGATAATGTTTAGGCCTACATTGTATATTTGTTGTAAACTCTCTGTGCTGATACTTCTGTAGATGGGAATGAAAAATGGGGGAAATCACATATTTTGAGTTCAAAAGGAAACCAGGGGGGTTTGGTTCAAGTACAAAATCAGCTTGCGCAGGCGAAACCCCCATGCGGAGGGCCGGTCCACATTCACATATGCTCCTTGTTAACCCCCCTGTGCTGCTGTGCCCAAGAGAACTCCTGTAGCAGGAATAAAAACAACAAAAGATATGCTTGGTAACTCAAGTCTCCATTTCTTATTTCCTGCCTTTTTTTTCTGACTTTCACCTCATATATCTGTCTTCAGTTATGAATTTGGAAATTGTTTTTGCAAGCCCTCTTCCTGCCTCTTATGGTATATTAAGACACCTTCATCAACTGCCCCCCCCCCCCCCATCCCGAACAACAACAACATGCAAGGACATCAAGTATGGATGTATTCAGAGGTTAAAGATATAAAGAGTTGCCTCTACTAATATAATGCAGAATGCATCGATGACGTAGGTATTTATATTTCAGACATCAGTTGGTTGATTTGTAGTGGGCTGATACTATAGAGTAGAAGCATTCATTTGGCTAATGGAGAATATACCCAAGGGGGTGGGGGGGGGGGATGCTGCGAAGGGAAATATCGATGGAAAAAAGAAAGCAAGCAAGAGGTCTGTGAAGATATGAGCAAAACTGGACAGATATTTTCTTGAGAGGATTGGCCATCATTATGTGATCTGAATCATCAGACATCACATTTTCTTGGAACTTGGAAGAAGTGCAACTTATTCTTTGTATGATCATGCATACAATATGTCACCAAGCATCAAATAGGCCTACCTGCACAATTTGCTATGAAGGCAGAGTATGAAAGTGTAGAAGGCTAGTATTTGCATTTTTTTCCTTTCTCAGTCTGCTTAATTATTCATCCTTGTTGTTGTTGGTTTTTTTTTCGGGGGGAGGGGGGCAGGGGAGCTTCATTATGAATAAAGTGTAGTACTGAAGTCGTGTGCCCCAAAATAGTTGTGTTAAGGTACCCCAGGATGCAATGTTTGAAGTTTTCTGGTATCCAAAATGAAAACTACATCATTCATGTCATATGTGATTTGACACAAAGATCCCCTCTCTCTTTTTTTTTTTTCTTTTTTTTTTTTTTTTGGGGGGGGGGTCGGGTCAGTTCCAACTCTAAAACAATATATCAGTATAGAGCAGCTGCTACTTTGTCTAAACTTTCTCAAATTGAATTAAATGTAAGGATGTGATGACTCTGTATTTCATTTTGTCAATATCCTTTTGCTGCTGCCACACACTTACCCTCTCAGAACTTGAGATAATAATGAAATAATTCCTGCTGTAATGTAGATTACAGCTCATGTACTAGGCTGTCAGAGCTGAGCTGGGGTTTAGCTTGATTCTTCAATCACAGTTTATAACGGCACGGGTATGTACAAGGCTCACAGCTATGGAGTACGAAATTCAACCAGACAGGATGAAAATTAACACTCAAATTGGCATCCTAGTTGTGCTTGTTATGTCATTGTTCTGTGTCAATATGAGAAAATGTCAGCCAATACCAGGACAGACTGGTTGGCTGTTATTAGATTTGTGTTCCCTACGTCAGAACGATTAGTTGGTAATGAGAAACTTTATCGGAAATGTATTATCCGCGTATGTTTTGCGATTATGGGGTAGAGAGCATAAATCATGGAGGCATATGCAGAGCATTTGGAATGTCATTATTGGCCTCTGGATTCCATGAAGTTTCCTCATCTAACCTTGCTTTTACACGTACTAAGAGTGCTTAATTTGAATGCTGAATTCCAAGCATGATTGCGATTACGATTCGAATCATGGTTCGTTCACACGGCTTCACGGATTATGCAGTTTTGAATTTCAAAGTGAGGAGGGGAGGTTTGGCTTCTTTCCAAATTCCCATCAATCACTCTAGAGCCATCTTTCTGCAGGAGTGGTTTGAAGGGTCATCGTAACGTTCGCACTGGTCATTTCATCACTTAATTCTGGCAAAACGTGATTGAAAAACACCTCCGGACCGTCATTTGAAACACGATTGGAAATACCTTTCAAATTACCCTCCACGATTCCAGTTTGCATTCACACAGCAAGAATGCTTAATTTGAAACACAATTCTAGTTTTGCTTCATTACAATTGTGTTTCAAATTAACCAATCTCAGTATGTGTGAAAGCTAGGTATGATAGGAGCTGTGACTACATATATTTGACGCGCTATGTGTGCATTATTTAGAATATGATGTAGGCTCATCCCCCCATATACACAAAGAAAACAACACATACAAAACAAGTTAGATTACTAATATATGTAGTTTCAGAAAAAACCATTGATGAAGGTCTCTTCAAACTTTCAAAGGACCTCTGATAACCAATGTCTCAATTAATCAGATATGGCCTACTAGACCTTTGAACAAACCTAACAGTAACAGTTTATGACCCTCAGAACTACTGATTACAGACATCTGCACTTAACCAGCATACTGCAGAAAGCTTTTCCCCGTAATCCTATTCCAATAATTATGAATAAAGTAACTGGATAAAAAACTGGGTTGTCACATTAATATAATGATCTTGTTTATTGAACACGTGTCATTTTCCCCTTACCCGTGTTAGTCACTGTATCATTCTCTGTCTGTTATTCGACATGAGAGAAAGTGTTTGACAGGTATCAGTCATGGAAATTAAAGGAGGCAGTCACATTATAAACTGAAATCAGATGCTTATCACAGATACAAAAGCTGCACTCTCACACAGGAGTTATTGGGTTTTGCGCCATGGTAGGAGAATTGATTTGTATTTGCCACCATTTACACAAGGCAAAAAACAAAAAAACAAAAATCACTCGGCTGCAAATGATGGGCTTCAAATATCCAGACTACGCATCCCTAAATAATGGCTGGAGCATGACCCCGGGCACGCGAGTAGTTGCATTATGAGAGTACAAAATTTGATGGATTCTTCGCTCGCCATTCACACACGCCATGCAGGGCTAATTACTGCGATAGTTTTTAACAACAGCAACAATTAATCAAGCTTAACTGTTTTTGCATCGTGATGTGAATTGCTAGAGTCAGTTATCTTTTTATGTCCATATAAAAATGTTTTTATTAAAAAAAAAAATCTTTAATTTTGGATGGGTAAGAGCAGAAGTGGAGGGGGAGGGATGGCAAGCAATTACAGTTCGACCTCGATTATCCGCCCTCCTTTTATCCGGAAATCTCTATTATCTGGATGCGTTCACGCAGTGAAGGACTTTTTTTTTCATCTAAAAATTGAGAAAAAACAGTGACTTTAAACTCAATTAAAATTTCTACAAAACTCACACGATTTACCTACAATATTCCCGACAGAACTAACATAAATTCACACCACATTATCATCGTAAAAGTAAGCAGTCATCACCACCGTTGCGGGGTACGCTACCTGCCTAGCTGCCAGTGCACTGGGACGGCAGCTTGGACGGCAGCTATATACGTTAACATTGTGTCTCCCATATCTTGCCAATTCGCTTATCCGGATGAGCGCTGGTCCCCGACATGGCCAGATACTCGAGGTCGAACTGTATAATTTAAAGGGATCATACAGTTCTGGTTGAGATGTAATTTCAGGTTTCTAACATTTTTAGGTGAGATAATGAGAAATCTCATATGAAATATGAAAGAGCATGCAATTTTATGAGGAATTCAATGTTTATTTGATAAAAATTGGTTTTGAAATGGCTGAGATATCCAAAAAAGAACGATTCTAGTAAAGTGTGGGACCCACACTTTGTAACGATCGCTTTGTTTTACTTTGTTTTTGGATGTTTCAGTTATTCCAAACCCGATTTTCATCAAATAAACTTTGAATTCCTCTTAAAATGGTAGGCTCTGTACTATATCATAAGTGTTTTATTGGTATCTTGCAAAAATTTAAAAGCCTAATTCTCATCTCAACCAAAACTGTACTATCCCTTTAAGATAAATTTCTACCACAGACTAAAAGAGATCTTTCCTCCTCCTCCTCCTCCTCTTCCTCCTCCTCCTTCTCCTCCTCCTCCTCCTCTTCCTCTTCTTCTTCTCCTCCTCCTCTTCCTCTTCTTCCTCTTGAGGAAGATGGTTCTCCTTCTGGAGAGAGAGGAGGCAGGGTGTTTCCTTGTGGTTTCAGTCTCAACACACATAATGAGGCATGCCTGACTAATTTTACACACTTGTGGTAACAGTTTCCAAATACTGCCCTGCCCAGACCACAATGGGGCATTATTATGCAGGGGCTGACCCCAAGGAGTTGGGTGAGAGGTCATTAGGTCAATAGCTGTCTGGGAGATGAAGGGTGGCTCTTGTTTATTTCTAACTTGGAGAGAATGCAATTGGTCTTGTCTGCCCTACCCCCACTGTAATTCCTGACACAGGAAGATAGATTCAAGGCATCTCTTCCCGTGACCACAGTTAGGTTTCAAAAGTTTTGAGATAAACCAGGAAAATGAGCCGTGAACAGCTAGCTCTTTGTACGTGAGTGTGAGTGTGAGTGTGAGTGTGAGTGTGTGTGTGTGTGTGTGTGTGTGTGTGTGTGTGTGTTTTGAGATAAGAGTCGCCTATTTCCTGTGTTGCTAATTACCACCATTTTATGCATGATTGTTAGTTTCTCCTTCCATATGTAAATTCCACTGACAAAAAACAAAACAAAAACATAACAGGAAATAGATTATAAGTGTATCTTCTGTCCAGGTTGAGAGATACATTCTATAGCAATATTACTCTGAATTATGATAATAAAATTACGATGTACATATAGTACATTATGCCTCTGGTGTGATCTTTACATACTCTTGAAATGAGAGAATAGAAAAGTTTACGAGATTGTTTGTTCATGTGGTTATTTTTAGGTATCATATATTTTTATGATATTCATATCAAGGTCTCTAAATGGGGCCGAGTGGTATGTTTATTGGTGGATGTGATGAGCTCGCGAAGTAACATTATGTTCACATACGATACGGTAATAAACTCATTCACTTGGACTCCCAACTCCTTCCCATAATCATGTTTGGATGAGAAAGATTAAACATCTTGTACTTCAAAGTCGTATGTTTCCACGTCTTGACTTTTTTTAAAGGAACAATTAACTCATTTTAAAGAGTTGATTGGCAAAAAAAATTGTTGTATGTTTTTCTGTATTACTGAGACTTATAAAGCTATGTTCATTTTTCTTCCTTTGTGATTGTATTACTTTCATTGTCAATCATGTTGAGATGTTCAAAGTATCTATTGGGTCAGTTGGTTTCAAAAGGAATGGTCTGTTGCATTTTACCTCTAGACTTATCTCACAAGCTTGTATGGCTGTGGGTTCATTACCATGCAAACTAAGCAGTGTAGCGCTGTGGCACCAGTAGGCCTACATGTACATTTTTGTAATGCATAGTCTCACTTTAAACCTCCCCTGGCAGGGTTTCATGTGCATTAAAAGAGGACCAGATACTCTTCCTTTGGCATTATCCCCAGCCGAAAATCTCCGCACAGCCTGTGGGCTCGCCTGACCTCAGTGAATGGAACGAATTCATACCAACTGCATTTTAGTCCCTTCCCCCCTCTTTGTATTCGGTTTTTGGTGTGGGGTGATCTGGAAAAGAAGAAAAGAAAAGGATCAAAAAACGCATTTGGGGGATTATGTCATTTTTAGCTCACCTGAGCCAAAGGCTCAAGTGAGCTATTGCGATCGCCCTTCGTCCGGCGTCCGTCGTGCGTCGTCCGTCGTCCGTCGTCCGTCGTGCGTCGTGCGTCGTGCGTAAACTTTTTACATTTTCATCTTCTTCTTGAAAACCCCATGACCGATTTTCATCAAACTTGGCAGGTAGCATCCCTAGGGGGTTAGGAACTCAATTTGTTAAAATGGGCACCATGCCCCGCCCAGGGGGCCCCAAGGGGGCCCAAACCCCCCAAATGAAGGAATCTTTAAAAATCTTCTCTAGAATCAGAAGTTATAGAGCTGAGATAATACTATGAGTGAGTACATTAATGACTGTAGTTTCAAGTTTTTTCATAGGAGATCCAGGGGTGCCCCTCTTGGGGGTAGGGGGGGGGGGGTGAGGAGGGGTCCTAATGGGGCCTAAATTGTACATTTTTATCTTCTTCTTGAGAACCCCATGACCCATTTTCACCAAACTTGGCAGGTAGCATCCCTAGGGGGTTAGGATCTCAATTTGTTAAAATGGGCACCATGCCCCGCCCAGGGGGCCCCCAGGGGGCCCAAACCCCCCAAATGAAGGAATCTTTAAAAATCTTCTCTAGAATCAGAAGTTATAGAGCTGAGATAATACTATGAGTGAGTACATTAATGACTGTAGTTTCAAGTTTGTTCATAGGAGATCCAGGGGTGCCCCTCTTGGGGGTAGGGGGGGGGGGGGGAGGTGGTTGGAAGGGTCCAAATGGGGGCCTGAATTGTACATTTTCATCTTCTTCCTGAAAACCTCATGATGGATTTTTGTCAAACTTGGCAGGTAGCATCCCTAGGGGGTTAGGAACTCAATTTGTTAAAATGGGCACCATGCCCCACCCAGGGGGCCCCCAGGGGGGCCCAAACCCCCCAAAATTAAGGAATCTGTAAAAATCTTCTTCTCTAGAACCAGAAGTGATAGAGCTAAGTTAATACTATGAGTTAGTACATTGATGACTGTAGTTTCAAGTTTGTTCATGGCAGAATCAGGGGTGCCCCCCTTGGGACCCAGGGGAGGGGGGTGGGGAAGGGTTCTAATGGGGCCTAAATTGTACATTTTCATCTTCTTCTTGAGAACTCCATGACCCATTTTCACCAAACTTGGCAGGTAGCATCCCTAGGGGGTTAGGAACTCCATTTGTTAAAATGGGCACCATGACCCACCCAGGGGGCCCCCAGGGGGCCCAAACCCCCCAAAATTAAGGAATCCGCAAAAATCTTCTTCTCTAGAACCAGAAGTGATAGAGCTAGGTTAATACTATGAGTTAGCACATTGATGACTGTAGTTTCAAGTTTGTTCATGGCAGAATCAGGGGTGCCCCCCTTGGGACCCTGGGGGGGGGGGGTGAGGAGGGGTCCTAATGGGGCCTAAATTGTACATTTTTATCTTCTTCTTGAGAACCCCATGACCCATTTTCACCAAACTTGGCAGGTAGCATCCCTAGGGGGTTAGGATCTCAATTTGTTAAAATGGGCACCATGCCCCGCCCAGGGGGCCCCCAGGGGGCCCAAACCCCCCAAATGAAGGAATCTTTAAAAATCTTCTCTAGAATCAGAAGTTATAGAGCTGAGATAATACTATGAGTGAGTACATTAATGACTGTAGTTTCAAGTTTGTTCATAGGAGATCCAGGGGTGCCCCTCTTGGGGGTAGGGGGGGGAGGTGGTTGGAAGGGTCCAAATGGGGGCCTGAATTGTACATTTTCATCTTCTTCCTGAAAACCTCATGATGGATTTTTGTCAAACTTGGCAGGTAGAATCCCTAGGTGGTCAGGATCTCAATTTATCAAACTGGGCACCATGCCCCACCCAGAGGGCCCCAGGGGGCCCCAATTCCCCCAAATTAAGGAATCTTGAAAAAATTGGGCCCTTATTGTACATTTTCATCTTCCACTTGAGAATGCCTCGTCAAATTTTGGTAGAGCTGTGAATAATTTAGATTAGTGACTGCGTGAAAGGTGAACTTGCGATACTCAGGTGAGCGCTAGACCCGCGGGTCTCTTGTTCAAAGAACAGGGTGTCAGGAGGTTGTGAAAAGCAGGATACCAAAACCACAATCTGCAAACAGAGATTGGTTCCAGTTCCTGAACTTACTTAGGGATGAGGAAGGGAATGGACCCCCCCCCCCCAAAAAAAAAAAAAAACAAAAACAAAAAAAAAAATCAAAATTGGAAAAAAGAGAGAGATTAGTATAAATCTTGGACACAGGCCTCCACAGATACTCAGCGTGGCTCCAATTATGAAACAGCGTGATGCTGCAAGCAAGATGAAAGACGAAGGCTTTATTCGTCCCTGCTTCCCTGAGCAGATCCGGAAAAATGGCATAATTCAGAACTATTGTGGAGTTAAAAAACTTATCAAAACACAGGACCCATGACTATTTTCATTTCGTGGTGTTCTTCTCACCCGGCACACAAGCACACACACACCACAAAAAAAGGCCGATGTGATTAGCCTCACTGTATGAAGGTCACTGAACTGGTGGCAGGAAGTTCGTGTGTCGTCATCTCGCGGCAAACGATGGTGGATACCCATGATGGGAAAGACAACATGACCTTCTATTGACAAGACTCGGGAGTTTGATGATCACGGGGTTTTAGAGTGCATCGTGTGCATGGCACATGACTGTGGTTGTTTGCGGCCGTGACATCACAGTAAAAGCTCATACAGGATTACAGAAATAAACTGGTACCTACACCAAGATCCCAATCCCAACCTCATAACCTCTGCCCGTCCATTCGTACAGATCTCACAATAGGTGGGGATATCTGTTGCAATTAATTATATGCAAAGCAGCTCACGAATAAAAATAATTCCAGTTTGAATACAATGTGGATGGACTGAAATTTGCTGCAGAATGCGATGTCACAACCATTAACAATTATTGCTTTCTGAGAAGGGGGGGGGGGGGGGGAGAGAAGAAGTAATTATAAAGAAGTTGTCATGCAGTTGTTTGAAAAATGGCATGAGAGTTCACCAGATAAATTGCAGGCTGAAATTGGATTTGTCCAATGGTGCTTGAAAATGTGTGCACTTCTTGTTCTGCATTATGACGCCTCATTGTACTTTCTCTCTGTTAGAATGGTATAGACCTACATTGTACATGTTGTATATGGCCACTGTATAAATGTGGAGAATCAGTGCACTTTTGCACTCTCGACCAAATAAGATAAAAGCTAAAATAACATTGCACAGTTTCCTTTTGTGATAACTTCCATAGAATAGGACATGTGCAGATCGATGGAATGGTCAACAGACTTGTTTCCTTTGAATCACAATTTTCTATGTGTGTGAATTGGCCCACATAGCTTGCGCACTACTTTTATTTTATTTTGGGGTTTTTTTTATGTCCCTCCCATTGCAGTCAGAGAAAATATGCCTCAGGTGATGGTTTGTAGTTGTGATTTCATTAGTTTGAGACTGTACAGTCATCAGTCAGCCCTCTCAGCAATCTTGGCTCTAAATGTGTGAGTTTGTGCATTTCTGGTCCCCTCAAAATGCTGGGACTTCACAAATGTTCCTTCCACATCCATTAAGGGTATCAAGGTTGCTGGCATGACCTTCAAAGATTTCATAACTAGGCAATATTATTTAACCTGTTTACCTTGACACCAATTATGGTCTGTCTGCTTTTCATCAGAAAAGTTTCCTGGATTGTGAAGGACAAAAATGGAAGGCATTATAGATTGATTGTCCCCTCTGGTCAGCACAAAATCAAGGGCAAAATCTAATTGTTTGTGGAGCAGAGAGCAATTCTTGCCCTATCAGGGTGCTACAGTTGTATGGGCCAGCTTTATACTCAGAGCAACCAGAAACGTATTGTCGGGCATTTGCAATATGCCACAATCACCTAAAAGTGTATTTAGATAATTAGATATGCTTGATTGTATGATAACAGACTGCTCAATTGGGCAGGAAGGACAAATGTGTGTTTTTTTTTGTGTGTGTGTTTTTTTCATTCTTTCTTCCTTTTTAAGATGCACTGGAGGTTAGTCAGGGGCTTGTACATGTAAGTAGTTATTACTTTTGTTTCCATGATGTGATGAATTAAATAACCTTTTGGGAAAGTGAAAGTTTATCCCGTATGACGTTTTTGCTGGTAGAACATTGATGGCGTGGAGTGAATTCTCCCTACATTAAAACCATTCCGGATTTTAACTGCACATTGTGTAGATTACATGGCACTGGATTGTATGGTGTAGCTACATAACAGCAGACGAAACAGAAAATCAGTAGAGACCTTTAATATAGACATTGATTAGGCCTACATGTACTGCCAAGGCAGGTTATATCAATAATGTGCCACACAGTAGAGAGTGAGCATTCATTATTTTACTGTTATATAGGCCTATATAAAAATAAAATTGCATTCTAATCATTGCAGCTGATAACTTCCTGTGTGTATAAGTTTCTAATCATGTTTCCCTGCATGATTGTGCAAACCTCTGTAAAGTGAAGCCTCATTAAAAACCCTTATAAATGTAGTCCGTGTGTTAAATAAATGTATAGGCCTATGAGGATATCCTACCATTGAAAGCATTTTCTCCTTACCCCGCCACACCTTACTCCACATGCAAGCATCAGCTGTGGGTGACGTTCCCGTGGATGGGCGAGTGCGTGAATGAATTATGTTGGGGGGGGGGGGGGGGGAGGAGGATGAAGGATTTCATTGAATGACAACCGTGCAGTATGATGAACCCCGGTGATGGAATAAATGATGAAGGATACTCGCCTGGTAGCTTTCACCTTCACCCGGGCATGTGGCGTGTGACGGTGGTCTATCCTGCCGCATCGTGGCCGCGGAGGATCACGAGGCGACAATCCCGGACAGTAATAGCAAAAAGAATCGACTCCAATCGATTCTCACGGCGGCAACCTTGGTGGAGGGGACTATGTGTACACTGCATGTGATGGATTCACACTGCAGCTTCAAAAATACTGCTGAAGGGGGGGGGGGGGGGGGAAGAGAGCGCGAGCGAGAGTGGGGAAAAACTAAGTCATCGTTCTCTCTCCGTTAATTGGGACGGGACGATGGAGAGGTTGGAGCGTTCGACTTTCAGTGGAATAATCAGTTCTCTTTGCATTCGTCACGTTTGCGGAGGATGAGTGAACGATACCATGAAGGATGTAGTAGACTTCTTATACCATACCTCAGTTTGCATCAGAGGCTCCTGATTAGCACTTTCGTATTGACATTTTATAAGAAGATGTATTTCTTTTTCTTTTTTTTGGGGGGGGAATATTTTCAGTCTTTTTTATGTATTTCATCTTACTGGTATTGCATACATTATATGAATTTTTGAACAATGCTATCTTTTTTTTTTCTTTTTCTCTTTTATTGTTTTTTTTGGCAAGGACATGTTGGGGTGTGTGGTATTGCTGATATCTTTTGCTAAGTACTAGTTACTACAAAATTAGCAAAATATCGCAGTGGAAAAAGAAAAAGGAACCTCTAGCATTCAGTACATCCATGATCCATATCGGTCACCATGCATGCAGTATGCACTTGCAGTCACATGATGAATCAATTTGGGATTCAGGAGAAAATGAGACCGCAGGTGCACGGAGACTGCTCTTGATTCATTCTTGATATCATCATCAAATTTTCATGAAGCTTCCAGACTCCCATCGCAGTGCCTACCCCCCCCCCCCACGATGTTCTAAAGGCTCCACAGAAAACAATTACTGTCTCTTGTCGTGTGCTGTTCATGATAACAGTCAATTTTCCTCGTCATCAGCATCAGAAGAATAGAAAGTGGAAGAGCGATTTATCAGAGAACGTTCGGATGTGCACGAGCATGTATTTTCCCTCTAAAAATCGTGTGTGTGCGTTTTAAATTATTTTTAAACTCCATCCATTTGTGGAAAAGAGAAACAGAAATTGCAAGTGTTAAGAAAGATATTGTACTGATTGTGTGCTGCATTGCTTTTTGTGATGACAGTGCATTTTTCTATCATGATGTTTGCGCTAAAGCTACAATGTATAAGTAGAATAGTCATACAGTACACATGAGAATGCAAAATATTCTGGAGTATGTCTCTGTTCAAAACAAAGAAAAACAATTTTTTCCCTTGTGATGAAATTTTTTATGTAATGGTTTAATGCAGGGTATATGTTTTCTTTGTTGGCAATATATACCAAGGTCCAAACTGAAGGAATGTGTGAAATGGGTTTGCTGGTAACAGGTCTGTTGGTAACAGCTGGTTTTTGATAAGATCACAGCTGAGAATGCAAATCAATATTAGAAAGAAGAAAAAATCAGCAATCTCCCATGTAGCACGTAGGATATTAAATTGCCTACATCTATAGGGTATAGTATAACAAAGCCATGATCATTATTATGAAACTGGAAGGGAAGATTATTGTGTTGCGACTTGGATGGTTAAAATATGACTTTTCTTTTCCATAAGTCACAAATATATCAGACATTTTTGTTATCATGCTTGTATCAGACTCGCTGGCCACTGGCAAAAATGATACATCTAGTGATCGATGAAGACATGCAGGCAGTTTTATTCAAAGGACGACTCTTGTTTGCAGTTTGTGAAAATCTGGCGGGAATGAAGTTTGCAATGCACATACAATGTTTTATTAAGCAGGTGATTATGTCCTCTCTGTAAAATAAGCATGTCAAGCAGTACTGTACATGCAAGCAGGGAAGGCTGTTCTCATTTGCTAGAAAATAAACACTGATTCATGTTGTCTCCACCCCCACCCTCCCCTCCCCCCCCCCCAAAAAAAAAAAGAAGAGAAAGAAAGGGTGACAAATATCTGCTTTAGAACACAAAGCCTGCAGTGGGTGGATCTGCCCTTCCCACATGGGGTTCTGTAACAAAAGAATGCATGCTATCGTGAACTCTGTATCATTCTTTACATTGTATATGGGTTAAAATGCACGCCTGCGTTTCCCACCATGCCAGCAGATAATACATCTTCCATGTCTCATATACATATTTATGTGAAACAGTGATGAGAGTTCTACAGAAGTTCTTCTTTATGGCATATTCTACTTTTGTTCCCGTCTTCCTCTTGCGTAGATTAAGAATGCTATGCAGCTATAAAAGCTGAGAGAGCGATAGTTATAGGCTCATAAAACCATTATTTAATCACCTATGGATTGTGTCCTTTAAGTCACATGGTTATTGAAAAGTTGGTGGTAAATAAAAAACCTGGCGACTGGGAATTTTGCATCGGAAGTAGGCGCAGTTGGGCACATTTTATAGTTCTCCCACTTCAATGCAAAGTATGAGAGAGTGTTGTTCACTGAACGTATACACGGTGTATTGCTACGTAACACATTCCGACGCAGTGACAACAAGCGATGAGTAAGTGCAGCATCAAGGAGCAGCGAGCTGCGACTGTCTAAATAAAAGAAACCGGTGGAGCATTCTACCAGATCCAGTTGCTTTTCTTCTCATTGTGAGGGAAGGGGAGGTGGGATGGGGGGGGGGGGGGGGGATGACGTTTACGAAGCGACCATAGCTGAGCGGTTTGTAATCCATCGTGATCTTGTGTGATTTAATAGACCTTGTTGATTGGAGAGTGGACATGCCTCCATACCTTTATCTTATTCTTAGAAGATCCCCTGTGTCTGTGACAATCAAAGAAAGTATTTTGCTGTCATTGTCTTGTTTGGGATCAAGGAGTAATTAACACACTTCATGCACTCTGCATTCCACATTTAGGACTTAATCCACCGTGTACCAATGACTATGGGATGCCCTCCCCCCCCCCCCCCATGCTCTATATACAGTCCTTAGTCCCACCAATCACATTTTCTGTAGTCAATAGTTCATGGCCTTTACTGTTAAACAGAGGAATTTGATTGTAATATCATTTTTGTAACTGTCAGAGAGCTTTGAAGCAAGACTGGCAGAGGGCTGTCATCTGTGAATGTGTATGATTCACTGAAAATAAGTGGCTTTTTCTCGAGTTTTACGGTATCAAAATTGTAATCATTAGTATGAATGTGACATTTTATGACTCAGTGCATGTGAATTGTATCATTGCTGTCAAACTTTACTATATACAGTAACATGGGTATGCTAGTTTTAGCCCGATCATTCGTATCAGTGTGTAAAATTAGGAAAAGAAAAGAAAAAAAATTCCCAGACAGTAATGTGTTGTTGTTGTTTTTTTTCTCTCTCTCTGCAGAGATGTGTTTAGACTCTAGGAGGTTACTACGCAAATCCCACGTAACTGTTAAAGGACAAGTTCACCCTCGATGCAAAAGTTATGAATTTTTAAAATTTTTTGTGTTGGAACCGCTGAACGAGGAGACTACTACAGCTTGTGAGTCATATGCGTACAACAGTATAAAGAAAATGTAAAGAAAATTCAACATATATTCACTTTTTTCGCATAATAAAAGAGCACTTGACTTGCCTCTTTCTAAAGGCACGGGAAATAATATTACCCATAACATATGTCGGTGACGAGTCAGGGGAATGTGTACTTTTTTCAAAAGATGAAATTTTGTGAAATTCTCTTTATGTTTTCCTTATATTGTTGTACGCATGTGACATCTAAGTTATTCATACACTGCAGTAGTCTTCTCATCCAGCGGTTACTGCACAAAAACTTCAAAAATTCATAACTTTTGAACGGATTGTCTGATTTTCCTCAAACTTTCAATCATGTGTTCTTCTAATATTGCTACATTCTCTCAATCCTTATGTTTATGAAGGTGGACTTGTCCTTTAATGGAAGCATGGAATAAGCATTTTTTATCAATCTCTGAAAAGTGCATATACAGTACTTCATAAATTAATCTGGACATATGTGCCGCTGTTCAAAGTCTGTTGTTGGGTATAGACACGATCCCTTGTATCCTCATGCTAGCTTTTTTCCAAGGCAGATTACCCCACCCAGAGTATGATGTTGTTATTTTCAGAGGAGGCACACTGGACAGATTCTGCTTGTACAAAGACTAGAGATCAACAGAAGACGAGTTCCCCCATCCTTTGCTTACTTACCATAGACGTTGTTTGGATTGTATGTGCCTGGATAAATATTGCAATTTCATGCAGTGTGTATTGTAAATGCGCGCACCAGACAGCAGAGCTGAGCTGTTCTCTGTCCTGCTGTCTCGTGTCTGTATACCAACATTTTATATTATGATGCGAGGTTTGGGTTGGGTCGGCTGCCTTGGTGGGTCTCACGTACGCACATCAGGTATAATGGAATTGCAAACATTAAAACTGAATCCACATCGGAACCAGTAAAGTCTGCTTCCTGTGTACACGTGGAGATCATTTTGACTTTATTATGTTTTGAGGTGCATTGTTCAAGTGCAAACCAAAGGAGGCTTTTGTAGAGTACAATGTATTTATGTTTAATGGACCTTTTTTTTCTCAGAATATTAGAAACTACCCTCAGAATGTAATGGTTGTTGGTAATGGTACTATTTTTTTTTTTTTTTTTTTTTTATTAGAGTTCACTTGGAAAAAATTGCTGTTCCAAGTACCATGGTTATCTTTGGTGTGATCAGGATGGCAATTAAATCACATTATAATTTCGAAGACGTGTTGTCTTCGAGTGATTGCTTTTAGTCTAGATGATTGCTATTTTGACTTTGGAGCAACTGTCATCAAATCAGATCTCTTGTCTGTATGAAAAATACATTTGATGTATTATATAAGCCTGTATGCGATTATCTACAGCTGTTTGCACAGATTACTGTACAGTGCACACCTCTGCGCTAGCTCACAATTTTTTGCCTCTAGTCTCCATCACTGCTTGGCCATACTCAGTTCGATCTTGTCATTGAGTATTCACGCTAAACCTTTTAGCCGATGGCTTTTCTCCAGTCATGCTATATATACACTACCGCACACTCTTATAGACAATTGCAAATGCCCAGCTCTTCTTTGCTGCACGCTTCCAGAGCAGAGGCCATTAAACTTCCCGTCTGTGCCACACGGCGCTGACGATGACACTGGATTGGTGAGGGAAGAGTTTTGTTCGGTGTACGTGATAGCAATCCAGTATGAAGTCCAAGGCTAAAAAACTCTCTATCGAGATAGCACTTCATCATGAAGGATGCACGCGTATCAAGTGAAGTGGGAGCCAGGGCTATCGTGAAGCATATCGGAAGAAGTTGGCAATGAATGGTTTGCAGGGTGTGAACAGAAGAGGGAGTTTGGCTGAACCATAGTGGGATGGGACAAGTCTATGATAAAGGACTTCAAAAGCCCTCCATTGCAGGTTGTGTGTGATTGAGCCTTGAATATTAAAGGCAATCTTGTGACTCGTACAGCAAATTTGTGATTGTTACCAACCCCTTCTGCGTGATGTGGACGTCGTGGAGCAAATATTGACCAGTTTTGAAGGGGCTCCAAAATGTAAACCTGGCTTGGGGCATAATATTCATTATGTTGCATTGTGACTGGGAGTCCCAGTCTGGGACAACAGGCCATGATGTGCAGCCTACTAGAATGCCATATTGACTGACCTAACTCTGAATGAAAAGAGCTTTGACCTTGAAATAGAAAGTAAAATGAGTTGGCTACGTCGGTTTATAATTTCTGCATGCAACTGCTAGAAAACTCCCCACCCTCCGAATCTATGAGCCTGCCGTCTAAGCTATTTTACTTGTTTTCTTGTGGATCACAACATATGCAAATCTAATTATGGAAAGGATAATAGAATATTGATGATCAGGGGTGGGGGGGGGGGATAGGAGGTCAGAAAAGGCAATTTGGATCGGCGTTTTTGGAGGGTCCATGCTGAATGACTCACCGATTGTTGATGGGAGTGATTCATATTCTCTTCATTTGTCAAGCGAGCTCCGGCCTCACTGGTGGATATCATCATGTAGAAAGAAAACAAAATGATTGAAGAAGAATAATATGCCGAAGAAATCCACAATAGCACTTTAATTGAATGACTAAACTTCAGTCTAGCTTTCCTGCCAAACCATCATTGGTAAATCTTTTCGATATGAATGCCTGTGCTTGAACAACTACCAGGTAATATCTTGCGTCTGTATTAATGATCACAGAGCATTTTGTTAATTATTATTTGATGCGATTGCATTGAGTGTGCAACATAGGCAGAAGTAACAGTAAATGGGTCTGTAGGTTATTTTTTATTATATCCCTCACAAATTGCTTCTCGTCCTCTGATTGGTCGAGAGCACTGTAAACAACAAAACATAAATCTACCATACAAATGACTATACTCCCTAGGGAAATGGTAAAAACTATACCACGCTGGTGATTTTCGCGCCTTTTTTGCTGCGCGTCGCGACGCGAAATATTTCACGTGTAAATGAATGGGTATCGCAGCACATTTGCTTCGCGAGAGATTTCATGTACAAATGAATGGGTATCGCGGTGCCTAGATCACTGCACATCTCGAGAACCACAAGGCACGCATACACTCAATGCGACACGGGTTACGTTAGAGAGACTCAGAGAGACTCTTATAAAGCCCTCATTCTACCTAAAAAGAAACAATTGTATTACGTTACAACAGAGTAGGCGATATTGTAGATCTATAATTAGACAACAATAAGCAAGCTAGGGTTCTTCGACATACCGTAGGCCTTTGGGGAGTTCATGCTTCGCCGTTTGAAAGTTGGTCTCGCAGTTCACTAACTCGAGCGACCCACCCAAAAGATGTTGACAAACGAAACTGCAGTAGATAGTAGGCCTGCTTTAACGTTAGCGCTAGTTAAGCCTAACGTTAGTTCTACCTGTCTAACAGTAGGCCCTATTTCCCGTAATCTCATTCCTAATAATTATTTTTTAGAGTGTCTAACGAGTTAGTTACCGTACGAACCGTACGAATCACACAAATTTACAGTGGCACTCGATGCTTTAATCGCTAGAATTTTTCCAGTGCCTAATCTAACCTTATACGCTGTTACTGAATGCTACCCAAATTTACAATGTATGGTAGGTGTTCAACCCACCGACCGGGTCCATAACGACCGACCGCGTATTATAATGGCATTGCGCGTACAGACAGAAAATGTACGCATGGGACTACGCGCAACGGTGTTCGATTCTTCACTGGGCTACGCTACCGAGTAAAATGTGGCGAAAACAACTAAGTATTCCCTCTAAATTACCGAAATTTAGCAAAATCGAATAAGGTTTATCGTGTAACTACATTCTAGGCCTACCTTTGCTGACTCGTTGTTAGATGTAGAGTATCCTTCCGTAATAAATTTGACGATTTTGACCGCAAAATTGTCACCGCCGCTTGTACGATCGTGCACACACGTTACACATACACATGACAAACATTTTGTCGCCCGCTACGACCGTACGAGTTGATGCAGAAACGAGAAATGAATGTGAAAAAAACAAACCGACTCATCTAATTTATTTCAATTACGATGAAAATTTTCCTAATGAAAATCAAGTCAAATTCATCAAACAGTCCTTCAAAAGTAATATCGAAGGATTCAGAATATATTCAAATATTATTGGGGAAAAAATGACGGCTAGAAAAAAACAGCGGCCTGTCGAAAAAACGCATTTAAGTGCCCTTTATACGTATTGTCAGGGTGGTCGGTAGAAATGAGCAGGGCAACTGAGTGCGGAAAAAATGACACCCCACGCGTTCGAAGCCGCCATCTAAGAGCGCGTACCTCAGATCGCATTTTCAGTGCGCGCTTGTGAATCCGGAGTATTTTCTCCACACCTGAGTAAAATTTCAGGCAAATTGTGAGATTTTTCACGTTTCTATTGATAGAAAAACGTTAGGTGTCCGGTATTATGAACACCCAACCATACTAGTATACTTGCATTTTAACAGGAAGTGATAGTCCATATTCATGTACAGACAGCTAGGTAGAAAGACGACAGAAAACAATCAACTGCAGCTCACAGTCACATCGTTGATCAGCTCGAGCACGCACATCACCGCACTGGCAACCGAACGTACTTGTTGACAGATCGGATAGTATGAAGCGCGTAGTGAGTTTGCAGTTTGCGCATGTTTACCAGTACGTTGTACAGCAATGCACCGAGTACACTTCAGCGGCTGAGCGCGCAGTTGTCTCTTCATAGTACGCGTATGCGCTGCCCTCCTGCTGAGCTGCTTTCCCGAGCGTAAATAACTAGTCAATATTCTTGAAAAGTAAAGCAAGATGCACTTTAAAAAGAGGTAAATTACAGAATACCAGCAGTCGAATACTCTTAAATTCATTGGGAGGGATATAAAACAAATATACCAGGCCAATTTTTCGAGGCACCGGTTGAAACTATGTGCCTTCGGTGACTTCAGTAGCACTATTTTCTTCGGGGCTGCGCCCCTCAGAAAATAGTGCTACTGAAGTCACCTCATGCGCATAGTTTCAACCAGAGCCTCTTAGGCCTGGTATATTTGTATACTGTTTACAGTCAGTAGATTTTGAGTGACAAAATGAAAAAGGCTTTTTCATAATTTCTGCCCGATATGGCAATAGTATTATGCTCTCAGACTAGACAGTTGCTGTGATACAAGGGTTTCATAGGTCGCCCAGTGTGCATGAGCTACAGCTTGAGTAGGTTTATACACTGCATTCCAGGCCATTGTTACTGTCTAAGGACTTTCTTTGTTCTTTTATTGTTTTTTTTTTTCTCCTCCTCCTTCTTCTTCATCCCGAGGCAGGCTGTGCCAATTTCATTAGCATCGAGCTCCTGAATGAAATTGCCACTGGCGTCTGCCCTTTACAGGCTTGGCCTGAACGTGTGACGTCAAAACAGCATTCTGTAAGCCTCAAAATTGCTTCAAGTGCACCTCACCTTGTGTGTGTTTTTTTTTTTTTCAATTTGGATTTCAGACCAATATATATTTATATATTCCTGTTTTGCTAATCACATGTAAGCCGATGTGCTTAATGGGATGAGGGGGATGGGGAGGGTGGGAGAGGGAGGTGCGAGATTCAGCGTTTCCCCCGCATTAGAAATATTAAAGGGGGGAAGGGGATGAAAAAAAAGGACCAGGCAATTTATGAATGAGCTTGTGGAATTATGGGATTATGACCTTGTAAATAGGATCTGATGAGTCACAGGGTACCGAACGAAAGAATGAACTAACGTTGCCGTGGCTAGGCGTTTGCCCAGCTCCGGCTGTCAAGGGAGGGCAAATTTGTATTTATATACCCTGTCTGAGGTTTTATGGAGATGTCATTCTGCATAATAATACATTATCTTGCCTGTGTGTGTGTATAAAATGTGTGAGTAAAAAGTGCCCTAGTAACATGGACTGTGTGTATGGTTGGTGGGGGGGGGGGGGTGGTGTTGTGGGTTTGTGTACATAGACAAATGGGATGTGTGTGTGTGTGTACCTACACATCGTATGTGTGTGAGAGAGGGTTGTGTGTGTGGGTATTTGTAAAAGTATGACGTCTTGGATCCACGTGTGCACTTACTGTGGCAGGAATATGGTGGATGCGAGACCTCGCATGCATCCTCTTCGTGTACTATGAACTGTCATATCATCGTCATACATGTATCTTGAGAGTGGCAAAGGTTGCCCAAACGAAAAATGGGATTGTGCATACTACAATTGGCCTGATTACATTCTTATCAAAGTACCACTGGTGAACTATAAAGTTAATATACATATGCATGTGTGTTTTAGATACAGACATTATGTAAGGATATATTTCTCTCCCATTTCTTTGTTTTTTTTTGTATTTTGTGGTGAAGTAAACATTTCCCAAGTCATATGACTGTGAAATGAAAACAAAATATTCAAAGAAACTGATTGATTAATAGATGATAATGATATTGACAAATTGCCAATTCCAGCAGTTAATCCCCCTAAAAAAACCTATCTCAAACTTGATTTCCTGTCAGAGAAGCGATGACCCCCTTGTTGTTGATATGTACAGAATGTGTTTCTGCAATTGATAGCGGCATGCCCATTACCAAGTTGCCACGGACGCCAGAAACTCAGACTAAACAAACCAATGAGATGATCCCCCTCAAGAAGCCGAGTGTGGAGGGAAATATTTACAAACAAACATAGGAGAAAGAGAGCGAGCGATTGATGTATCACCATCTTCTTATTCTTTTTTTTTCTCCCTCACAGTACTATTGCCATAATTACGTCACGTTCGTACTGGAAGTGAACGACAAGACATCAATCTTCTGCGGCACGAATGCGCTCTTCCCGCGATGCGTCACATCTGTGGTAAGTCTTCTGTCTGGGGGGCAGAGGCATTTGCAAAAAGAAGGCAAATGAAAGGTTGAAGTTGGGTATGTGTGGTTGAGGAGACATAAAGCTTTAGCACTCTGCAAACTCATTGTGCTCAAATACACACTGCATCAAGTTCACTTTCAATTTTGGCTGTATCTTTAATAGTGTAATCTTCAGGGCACAGACATGATTATGCAACGCTGCGTACTGGCACTGGTCCGACGGTCCCTGACCAGTAAGAATCACCGTTGGACCAGTAAAACATGGAAAAACTGGGCACCTGCTGGTACACACTACTATCCTTTGTGTCTTGTGCTGAAATTGGCTTCAGTATAATTGGCAACATATAGCAAAACTCATGAATACAAATATGTCATATATTTCAACAAGGCAAATGCCCCCAGGATAAGGCTAAATTAGTTCAAGTTGCAACGTTAATAATTTGCAAGCTTTTACATGCATAGGAACCATATAGATGAGTTTCATTCTCCCCAGGTTGGCCTGCTGTGAAAAGTCTCTTATTTTTTGTCACTTTGCCAGGCCCTGTGACATAGAAAACAACATTAAAAAAAGAACAACAATAACCCCAAGGCACCAAGTGGTTGCAAGCCAACAGCTAAGTGTTTCATATGCTCAGCCAGAATGTTTTTCTTTCCTCTCTGCTTACATTGATTCAAATTGATCTATGACTTCATCGGCAGTTTGTACATACTTTTTTTTTTTTTTTTAAATATCATGTCTTTACTGCAGAAGGGGAGTGGGATCAACTGCATGCACCCGTTTCACATAAGAAATTCTCAGGCATAAAAATGAGCTTGAAATGAGAAAGAGTAAATGTGCTGCTTTCAAAACATTTTTCAAATGTATGCATACTTTGTAAGAAAGATTGTTCTTGACAACCAGAAAAATAGGTCTGCTTACTAAGGCTCAAATTACTAATTTAAACTCATTTCCTCTGAGGATCTGGTAACAAACTATTCCATCCCACTATACTCAGCCAATGCCCGTCAACACTTACAATCCAGTTTGCATGCAATAGTCATTGCTTTGTCGGGCAAAGCTCAGGGAAGTCTCAGGCAAGCTTTACAGGAATAATCTGTGTGTATCAAAGGCATGCATCATATTTGTTTGTGATGAAACTGGACTATTTGCTTAGGGTGTGCCCAACATAGCAAAGACTAATGCATGTAAATTGGATTCCAAGTGTCAAAATCCACCAGACATGTACAAAAGGTGGGAATAATGATACAGGACTTGACAATAATGAAAATGATGGTACAATATTGGTCCTCCTTAGGGAAAATGTGTAGAAATTTGAATACATACCATGAAATGTGTGAGATGCTCCAAGTCATATGAACTTTTAGTCAACATTTGTTCTGATTGATTCATCACGAATAAAGTAAGATATCTAAAAATCTTATCCCATAATGTGATGACCCAAACTAGCTTAAATCTTGCCAATGACAAGAGCATGAGTCTATGCTCTGATATTCGTCGTCCGATAGCGGAGAATCACTTTTAAAAACTGCCTTTCTTTGCAACTCTGAAACATGCTGACAAGGAGGAGCAAACAAAGAAGCAGAAATTAGAGGAAAGTATCGGTAGGGTGTTGGTCCCCTTGGTTTCGTGAGGAATCAATGATGTGGCGGTTCATGGGACAGTAACAATAGCATGAACAGTATACCATGTTTGTGTACAACGCATGTTTTATTTCAACCTCTGCACAGAATGGCACAATCGGACCAAGCTGGGAGGGAAAAGGTCTCACAGCATCCAGTCCCGACCAGAGTACCACAACTCTCGCCTCGTTTCAAGGTAAGCTCAGCTATGATATGAATGCAGGATGAATGCCTGATACTGTAATGTACTTAATGGATGTACACGTGTACGTACTGACGTTGTCATTCATAGACAGACTTTGTGATGCTAGATTTGTAAATTAGTACATATAAATTAGTATGTATTGTGTATCCATAACAGTTACGCAGGTATATGCATTAAACATTCATAGATACCTACATACATTGTAGTGTGCATACATACATGTACATACAATTAGGTACATGCAAACACACGCACAGAAGAGTTAATTCCCAAGATAGCAAATTGCATTTACAACAGTTACTATTGTGGTCTCTGAAATAATCTTCATTTTAAGCATTAGATGTTCTTAATTTGTGTTTGCATTGAATAAATAGTGTGTAAATGTATTTCCCTCAAATCCCAGTGTCTGGTGTATTAGTTCAAGTGAGTCTGTCTGTTTTGATTCGCTTTGCGTATAATGGATATTGGTGATCTCTGGCATTAGAACAAAAGATTTTTTATTTTATTTTTTTAATGCACTCCAGAACCTTGGCTGGAAAGGAAGAGCACTGTTGCCGTTTCCTTATCTGTTTCCAATTTGAGACCCACGCATCTTTGTTTTTTTAGGGGGTATGAATTTCAGCAGCACACTCCGGCAGCATTGAGTGGGCAAAGAGACAGGCATATTTGCCCGCAATCAGATAATAGATGATGATGTGGAAAATATCTTTTCTTGATAGAGACACTTCAAGAAAATGGGGACTTGACGTCAGCATGCGTCACAGATTTCAGAATCTGTTGTTTACGTATTGTTTGGTGGAAAAAATACCTCAGTCAGTGTTAATAGCCTTTATTCTCCCCCCCCCCCTTCTCTCCCCATCCCACCTCCCAGAAGAGAGAAAGATTATTTTATACACACACCCACATATGTGTGTGTATGAAATACACCCTTATGTATATAAATAGATATACATATTTCGCATATGTATAGTAAAGAGAGATAAGAAATATATTTATATATTACTGTAGATAAATGTATGTAGGTATGATTGTCTTTGAATGAGCATCACCTATACATCACAATCCCCACTGATCTGATCCTGTGATCCTCTAGGCATGATTGAAACAATTGCATTATTTCATCACCAATCTCCATATTAAAGACGACATTATGTAAACCCATGATTAGGAGGTATTATATAATTTTATTCAGGAGTCATGAATGTCTTATATTTCTTTCTTTTTTTCAGCCATATAATAATGATGATGATAAAGGACATTTATATTGCGCAGCTACTATAATAATATACTACTGCGCATTACAAAATGACATGCATACAAGAAATTAAAACAGAAAATACATTACTTCAAAAGATGACTTTTTAACCTGGCCTTAAACTCATTAATTGTAACTGCTTGTCTTACAAACAAAGGGAGATTTTGTAAACTGCATTATTCTATTTCATCAGAAAATTTGTAAAGATGTATGTTATAGTATTAACGACAGGGAGGAGGGCTAACCTAGTTTACGACATATTTGCAAGCACCTTGTGCGTGAACAAGCAATTTATTGCAGATGATAAAATTGAGTGGCTTATGCCGCATCCGTGATTGGCAGCTGAGACAAGATATGCTGTTGTTGTTGCTACTGCTGTACCCTCTGACAATTCAAGCAGGACTTTTCTGTTAAAGAGATTTAGCAACATCCGGGGAACATGGGTCGCCTTTCCTCCCTTTAACACTCTTTGGAGAAATCGGAGGCACCTTATGAATATTCCGCCCACCAAATATACCGCTGTCCACACACCAGGAATGAGATTATGCACTGCTCCTTCAGTGGAGCAGCGCGTGACCTTAAATAACACTCCCATATGTGTCGGGAGTTGGGCTAAATGAGGTATGAACCACGGACTGCCTCCTGAAGAAGAAAACCAAAAAAGTGAGACAAAACAAAAAACACACATTAACATATATACCACAACCTCACCACCTCCTCTCCTCTCCTACCCCCCCCCCCAAAAAAAAACAAACAAACAAATAAACAAATGTAAAGAAAACACAATGATGCAAAGGGAGAGGGCCCCCCTCCCCCCCTCCCCCCCCCCCCCCCCCCCGAAGAAGGGAAATAAAACAATATGGATGGCTAACCCATTTTTACTTGGTGAACACAGCCAGTGAGGGAAAGCAGTTTCCCGTGTTTGTGTGTGTGCATGTATGTTTTAATTGCAAAACAAACAACATAGATACACATGCTCAGAATGCAAGTTCAATTGTTTGTCTACACAGGATGATTTTGGGGGAAAAAGACATTTAAAGTACTTTTTTGTTAGTGTTTGATTAGAACTTACAGTTCAAGTGTATGACTTTTAAGGAAATAAACCTATATAGACTTTTGTAAAGGTTTGCCAATAACAGGTCTGTGAGGCTGGTCTTGACAAGTAAAACTACTGTAAATATTGTTTTCATTATTCTTATCATTATTAGTTGTAGTAGTTGTATCATCATTATGATCAATCAGTTTGTTGTTTTTATTATTGCTGTTAAAATTATATTTGTGTGTTTATATCTACTGCAAAACCAGAAATGTTCACATGCATTTTAATTTCATTAATTTTGGGAGAGCCAAGATTTGCAAGATTAAAATGCACGTGTACGAATGTTCTTGTCTACACTATATGCATTGAATACCAATGGCAATTTGCGAAAATTTCATGCCGCGAGAAAGGCCTTCAGTCCCAATTCGCAAAAGTGTCATGCCACAAAAATATTTTGCTTTACACTAATTCACTTTGAGAATTTTTATGATAATCTCAATGTTCTTCCACATTTCCACCCATCTCTCTGTCTATCCATTTGTGTCCCTGCCTGGCTACCTACTGATCTACCTCTATCTCATTCTGTCTGATACCCTGTTCCTTTATCTTCTTATGGAACTCTCCTCTTATTTATTTCTTTTACCATTCTATTCTTTGGTCTTTATACCATCTCTGTCCTCTCTCCGTTTTCTCTCTGTTTATATATTTCTATCTATCTATCTATCTATCTGCCCATCTATCTCTCTCTCTCTCATTCTCTCTTTCCCTCTTGAACCTTTCCTCTTTCTCGATCTAGGTGAGAACCTGGTCGTGTTCTCAGGGGCCCCCACCAAGAGGGAGTTTGACTTTGCCATCAGCCGCACCACGGTGCGTCCCGACCAGCAGACCGAGAGCATGGTCCGTACTGACACAGACAACTCGAACTGGATCGAGGGCAGCTCAGGTAAGGTTCAACCCCCCCCCCCCTTTTCCATTCCAGCTCCTCTTCCTTTATAGACCGATCCAACTTGACAAAACACTCATCATTAATTGCGGTGTCCCAGTTGCGTACACGTATGGTGAATGCATGATATATATACTGCGGCGGGTGCGAGCCGGGTGCCATGTATATCATGCATTGTCATATGCACACGCGAATGTCAGGTCGGCCGAGTCTGTACCAACCCGATGTGAGAGGGCGCGGTTGCGTGCCAAAGGGAATAGATCAAGGGGAGGAAGAGACTTGAAGAAAGACTATAATTATACAAGTCAGTAGAGGAGAATGGGTGCAGCTACAAAATTGATGTTCGCTTGAAGAGGACATGGAGGTGAAGGAAAGTTGATGGAATGAGCTGTGATTTCGGAGCAATGTGAGGGCGGATTCAAGAACAGATCTGCCCGACATCAAATGTTTTGGTGTTCTAAATATGATTTCATGGTCATAACAGCACTTTTATTGTCCGTAGAAGTGCTTCTGGGATGCTGTTAACATATTCCGAGAAAACATACTTGAAGTGAAGGAGCATGTTCTTTTGTTCATTTCCTCTTTTTTATTTAGAACTGTTCAGTCATTGAGTGTGTGACTCATGGTTTCTTATAGCCATTTCTCATGTTACCAAAAGAAACTAGAAGAAATATTTCCGTGGGAGAGGATACGCCTTTTTGCGTGGGTACAAAATAAGAGCTGTTCGTCGCACCACGTTGCTCCTTGTGACATAAGTAGGGGAATGTGTTATGCTCTGTGTGTCTCGTGCCAGATCACTTCAATAATTGATGAGCGGTATTAAACATATACATCTGGGGCCCGTTGCATAAAAGTTACTATTATGGTAACTTTGCCATCCAATGGTAACTTCCATGGAATTCTTGATATTGATTGGCTGTTGAGTATTGTTACCATGGTAGTTTACCATTAAATGGCAAAGTTACCATAATTGTAACTTTTATGCAACGGGCCCCTGGTCTTTTTCGTTAGAATGAAATTGACGGTATGAATTATCAACAGTCACCCATCACCCAGGACTTATGATCAGTGTCCCCCAATGCTGTGCCTAGAGTATTTCTAGACAGGGTTTTTAAAACTTAAAAAAAAAAAAGAAATCTGCTGGGGACATGAAAGCACCACCACATGCACTTTCGCTACAGGGCATTCTCTCATCCCGTGCCGTGTGACTGGAGGGGAAAATATGGCTGGAAATGAACGGGGGCATCAGGTGCGCAAATATGGCTGTCTGCCTATTTGCTAATGGGTTTGCGCTCACAGAGCATTTTACGGGGACATCTTCAGGCGCTCTGCTCCATCCCCAGACCCCACGTGCCTGCATGTGGCTGTCGAGATGGTGTTTTAGCCGCTGGGGAAGAGTGGCTGCAAGATGTATGCGTGTGTCGGTTTACGACTCGAGAGACGGTGCCGAGCCATTTCATGTGCATAAGGAATTCGATCTCAATAGCTTCTTCACGTCTGCCTTCTTCACCTGTGCACAGAGGCCTGTGTTGGTTAGTTTTTAGTGGGTTTTTTTCCCCCTTATTAACCTTGCCCTTCTTGTGGAGTGTCAGAGACATTAGCTAAAGAAGCTGCCAAGATTTAGATTAATGACATATATCAGCACCTTTAAATTTGCTATTTACATTCTTTGGTTTGTTACACAAAACTTAATCCACATTTTCTGTGAATTGTCATATTTGAGAGCCACTTGAACAAAATACACACTTGAACCAAACAAGACAAGGAAATTGATTAGAAATAGAAATTAAAAGTTGGTGTTTGATATCTACATTAGATGTGTACGCATATCATTTGCAACTATTTGATTTGTGTTGCTGTGGAGACAAAAATTATTCCACACTTTTTCAAGCGTTTGATGTGATTGCCATTTGAATAAAAACTTGAGGGTTAAACAAAATAGAAACGGGATATGCTGTGCGATGGAAACTAGGGTTTGCTCTGAAAGGGAATTAAAAAAGAAACACGACAACTTTCATGGAATTGAAGGAGTTAAAACCTGTGAAGTATTTGTGGCTTCCTGGTTTAAGCTTGCACCGCCAGTGACAGGCGAGAAGTCAAACGGTACTTGTCGGATCATGTGATACTCTCATCAACTCCACAGTTCACACCCTCACTCCGGTGAAGTTAACCAATTAGTCTTTCGGAAGTTCTCGCGTTGCACAGCGCCCCGCTGGGTTAGACAAATACAATTCCAATTCTGGCTTCCTGAATAGCGGCGGATCATTGATCTACCACAGATAACACTGTGCCCTGTTTAAAGCCTATGGGAATAAGTGACGAGCAGTATATTAGCCTCATGAAAAAAAAAAATTATAATGACATCATACACAATAGAGGGAATATGATGTAACATAATTGAGCATTTTTGTGTCATTTAGTTCATAGTTATCTCAAGATTGTCCCCTGTGTCGTCAAGCTCTGCATAGCCTTTGTGGATGTTATTATTGGGAGATAATATGATTGTAAAGTGGACATTAGTCAGCTGTAGTCCATTACAGGTCTACGCGTAAATCCATAGATCAATTGTTACAGCTATATAATACCAAATATGTCACTCCTTATCACTGCATATGTTATGTAACATCCTGAAAGCTATCAGAGTTGATCCAGTATGGTACACACAGGAAAGGAAATGTTCTTACTCTCTCCATTGTTCAGGTTTCTTGACCTAGTCCATCTACCTGTGACATGTATCTGATACCTCAAGTAAGTTGTTTGAAGATATTCAAGATTCTGAGATGTCTATTCTAAGATGTTCAAACAAGAGTTGTGCAGGTAGCCAATCTACCCGGCAAACAGACCTATTCAACATTCTGAGAAATACAACCCCCCTGAAAAATTCAGTGCTTGGGGCTCCCTCGTGCAGTTGGGACCGCAGGGTTGAAAGCATTAAGGCCAGATAAGCGACCAGCACGGATGTTTTATTGAGGAAGCGCTGCGTCCGGCTATTGGTGATGTGGAGTAAAAGGCACATGTCGGTTGGAAAGCCACGAAGCGGCTGACACAGAGACATATGGTTGGCCTCTGGATGGAAGAACTTTAGCCTGCTGCTACTCGGTGCATTTTCCTCTGTTTTTTTTTTTTCCATGTAATTACCATTGTAAACAAGCGCAAAAAGAAAAAGGGACTTCACAGGCACAGTGCAGATCGCACCCTGTACTCTGTATTCAAGTTCCAAAGGCGAACATGAAACATACATATCCAATGTTGTGTGCATTACATATTGAGTTACTGCAATAATAGAGAAAAGAAAATGTAAATGTTAATGTTTATTCATGCTGTACAGTGTATGTGTATATTTGAACCATTTTGAAACCTCTCTCTTTCCTTTGACCCGGGAGTGCTTTGTGATGTAATTGAAATCAATGCTTACCCTATGCTGTTAATGAATATTGATTGATAACATAGTGAGATTGCTTGTGAAATGAAACGATGTCACTGCTTTGAGTTTGCGCTTTATTATACCCACATGGAATTTCCCACAGTTGTAAATGAGACCATTGTGAAGTTTGTGCTATCACCTCCACCCCCCCCCCCCCCACACACACACACACCTTTGGCAGATTTTTCTATTGGGGCAGGTCGCAATTCCAGTGCCAGGGTGGTCACAAATTGCTTCAGCATACATAAGCTGTACTGTAAAGGCCTGGCAGGGTGGCTTTAACTGGTCAGCTCTTTTGATTGCATTAAGGGTTTATCAATTAAGTGACGTTTACCATTTGCCATTTAAGAAAAAAGAGCTTTACCGCGAAACGACATGAAATGAAGCGTGGGAATTGTTCATTTAGAATGGGAATTCCTCCTTTTGTGACTTCACATCCACTTCTGACTACTTCCTCTGACAGTGACGATTATTTACCAATGTTCTTTTATGAGCATGCTTTTTGTGGTTTTGAGGAATTTCTTCGTGTCCTGATGATTATGGCTATCGCATTATCGTGCGCTTTTCTTCAGTTAATTCAATAGTTTCCACCACCTGCCTTGAACTTGGTCAGAAAAGGTCACCAGCTCGCATCAACAATAGGATACTACTACTCAATGGCAACTGCTCCCAATTTGCATAACATTGTGGAACATTTGGAAATGTCATCCGCTTGAAATAGCCTCTCATGTGGTGGCCTTTTGTGGTTGACAGCTTACGTCATTCACCTCAGTGCACTGGTGTAAGATATTCCTGAGAAAGCAGACCCTTCTTGACTTAAAAAAACAGTAATTGGATTTGAACCTTGTCCACGCAAATAAAAGGAAACCTTCAAATAAGAAAGAAAATGCTTCCATTTGTTCATGCATATTTTGTCGATGGCTGGATATGCAAACCTCCAGCACAAGATGGTCTTTTCACAGACATTATACCCGAACAAAATATTTGTGACTGAGAGTACAAAATAAAGACTTGCGAAAAATTATTTCTTTTTTCCTTATTGTCAATTTGCTGTTCATGGATTAAGGGTTCTGTTCAGATTTCACTGTGGTGAAATGTCGTTGCTGATGAAAATCGACAACCCGTCCCCCCCCCCCCTTCAATAAAAGTGCATTTGTCGTGTGTAGGGTAGTAAGATATGTGTGCAAGCACAAAGAATCCTTGATGCCCTGTTTATTCCTGCCTCGTGTGATTATGGATATTTTTATCTCTCACACTGTTACGGAGACTGGGCATGAGAAATTATTAGCAGTCCGCTCCCGACCTTGTGCTCCCGAGAGCCTCATTATAACGAGACAGAACGGTAGAAAGCCATTAGATTGCATCTTGATGGCGGTCGCTATGTTACAGGAGAAGACTTGGCGCAAAATCTCAAATCGTTGAATACATTACACGACGAAGATCTTTTCCTCTGTTTTTCCCCATGGCCAAAGGTTGGGATTTCGCAAAGCTGAAATAACGTCTCCCAAAATCATCGGCAAAGATATTGTGAAAAATGTCACTATTTAATTCGCAGCCATGCGGCAGAAGATTGCATGTTCTGTTGTAGATATAAAGGCAGTTGCATTGGATGCACCTACACTGTAACAAGTTTTTCATGTCATGAATTTCACTAGTGTGCCTTTGTCATGCCTATTTGATGGATGTTTGATGTTATATGTCTTAATGGTTTTCCACAAGTTTCATTACTTTATTCTAAGGTTATTGTTCATGAATGCACAATTCTTTTTGTCACCAATACCAAGATTCTACCCGTTTTTTGTGGAATTACATGTCCCTATTGAACCTGTAGAAGAACTTTAAGGTATGTTTGCTCTCGTGTCTTAAACCATGCATCAGAGTAATGGGGCGCAACTGATAGGGCCATGGTGAATGAATACCAATATCTCTGCTCAGCGACCGTTGCTGGATACGAGTTCGTAAAGGAAATTCACTCCCGGAGATCATGAGGTATACCCTTGCCTGCAGAAAATATCGTGAAATTTGAATATAAGATTTTGTGAAAAAGTATACTACTTGAGTCTGTCTTGTTCAGTTTATTTATATAAATATGTATGAAGTAGCAAGCAACAGGCTGACCACATTGTGCAGTCAAAACTTGGGCCGGCTTTATGGTTCCACGGTCTAGCGTCGATCCAAGGTGGACATCGGTCTGTTGCTATCCGTGAAGCTGTTGAGCTTGCTGTGATAAGACAAACATTGGTCTACAGTAGACTGCAGAGTGATGGTACAATAATTATGAAGCTCGCTGTCTGATTCCGTGCATTGTCCCATTGTACAGCATGCGTCTCTAGGCAACCCCTGGCTTCTGTGCAGAGACATGGCTTCTTTTGACAAATTACTGCACACACATGTCATCGTGGCAGAATGGATGGGGTTCTTATGTCTGACGTGCAGAAACGTTGTCGCCCGTGACTGTGATCTCCAGCATAGTGGAAGAGAGAATGGATACCATCTTGTGGTCATGCCCTTGACTTTGTGCATGAGCAGGCAAGATGCAGCAAACTGGGCCCTGTGTGAGAGGTTCCGCGCAAGAAGACAGGATGTAAACATAGGCCCTGTCTGAGAGAGAGAGAGAATAGCTGTCAGCATCAGTTATGGTAATTGCAGCTTTTGCCATGACGAGTCAAACGCTCACAGCTGTTTAGATGTCACTCTGTCCTTTGCCTTGTCAGATGAAAAAACACTTAAGTTCTGAATGCTGTGAATGCTTTTCAAGATGATGCAGGGCCCTGCACTACATCGACGTAGTCAAGGATATGATATTGTGATATTCCTCCCCTTTTTTTCTCTCTCTCTTCTTTTTTGTGGGGGGCGGTGTATTTTTTGTCCTCTCTTTTGTGGTACAGCTTGTATTTAGCTCTGTAGGATGATCTTCATACTCCATCAAGTCCTTTAAAAAACTTGGAGTTCCATATTGGAAACAGTAGCAGGAATTTCTTTCAATCATGATACAAAAAAAAAGAAAGAAAAAGAAATGGAGTGTAAATTGATGTAAAGACCATGCAAATGGTAATACAATGTGTCTCATATAAAATACCTTCCCGGATATTGTATTACATCCAAGGTTTACCTCTCTGCCTTTAATAGTGCAAAAGGCCTGTAACAGTGCTGATGTGTTTTAACTGCCATTGGAAGCACTCTTTAAGATAGGTGAGGGTATCTCTGAGAATCTCCTCCATTTCATCTCCTCACTGCCTGACATTCACCACAGTCACGAACATCTTGCATATTATAAAAGAAGAAATTACTTTGCAGAGAGGCTCGTACTTTTGCGAGAAACGGTGATGAGAAATCGAGTCTATAAAAGAAGAAATTACTTTGCAGAGAGGCTCGTACTTTTGCGAGAAACGGTGATGAGAAATCGAGCCTTGCAAATGCTACATGGCACCGTCAAGAATGAGATATGATCGGCATGCATGCCGAAGTAGACTCAAAATACCAGTGGAAGTATTGTACCACTAGACACTGGGCACTGCACGATGGGAAGATGAATGTTTGACGAGAAATATCTTAAAAGAAAACCAAAAGAAAATGTGACCAATAAGGCTAGTAATAAGATTTTGGAAGAGATAGCTAGAAATTGAGGCTCAGATTACGGCGTAGTCAGTCACAGCATATGCTGCTAGGTGTCGTGAAAATACACATACCTGTATGTAGGAAGGCAGACTTTGCCCTTATCGTGAGCTCAACAACTGCCTCACAATCGTTCCTGAGGCAGTGGCAGAATAACTTTTTAAATGGGGAGTTTTTGAGCCAGTAAATTTGCTTGTTCATTTGAAAGTACCTTTTAAAATCAACAGTCAAGGCTACATCCCCCAAAATTACTGTAAGACCTGTCGTTAGCAATCGCCGAGCAAGGCAATCAGGATCATAGCAGAATGCCTCGCAGAGTCAAGGGCAGTCACATTTCTGTAAATTCTCGGGAACCAAAAGTCCTCAGCATCAGCTGGAATGAAGAAATTCCGGTGTCATCCCGTGGATGCTCTTGAAGAGAGTTTTCAATACGTTGGCCCCATCTCGTGTAATTATATTACAGATCATGTAATTATATCGTACAGATGTATTGTATGATTGATAAAAATGATGATAATTGTTGAAAGTATTGATACTACTGCTATTTTGTACAGTGCTAATGAAATTGCAGAAAATTGATGTATTTGAAAAAAAAATGGCATACAGAGAGTAAATCAAATCAAATCAAATCACATCACATCAAATCAAATCAACTCAACTCTCATGATAGATCATGATGTGCAGTCAATGGGGGTTTATTGTTTTCATAACCAAGCAGAGGTATCCGATACGTCCTTGTCATTAATTTGTCTCTCATGAAACTGTAAAGCTATATATCGATGTCACTTTCACTTCAGAAAATGTCGCATTCTTGTCTTGTCAAGTTACAAAATGATGAAAGAAATATTAAGCAATACAAGGAAAGTGTACATAACACAAAACCAAAAGTATCTTGTCCAATTTATTTTTTAAATGCTACTGTGTGAAGGTAGTAATATAACCCTGCTGTAATTTGATTACTGGTTGAGTAAACCAAACTTATCTTGTCCCATTTATCTCTTTAAATACCACTGTGAGAAAGTAGCCATATAACCCTAATGTAATATGATTACTGGTTGAGTAAACTAAAAGAATCTTGTCCCATTTATCTTTTTAAATACTACTTTGAGAACAATATCTGTATAACCCAAAATGTAATTTCATTACTAGTTGAGAGCATACATTAAAAGTTATGTATGTCAATCAGCCTTTGGCTTGTCACTTGTGGGACAGAGTTAAACATTATTTTGTTCACAGAAGCCCTATATGAACAATAAACACATGCAAGCACAATCATTAAAATAATGTGCAAAAATAGTATCAACCGAAACAATTACAATGCACTTTGAAATCTGCAATCTTAAATTATATACACAAATCAGTTTAGATTTATTAATTTTTTTGTATTTGATTGACTGTTATAGTACAGTAATACATACATATATATCAATTTCCCTTATCTCAAAAAAATCTGTACCAACTGCAGGGTACAATTTTCCAACTCAGATTTGATTAGCAATTTCAGCTGATGAACAATATTTCAAATGGTATCCTGTACACTTCTATGGAAGAAAACTGCTAAACAAAAGTTAGTTTGTGTAGCAGAGGTGCAAAAATGCATAGCAAATTGCGATGCGATACCAGGGAAATTATTCCCTGAACTGCAAAAAAAAAGTGAAAGTAATTTTCTGTATAGCATGCACATTTGTGTGTCAACACAAAACAAAATCTCTACCCCCACCCCCTCACCCCCTACATGCACGCTCAATAAATACACCATTCCATTTCATCTGTCCATATGTCACCTGTTTGTGACATAACTTGGCGCCTGTCATGTACTGTCCGTCCACCACATTACCAGTGCTGAATCCAAGGGGCAAGAAATTAATCACGACTGTCAGGACAAATTGGAGGTGTCAAATGGCACCGTAATTGATTAACTTTCAAGGCACCCCACCCCTCTTTTGTTAAGTGCCTTGGCCAGGATCTGTGGGAAAGATCACATCTAGGGCGGGGGCTGCTGTAAGTGTTCCGGCCTTTAGAACTAGAAAGACAATGGGGACAGAACTTTGATGTAATTTAGCAGTAGGCGTTGCGAGACATTTATGCCCCTCAAAGATATTTTTAAAAATCCGATAGTGATTAATGTGGTATTAACGAATCAAAACATGCCAGAAAGAGGTGCACTAGCATAGGTAAACAGGAATCAGGGCAGAGTATTAAAGCTGGCATCATTTCTTCTTAAGATCACACCCCTTGACACTATTTTTGTCCATAATAATGCATTAAATTGAAGAAGGGCATTGAGTCTCTTAGAGATTGACGAGAATTGAAAATAAAAAGGATGTTACAGTGCCACAGTTGGCTGTGTCTGTGAGAATGAGTGAACCAAAGATGTGGAAGAAGTCTGAGAACATCTCACATTGTGAATGGCAGCCATCCTTGATGAAGTGTAGCATCAATTTCACAGTCATCATCAAGCCTTCCATTGTGGTCGAAGTGTGTGACCCGCGAGATCCTTCAACTGAATCCTGAGCCATACTCCATGTAGGGAAAGTGGAAGTCATATGAAGATTACTGAATGCTGAGGTGTTGTATTAAGTCCTATCCACCTGAAAACTGCTGAATAATTGCAGTGGGAGGCAAAAATAATAATAAAAAAAACAGGAAAATTTCTACTTGTTTGTATTACAGTCACTAAGAGCATGTTATCATAGGCTGGGGATTTTTTTGTACATTATGGTCCTCTTGCCACTTGAAACACTCCTTATTGCTCAGTCCAGGGATTAATGTGATATTTTTTTTGTATGTTTATAATGCAGTCTATGATTGTGGTGACATCAGCATTATTTTTGGATTCGTAAAACTTCTCAATACATGTTAGCCGCATGACTTGCAAGTCAGAATTTGGAATATGTGTATATGTATTTTTTTTTTTTAACAGTCACGTCATAATTTTTTTTTTTCCACATGTATGTTGCGGTAATGTTTCGACGGCATGGGTAGTCTGCATGTAGCCCCATACTATGTCTTCCATTTATATGCAGCATGCATGTTGATGGGGAAATTGATAGCGATGTTGTCAATATTTTTGAGTGCAGCCCTCGGGCGCCGCCTAATTCCCCCCCCCCCCCCCCAGGGGTGCATCAGTGATATCCCATATTTCATGCTGCAATATCTCTCTCCCTCTCACACACAGTGTGAACTTTTAACTCTTAATGTGCCAGGCCCAAAACCCCTAACGTGCCAGAGGTTTTTACCTAACGCCAGAACGTTTCGAAACTGGACTGACAATGAAATTTAAAACCGCCATATCTCTGAAACTATTGACTGTTTTGAATTGAGTTCTACACAACATATATTAAGAAATGTTTGCTCTTTCGTGTCATGCAGTCAGTTTGCCACAATATCTATCTGAATCTGAAATATTGCACAAGTATTTGATACATCAAAAAAATCATTAGAAATGTTTGTGTAGTATGGAAAAAAAGAGTCAGTCTTGTTTTTTCTTCAATGGAACGCTCCCTTGACTCTGTGAGAAAGTTTTAGAGCAACATTTCCTCTTTCAAATGATAACAAAACTGCCTTCTAGAATTGTATGATTCCAAAGATACTAGCAGTTTATTTTGTCTTAGCAATTTCTCTTTCTGCCTCAGTAATTCATTCCCAAATCTGAGTCCTTTGGTCCCAGATCCTGTATTTGAAACTAAAGTAATTGTCCCGGGCCCTGGAATAGTGTCTTTTGTCCACCTGCGAAGGAAGAACCTGCTAATCCTCCTTTTGTCTACTCGGACCGCGGACGGGCGTACTCTATTGAAATCGGCAGGCCTTTGTCCACGCGCAATTCCTATGCTAGCGTAGGGACGATTAGTGATGTTCACCAAAACAAAAGGATGAAAGTCTTGACCGACGAACGAAAGCTGACCCTCTCTGAGGGACAAAATCAAAGCAGCTTCCCGCAGGACAGCGTCCAAGCGGAACAATGCGAGTGGAACCGCATAGACAATACACGCAGAGTCAATACCATACACACGCGTGGTTTACCTATGAGATCTTTGATCCATACACATCTCGCAGAGGGTGCCCCCGCTGCGGATTTTCCCGATGTGAAAAAAATACATCTAGCTGAAAAATCGTGTATTTACTCAAAATTTTCCAATGTAAGCATGCTCATATTTTTGGTGGAAACGATGGCTATGCTAATCAGCTACTAGTACATATCATTGGCAGTTGCTTGGTGTAACACATTACGGTACCACAAGAACTTAAATGATCAATGCTTTTCTCGCTGTTCTTAGTCGCCGATCGGCGACCATGGCACGTCAGGACTAAGGTCGCCGTTCGGCGACCATGGCACGTTAAGAGTTAAAGATGCTGTTGTGTGTCCCTAGTCTCAACCAACTGGAAAGCCCTGGCGGTGACCCCTGACCCCGGCATGGCCCGTTGAGGGGCTAACGAAGCATGGTGTGTGCAGCCGTCCATGGTACCCCATCAATTAAAGGGGACAATTCATCAAACCATTTTTGCCGAAATATCCAGACGATTCAAGTTTCTAAATCATGCGTGAACACATGGCACCATGCAGCTTTTTCAAGTGGCTTTTTGAGGAAGAGATTGCAGAAAGGGTCTTGGAAAAAAAAAAAACTCATAAATTACCAAAGTGTCAATATATCTTGCTCAAAGTGAATTTTGCAGGGTGGGATAAAAAGGAATTTGTCGCAGGTCCTGCCGTACTGCTATTTAATGAAGAAAGATTAATGTTATTTTTTTTTTATTGGAAATAAGTAAGCTAAAGAAGTCATTTATCAGTCAATGAATCCACAGTTGTCATCTCCTACTTACATCGTACCTAAATTTGATAGAGATACACTGGCACACTGGTAAATGCATTAGCAAGACCTGTGCCTAATTAATTACCCTAACTTACCCTAAATTCTATACCAAGACGTGGTATTTGAAAGGAAATAAGTCAGTGATAAATTTTGATTCTATCAGATGATGAATGGCACATTGTCATCGGCATTTGGTAAGAATTTGCCTCCAAGAAGAGCCAAATGTGACCCATATTTGACAGTCGACGTTGCTGTGAATAAAAGTACCCTTGGTCATCCGTAAAAGATGAAACTATGCTTCTGGCCATTTCACACATCAGTCATCTCTTTCAGAACTTTGCAGTCAGAGGGTGAATTAATCAACTCACTTCTGGCTCAGAATTAAGGTTTCCAAACAACTTTCAGGGAGTTTTGGGCACTTGATAAACACAAAGCTGTCTTGATTATGGGGTTGGGGAGACATTTCTGAAACACCGAAAAAATTGCGATCGCAAACACGTTTGAGCCAGAAAAGTGTTTCTGTAGAGTTGATGAAGGCACAGTGGTTTTGAAATGCATTTATGGCTTGGACCTGCCCACGCCAACCACTGCCAACTATTCATGTATGTACACATCTTTGCGCTTCGAGTCAAACTGTACAAGGGAGCTGCGCACCAACAAGGCCTTCCAATCGACTCGCAACAGAGTTGATAAACGCAACAACTCAAGAAAAGCAATCCCAAAAGCATTTGTAAATGCAAACATGGGAAAGTTCATAAATGCAGCCAGAGACCAGACTGAGCAGACCCCCCCCCATGGGAGTGCACCCATAGCCTTCACCGGCTATCTTCTACATATGGCCAAGCCAGTCCTATTCCAATTGTTAAAAGACATCTTAAAGCCACCTCCCTCCTTCCCTTCCCCCCCCCCTCTCCAAAGACAACAAATGTACTTTAAATCATTTTGTACTGATATTCATGAAAGATTCCATGTACCTTGCTGTGCACACTAAAGAAAGGATGTACTGTCGAGAATTGATCTGGAAAATTTCTCATTTGAAAAAAACAGAAAAGTAATTTCGTCACTCTGAAGCTGAAAATTTTCCTTCAACTTAGTGAAAGTTCATGTATGGTTTTGGCTGATTTTTTTTTTTTTTTCTGCCGGTATGTGCCATCTTTACTATCTATGTTTTCCTTTCACTTTCAGTCTTCCAATTTCCAAGAAATCACCAGTTAGCATGACCAGTAATATTTTTCTAGGTCAAGCTAACGTGTATCATGTTTCGGGTGAAGCATTGGCTTTATCATTGAGAAATTATGATAAGGTGCACTCACACTTATACGGTGAAATATGCCTGCCATTTATTTGCATTGTATTTTTTTTTTATATGAATAAAAATACACCACAAGAAATGTTGCGAAAAACCATGGTTTTCAGGGTGGTAATTTTAGACTTTTGCACAAAAGACGCATGCGAGAATTGAGTGTGAATTTTGTCACATGATACCATCGATGGTACAGTGGAGTATATTATCTCACTCACATGACCTGGCACACTTCCCGTCTTACACTGCATTATCTATTATCGTGGTATTTCTATTCCCCGATTCTCTATTCACTCTCTGTTCACTATCTGTGCTTATATTCAATTCATTCTCTATGCTTTTATTTTCTGTTCAGTCTCTATGTTTTTGCTCTATTTCTCTATATTCAATCTCTACTCATTCTCTATTCACTCTATAATTCATTCTCTATTCTGTTGCTTTTTTTCCTCTCTAGTCACTCTTTGTTCCCGATCTTCTTTCACTCTCTACACTTCATGGGAGTAATCATCCCGTTTGTCTCAAAACTATAAAAGACAGAATTGTAACACTTCTCAGAGCTGTATGTTACATTTTACAACTAATAGCAAATAAGGTGTATTGACATGATTATCACATTAGTCATCACTTTAAGCTCCAATAAACCTATTTCATTTTGTCCTCCCTCTTGTTTAACAAATAAGAGCTTTTAGCTGGAAGCTGCTTAATCAGACAAAGAGAGGATCTGACTCTTTTTTTTGGACTTTTTTTTTTTAAAGATTGTTTCCACTATAACTTTATAACAGGCTCTACAAAAGTCTGCAGCGAAGTGGTATGCATTGTCCTTGCACTGAAAATGTTTGTAATCTTTTTCTCATGGTGGTGGGCACAAAGAAAGGAAATGTGTGTGGAAGAGAACTTCACACGCCAAGGTCTGCAAAGTTGTTTTTTTTTTTCCAGTCAGATCGACAGCCTGAAAATCATCTTTTTTCATTTCAGTCCACTTTTTTTTTTTTTTAAATCACACCTGTGCTACGTAGACCTGGCACCGTTTGGCTTGTGTAGTAATGAAGTTCATTCAAGAATGTGGTCATGCGCTAACTCGCTCCTTTGCCATCGATTCACACGACCATGTGGTGCAAATGGCTTTCTTAAGGTTACTGGATGCAGATTTATTCCTGTTTTCATTATCAGCAATATGTGGTATCGAGTTGATTGTCCACGGTCTATGCCATGTTTTTGCATGGCATCAGTTTACGTCTCTATGAGTTGATATTAGAAATAGGAGCTTGCATCTCATTGATACGTGCGAAGTAATGAGTAGATGAAAAGATGGGGTGGGGGGGGGAGGCAATTGGTGCTCTTGATGGCACTGATGAAAAATTACATGAGTATTCCACATGTCGTAGATCAGCACATGTGAAGGTATAATATTAGATTTGAAGAGGCAAATTGTGAATCGAACAAGAAAAAGAAAGGTGTTTGGGATGGAGTAGAAAGAGATGGGGAGAGACCCGAGACCATCGAGGGCTCGTAACCAACAAGACCGCTCACACTGTTGTGATGAGCTTCCAGTCCATCCATCAGCGCCCACATGTCACCTTTCCCAGGTGGATTGGCTGGTTCCCCGGCCTTTAATGATGGCCACCGAACATGCCATCCACCACCACCCCGTATTCCGGAGTCCTCTTACCCTCACCGGCAAAAATGAACGAGATCGCAATCGCCACGCGACAACTGGAAGCCATTGTCTTCACTCCGAGGTACAAGTTCCTCCTCGTCGTCTCTAATGGCGTTAAATGTCAAATTCCTCTTTGAGCAGCTGACATCAACTTGCTAATATCAGTCTGATCGTGCGTAGTCCTAATGAATGTTTAATATTGTTGAGACTCTTCAGGAATGGAAATTTCCAATCATGAAAATCAGAGTAAAGGATGTTGCCCTGAAATACAACTTGCAAATCAGATTATGTTAAAATATAGAATGAACGATGGTAACCCACCCCCTCCCCCCCCCCCAAAAAAAAAAAGAAGAGCACTGCGTGAGTAGGAATTATTTATTTGCAGACACTTCTGAGCAGGAAACCCCTTTTCACTTACCTGATATCTTGAGAAACTACAACATGAGCCAAATTGTTAGGCAAAAGAGGTGTTTAATGACTACATGAGAGTTGGTTAGGTAGATTGAAATACATACCAAAGGCATCCGTGTGGATACTGTTGTGAGAAAGTAGCCATTTTGCAGAGTTCACTTCCGGTTTTTGTTTCGCATATTAAAAACATATCATGCGAAGAGATAATGTTTCCTGAACACTCAGGTTTATACTGGATATTTGTCTTGGTCATGTAAGACATGCTATCTAATATTAATCAGAGAGTTAGTGTGTTTTCATAATTCAGGCATTGTAAAATTTCTTCAAATTTGAATTACCTTTTCTTTCTTTTTGTCTATTTATCTTTTATTTGCTGTTTTGTGCTCTTTTGATGTGGCAAGTCCTCAATGCTAACTGGATTGGGGCGACCTCAGATTTGTGTTTGGTTTGTTGTTTCTGTACTCTTCATTGTGTTTCCGATGGCATTTTTTCCCGGAATGTTAACTTGCAGGAAGGGAAGAAATAAAGCTGGAAAAAAAAAACCTGTGTCTGTTAATCACTACACACACACAAACACACTCGCGCACAGAAGAGAACAATAAAAGAAAGAAAAAACTTTAATCAGTGCAGAATTGAAAAGAAGGATAGGATCAACTCTTTGCTGCCAACCTCGAGTCCCTGCTGCTCCCCTTCACCTGTTCAGTCCCAACATAAAATAAGCTCATGATTCACATCTTATCACCTGGCTCGGGAGACATGCCCAGCAAGATGCGTTTTTAAAGACCTTCATATACTGCCATCATCCTCCACTCCGCTGTGGCGATGCGTTCACAGACCCAGATATGATAGCAAGGTTCTCCTCCAGAAGCAGATGGGCCATGTTCGCTCTTCACCCCACTTCTGTAAATTGGAGTGAAATTCCATATTGTACTTGCCATGTTGGCTCTGATTTAAACAAAAGTTAAAATCAGATGAACGCAATGGTAAAAGTTTAGGTGAAGTCACACCTAAAAGAAGAAAGTTGTGAAATAGAGTGTCCCGATGTTACATCATAACATGCGTTCTCAAAATGATAACATCAAGTATAAACCACATACCCAAATTGGAGGGGGTGGTGATGTCCACACCACACAAAGTTTCCATAAAGCTGTACTAAATTTCAGTATAAAACCTAGCAGCAATAGCTTTTTGGCAAAAGGGGCTGCAATTGTGTAGTATTGACCGAACGCGTAATTTTAATGATATCTTTATGTACTCATCAGTGGGAGCGTTGTGAGGAGCACCATCATTGCCTTAGCCAATGTACCTGTGTGTTTTTGTGCCCAATATTTCTATCCAATGAAAACGTGTGAAACTGTTAAGATCCCATAATTTTGTAATTTTTTTTTTAAGCTTGATTACCCATTCTGTTCATCAATTATTACTCTCGTTACCCAGGTCACCTTGAAAATGGTATGGAATTGCATTTCAAGGCGTAATTTCTCACCGAAAGTGAAGAAGGAAGTGAAATTCAATACAGCACCTCTTGAATAGGTTTTGTTTCTCTTGTTGATGTTGATATACCCCCTTCTCCCTTTATACATGACTGGTGTTCGTGCAGGCAATGGATACTTGTCTCTCAGGAAAAGTATTTGACACCAGATTATCAGTGAAGAGAGCAGTTGATGAGTCATAGACTCATTAAGAGTCTTCTCTTTTTCAGTGCAAAAATTTGCTATGATGATTTTAAAAAAAAATTATAAATGAATTCTGATTTTTTTAATACTAAAAAACAAGATCACTGTCTGGTCTCACATCTCATATCCTTATTTGTGGCTTTTTCCTCACGAAATCTTTAGTCGCTTTCTGGAACTTTGTCAAGTGTATACTTCTCCATGTGCATTTGAAGGAGTTTGGGACTTTGAATTACCCTTGTGAGCAATTTATCAGCAATCTTGACTATGATGTGCTTTCCTTCAACAATGCTGTAAAATTAAGCATACTATTGAATTTGTAATTGATTTTTAATTGGAGCAAATTGGACAGGTCTTTATTCTGGGAAGGATTTGGTAGAAAGGTAACCAGTGAAGCTGTAGGTTCCCATTGAGGAGGTCATACATAGTAGTTTGCATATTCCATTTTATAAGCAAAAGGTAGTATAGTACCTTGAAGGTGCAATGTAGTACTATGTTCAAATTATACCTAATATTAGACATTCAGACATCAAACTATTAGCCATTATGTTTTCTAATGAAAAAAAAGAAGGAAGATTGTGGGCTGAGCTTAGTTTGTCGCTTTAGAATACCAAAAACACGAAAAGTCTTTGCCCTAGACTAGTAGGCATCTGCAGATGATGTTATAATGGCTTGGCAGTGTCATATGCTAGACAGACAGACAGACGGGTCTGTTAATACCTTCTTCTCCCCTGTCTGTTCATTTGGTTTTAAATGTGTCAATTATCTTGTCATGTGCTAGTTTCCCCCAGGGGCCTACTCCTTCTCTCTCTCCCTCTCTTTCTGTGGCTGCGCCTTTTCTACAACTTGGCTTGCCAAGTAGCACTTCTTTTCCTCATTTCATCCTTCCCTTTTTTAGCTGGTAAGCCCCCGAGACATCGTTCCTGTACAGGTGCAACACTGCTCGTTCTCTGTCTTGCCCATGAGAGTTTCCAGCAATCAATTAAAGAAGAAAAGGGAAAAAGAAGCTGTGGAAAAGGATCACCATCTCTTCCCACCCCCCCCCCCCCCACCCCCACAAACACTGCCTAGAAAATGTGATGACATCATTTTAAAAGCTTAACATGCATCTGTTCAGAGCCAGCAGTGTGCCAATTTACCTCCCAATCATTTATAGAAAAAAAAAGGGGAAGAAGCTGTGGCAAAGGCTCACCCTTTCCCACCCCAACCTCCTCAAAATATGATGTCATCAAATTGAAAGCTAAACATGCATCCGTTCAGAGCCAGCAGTGTGCCAACTTACCTCCAATCAATTATAGAAAAAGGGGTAAAATAAGCTGAAGCGAAGGATTACCCCCTCCCCCTCCCCCACCTCAATATATGATGACATCAAATTAAAAGCCAAACCTGCATCTGTTCAGAGCCTTCGGTGTGCCAAGATGTGATTAAGACATTCTAAGGACACACCTTTCCGATGGCCACATCCAAATATGGTTTTCACATTGCCGCTGAAACACTTTGATGAATGGAAAGGGTCTTGTGACCGTTGATCTTTTTTTGGCAATGTTTGTGACTTACAGATCGTGTTTCCCCACGTTACATGTTTTGGGTGGGGCTTTAGAGTAATTATTTCAAAGTTGTAAAAGCTTATGTAGCAACTCAAGATATTTGCCTGCTTTTGCTGTGAGTTAGGTATGATGCATGTAGTGATAAGAATTTTTAAAAAATGGCAAAGAAAATGTTGATGAATACTGCTGTGTACACCATAAATTTTGCGAGGTTTATGTTTCTACGACTGTCATGACTTCAGTGCTGTTTGCAAATTTATAAATAATGCACGTAATTACTCAATCTGATCTTGATATGAATGTGACGTGCACGCATGCATTTCTCCACTCATTACTCTACTCCATGATCGCGAATTTAGCCAATCCTGAAATTATCGGGAAGTCCTGATTCACAAACACACACAAAAATTAGGCTTGTTAAAAAGAATGGAGCATACAGTATTGGTTATCCAAGAGGCAGAATCTCATGATGTTGAAAGCTTGTAGAGAAATATCATGGCAGCGTATGGATACATTTTTGATCTATCATTCTTTCACATTACGTGGGAAACTGGCCTGTTCCACTGATGAGACTTTCATGTTTTGGTTGTAGATATCATTAACATTTATGATAAGGATATACAAGCAGAAAACTTCCAGGACATGTTTGTTTTGTTGCTGTTTTTTCACGGGCGCAGATGGTATTACTACGAAGATCTGTATGCCATATTAAAAAGCCAGGCACCTAAAGTTTAGACGGAACCTTTAGAATATTGGATGAGGATGAGGGAAGTGGACTATTTCCTTTGAACATTATCATATGTTATCATATTTCTCTTTTTATTTGTGAGTGAAACACACTTCTAACTGGGGAAATTTTTCTGGCCATACTTCCTGCTCAAAGAAGTTTCACTGGAAAAAAAAGAAATGATTTCCTGTTTATCTCTTAAGTATTTTTAAAGCAGAGATTATGGGTGGGATTTCAAAGCTCAGTGGATTTCTTTGGAAATAATGCTAAAAACAAACAAAAAGAAAGTGAAACTGATATCCTTAATAGGTTAGCTTTGTGGGATATGACTTTATCATTTATTTATGGTAGTTATGGAGCACAAATCATCAAAAGTCCTATAACAGCTCAGCCCTGCTCAATATAGTCTATTTATTCTCGTCGATGACAATGATGGTATATTAAAATGAAACTTGCACAAAATGAGAAGAGTCGGTCGTTAAATGTCACACAGGTTTATGATGATGTCTTGAATGTACTTTAAGGAGGGAGTGGGCGCAGGTTGTTTATTTAATGCATTCAATTCTAGTTTATGAGGAGGTTCTAATCTTCTTCCCACACCAGATAAAGTGACATTAAAGTAGTGGAGATATGGTCAAGCGAAAGAGATACATCCTAAGTTATGTAAACAATTCTCTTTCTGATTAAATATTGCACGCACTTTATAGAAAGAATACAGATGTGTTTTAGTATTGCCATCGTAATATATTATTAGTATTCCTGTAAGAGTAAGGCATATTATCCTTTAAATGACACTCAGCAATTGATTCAATATTCAAATTTCTACTGGTCCTAATTATCCAAATGAATACAACAACGATAAATCTTGGGTGTGTAAAAGGCATCACATTTGTACAGTCATACTTTTTAAGCCATGCAGTAGCATCGTTGGAGTAAAGATGTGGTAACCAATTAGTCATTTTCTTGTGTCTCAAGTTTCCAAAAGAGGCTGTGAGGTGCGTTCATGTTTGTGTCATCAGCACGGAGAACAGAAATGGAGAAGTGAAGAAACGGACACAAGATTAGTTGTATCAACCAGAAATAGGAGAGGAGCGTGACAGAATAGAGATGGAACCCCTTAGGGCTCCACACTGGGTTCCATATCTGTGGGAAAAACAGTGGTATTGTATGACATGTATGCATTGACGACGATCATTTGAATAGTTCCCAGGCGATACCATGCACACGAAAATGAATTAATTTAGCAGGGAGAATGCCAGGATCGACACTCTGCGCATGCTTTTGATTGGTCGAGATACAAACCAATTGTATGCACGTGATTTTGTGAATTATCAAGGATATAATCACGATTCAGTCAATTCATATATCTATATTCATTTATGTATTCATATATTTGTACAGGTAGATAAGGAGATAAATAGACAGATTGGCAGATAGATAAATACATAGATAGACAGATCAATATATGTGTATACCAGACGTTTACTGATTACTTATCTCCCCCTCCCCCACCCCCATAATAAAATAGAGATCAGATAGCATCATCAATGGAAGGTTCCAACCCTGTGTAGAGTGGTTGCAAGATGGATGGATGTACCATATCAGCTGATCCCCTGCCTTTGAATTTCCCCATGCCACGCCCCTCTCCATTCCTCCTCCCTCCCCCCCCCCCAAAAAAAAATAACAGTTTGGAAAGTGGAAGGAAGAAGCAGTTGCTTAGGCCCCATCAATGATCTGCTCGAGTGTGAAAACGTTGAAAAGATGATTGATACTCCTTTCTAATTCAATTTCCAGTGTCATCATCATAAGTGTATGCTCTGTAGGGATAATTTCATCAAAACGAGAGAGATAGAGGTTGGGGGGGGGGGGGGGGGGACTGGAAAGAAGCTCAGAATGCATCCAAGGCGGCTGACATTTCTCTTCTCTTCCTCGGCTAAGTATTCGCACAGATATAATCTGCAGAAATACCCTGGAGGACTGGTTATAATGTCAGGCTGGTCTTACTGATTGCTCTTTGAATCATAGGGGAGTTGGGTTTCCCAGAGTCGTGGAGGCACTTTTCAAGTGGCTTTTGCTTTCACGGATGAGGCTTATCATTTGTGCTAACCCTCTTTTCTCCCCCCACCCCCCCCATCTCCAATTTATCCACCCAGTGAAGAGCTTCTTTACTTTAACCCACCCTCCCCCCCCCCCAATAAAAATAATGATAATAATAATAATAATGAGCCTACAATCTAGCAATGGCATGAGCCTGTTTGTTGTAGAGGGCCCAGGAAATAGAGATTTCAAAGGAATTTGATAGCCCATCTTTTCTCAGAGCATCGGTCTTTAGTATAAATGTTCTTCTCTAAGATAGATTCACGTTGCAGAATATGTCATGTTCGTTCGTAGGTCATGCAGGATGCCAGCCAACCTGTCTGAATTTAGTCCTCATCGGCAGGCAGAAAACAGCTCTCACAGTGCCCAAACTTCTCCCAAAGGATGATTTCCTTCTTGTCTGCAGTTTTGATAGATGTTTTTGTGTGTGCATGTGTGTGTGGGAACCCACCATCACAGTATGCTTGGGACGCCTTCATCACAGTAAGCGTGTGTCAAATAGAAGGGACAGCTAAATGAATGAAATTTCTATCTCTTGGTCACATGTACGGATGTGGCAGTGGATTATATGTTTTGCTTTTGTCGTTTAGGGTTTTATTTGTGCTGATAGGTAAGTGGGGGAAGGGGGGGGGTTAGAGAACCAATAAAAAAAGTGTGAATGAAAGTCTGCTAATGTGCTGAGGATCACCCCCTATGCCTAGAGTGCTGTTGACATCCATTATGCAGTTTGGAGTGGTGAGTGAGGAAGCAGCCACGCATAAATCCATACTCATGTGTGCGCCTGAGGGCGACATAGATGCACATTGGAGGAGCGACGTCGGCGAGAAATGGATATCATTTGTGTGATGCTTCACCCAGTGATAACGACTTGTGTTGCTTTGAGAACAAAGTGCTCAGTTGCTTTGAACCTACGTTTTTTGTTATTTTTTTCAGAATTTACCCCTTCTCATGAAAGGCACAGAGTGGTTTTCTCTGATCACAACTGTGCATTATCGAGAGCAAATTTCATCCGAGCTGTTGATTCTTGGAGAGAAACTTTCCCTCTCTGCCTGAAACTGATGATGGTCGTACACTGACTTGAGTGTCTTTGAGCTATCGTGCTTTCAAGGAAGCATCGGAGGAATTAAGTCCCGAGGTGAAAGGGAAAATCAATCACCTACCCTTTGATTTCCTTTATGAAACCGAGTTTTATAAAGGAGGAGGAGGGAGAAGTCTCTATACTCATTCAGGCTACGTCTCGCCGCACTTCAAAAAGTCCCTGAGCTAATTAATGAGCCATTCTTTCCTTACAATGTCACCTCGGATGATAATAGCAAAGTGTCACGAGAAAGCACTCCTAACCAACCACCAATACCACGGCCCATTCATGATGAGTGACTTTAATAGAACAAAGGTTCTTTTGTGTGCGAAGAAAAACTGAAAGTGGTGTAACTCATCGGTATGATGAAGGCAATGAAAGTTTTGGTCAGGCAATAAGTAGATATCAAGTAGGCTAATAATATTCAATGAAAAGCGCATCCCAAAGTTCTTTGAAATTGTAATTGCCTAGGTGAATACAGACGAATTGTCCCTTTATGACTTTGGGTTGTTAGTACTAGCAAGACATTATCCACTTCACTCCTGATTCATATTCCATGTATAGGCCTGTATTGATTGATATCTTTATGTCTATACTCATTGAATGATTGTTATCCCATGGGCTATACTTGCACACTCTGATATCTTCACAAATCTACATTTGTCTTCCTTAGACAGGATGTAATGTATGCAGAAACATGTTGTGATGTTGCACAATATATGCTCTGCAGTTCCTGATCAATCAATTTCCTTTCCTTGAGCAGTTCTGCAGGCAACCACTATGGTATTGCAGCAAGTCCCCCCCCCCCCCCCCTTGAATTATCCAGCCCCATTTGCACAAATGTGTGTTTTACAAACACAATACATTAAAGGGGAAGGCTAGTAACTGATCAGTGGGAATCAGTGGAAATGCTGGGAGATGATTGTTCCAATCCTTATGGGATTCATTCAAGAGTTCATTGTATATCTATTGTTGTGTGAAAATGATTTGCTTCAGAATGGTCTCATATTCAAGTAATGTGCAGTTTAATGCTTCCAGGTTAGCGTCCCTGGTCAGTGACGGAGCATTAATCTGCACATTACTTGAATATGAGACCGTTCTGAAGCAAATCATTTTCACACAACAATAGATATACAATGAACTCTTGAATGAATCCCATAAGGATTGGAACAATCATCTCCCAGCATTTCCACTGATTCCCACTGATCAGTTACTAGCCTTCCCCTAAAGAAATAAGTAAGGAAATTCAAGCAAAGTAGGATGGTAACATTTTCACCATTTATGTAAATGCTATTCAAAGTTTTGCTATGAATGTCACTCTGTATTATTAAGGAGAATGACTATAATATTTTCAAGTTGAACAGATATCATTTAAAGAAGATAGAATTATTTTCGAATTTCAGTGTTTCACATTTCCATGAAAATAGGGATATTGGTGGTGACCATGCATATGAAGCTTAGATGATCACTCCTTTTCTTTTTAAATTTTTGATTCCCAGATGATTTACAGATTTAGTCAGTGTTTTACCCCTCCAGATGTTTTTCTTCTCTGCTCTGTTCTCCAACAGCCCCCCACTTTGTCGGCGATCCCATCGAGTACAACGGCAAGATGTACTTCTTCTTCCGAGAGGAGGCATCAGAGGCCAGCAATGTGGAGAAGATCGTCTACTCCAGGGTGGCCCAAGTCTGTGTGGTAAGTCAGCAGTAAGACAGGCTTAGTTTAATTCGTTATGTGCCATGGTGTAAATCCCTGCGTGCCACATTCTGAGACAACAACTTAGTCGTGCTTTGGGAAAATATTCTGTTTTTCAAATTGCAGATTTTTGTTATACTGTGGACATGTAATATGCAAAGTTGTAGAGAAAATGCCAAGCTTTGCCTTGATGGAAATTGTATGACAAATCTGTGATTGGTTTTCTTTCATATGGCCTGTAGCTACATTATTGTGGAGGCATGACTTTTGTTCACAAAACAGTGACAGAATCATATAATTTACTTGCAAGTCCAGTAGGGTACACCACTCGATAGTTGATCACCGCATAGAATGCAACCTACACGTGTACATGTGACAGAAATGGAATCGTGAGAAGCGTTTGGCGATTTATCGATTGGCTTTGGCGGGATTGTGCGTTTGAGCAGAATATACGAACTTGGCACGCCGTCGACTTAGTCGAGCGTGTGAACATGGCACATAAAGAGTTAAAGGTCTTGTGTGGTAATGTGGGACACCCTCTGGAGATGATTAGACTCTAGGGTGTATTTTTTTCTTGTTTTTTCTTTGTTTTATGTTGGCTGCCATTGTTGCGTGATAATGTTGCTGCAAAATATTAGACAGTCTCACTGGTTGAGGGGGGAAGTATGAGTATGCAGTGGCAAGCTGTGCTCATGTGTCTTTCTTAATGGTTGTATTTGATTTATGGTTTCAAGTAGCTGTAAGTTTTACCTTCAACTCAGTGGTGGATACGTTGGCAATTGTAAAAGAATGTAGTATGTATGCTAGTGAGAAGCTGGAAGCAACACTTGCATTACTAGTATGATGCTATTATGTATATCTCAAGCACAAATGCTGAACTGTACACCCAAAAAGCATTTAATTCACAAGTATTGTTCCCATTCTCTTCAGAGTCAATAGCCATTGTTAGTGAATAGTTTGTTTAATGTAGAAGTAATGCTTGTGATGTGCATATGTATGTTGTATGTTTTACATGCATATGTTTGTGTCTGCATATAATATATGTAAGTTTTTTGTTGTGTTTGTGTGTGTGTGTTTGTGTGTGTGTGTGTGTGTGTGTGTGTGTGTGTGTGTGTGTGTGTGTGCATTTGAATATGTATATGTGTGTGACAGGTATTTTCAAGCACTCAAGGAAATATTACATGTACCAAGCCTACCACCTTTCACCATGCCCATGTTGTATTGGCGAGACTATGTTTATAGACATTCTCTACGGTGGCGCAGTGCGAAGTAGGTTACATTGGCAGCGTCTTGCTCCTCCGCCCCCGAAGATCCGGTGTGGTGTGCAGGCCAAGCGAGAGGTGACCACTCGCGGGCAGTGGCGTGTGGTCAACCAGAGAGGCAGAACGGATGGGCAGTCTCGCCGCCCACCACTGAGGTTCAAGAAAATAGGTTTCGGCAGACCCCTTAATCCAGGTTCACTTGGAGTTTAATGCAATTAACACCAGCTCAGAGCACAATCTGTGAGAGAAGATTTACTTACAGTAGTAAAGATTTAGCTGCTGGTACTTCTTTGGAGTACTAAAGGAGAGGATTCTGTCGTAACCAGTATTGAAACTAGTGGCTTTTCCATGTAATTCTGAACTTTCCTTCGGTTCTACACTCCCTAAACTCCCTGCTCTTATTCCAATCTGCCTCATTGGTGTTCAGCCTCAATGGAGGAACTTGTGTCGAAAGTATTGTGGCAAGGGAATTAGGGCTGAAGTATTTTTTTCTTGTATACACACGTACGCACGCACATACACACGTACACACAAAACAACAAAAACATGAAAACCCTAGGATATCATAACAGGAGAAATTATTTTTTTGATAGGAGGAAATTTGGCATTTGATTTGTCATTTGATTCATGGCAAAAATAGAACAGTTATATGATGCTATTTCTGTATGCAGACATAAATGTAATCATCTGATACATTCATCTTTTATATTGACAAACAAGGAAATAGCGAGGACTAATGTGCTGTTCTGGTGCCAGTCATCATGACAAAATCAAATCTCATTTTTTCTTCATCCGAACATTTTTAGAGCTTACATGACTGGACATTAAAATCCTTTGTTTTCCTTGGTCCCCAGAGCTATTGATAGAGGCAATAAGCAAAAGCAGGTTAATGGTAGCTCATTATAATGTCATGGTCTAGAAAGCAAAGCAACCCTGTTGATATTTTTATCACATTCTGCAGTTTGATGATCATATGAAAAGTTATAGGTCATTAGTACAACAGTGTGGCCTTTGCATTTAGAATGCGAGAAATCAAACTTTTAGAGAATATTTATTGGAAAGGACTTAGAACCTTGAGGAGCTGTTGTGGCCCCATGGATAATGATCGTGAACAAGAGATCTGGGCCCCATTTCATAAAAGTTGATATGAAAGCAACTCTTGCTAGAATGACAACTTCCCATAGCAACAGCCAATCAGGAAGCTGGATTCTTGTCATTACCATGACAATGACCATTCCAGCAAAAGTTGCTATCATATCAACTTTTTATGAAATGGGGCCCTGGAGTTCCCTCCTTCAACCTGTAGAGGACAAGCTGATTTCCCTATAACACATGTTTCCCATAAACACCTGCTCAAGTAAAGTCAGGACTGGTCTTCCATGGGTTAACTTTCCTGACTGTAGGGGTTTGTGCCCCTGGGCAAGACTCTTAATCCTCATCGTCTTGTCCTCTTAGAGGGGACTTCCATCCATCAGTCTTGTGGTTGCTGAGATGAGGCTTGCTTTATAGCATTCATTGTTCATGTAATTGTGACGGCATAAAATAAATTATTTTAAAAAAGTCAGGTTAATACCTGCTTCATTCTAAACTGGTCTAATATTCTAAGAGTGTTTGTGTTACAAGTGCAATTTAAGAATTTCATTTTCGTCTATGAGATGCAAAGTCTCAGAAATTTTCCTTTTTTTCAATAGAATTTATTGTATCTGTAAATGGACAAGAAACTGAGAGGCCCCGAACAGACATCTGATTCAAGATGATATCTTCACATGTTGCTTACTGTTTTAAGTCAGCCTAAACTTGAATACTAATTTTCAAATCCTAAGTTGCAATGTATTACTACTTTATAGTTATGGAGTGAGAGATCTTAGGCTTCCATTTCCCCTTCTTTGCCAATTTTCGTGGAGAATGTGTATATGGTACCTTAATATTCATTTCATCAATATGAAATATTGCATGCAATGCCAAGCTGTGTTATATCGGCCGTGAATCAAATTTTGTAAAATATCAATATTTATATGGGGCAATGTTTGCTTGAGGTGAGTCACTCCCGATTAATAGCAAGAAACTCATCTCAACTCTGGCCTCGGCATACTCTCGTTTCATTGAGCTCGGCCATGGGTGCACATTTCTCATGGCAAAATATAATGATCTTCCCTCATCAATATTAGGAGTATCGCTGAGGCTCACTTTAGCATGAGTGTACAGTTCGATGGTTCATCTCTCCATAGAGCTATAGCGAGGCAAGTTTATTCCAGGACTGGCATAATAAAGGATGGCAGCAAAGAGAAGGGTAACAAAAAGGTTCTTATTCTTCAGCCCGCAAGCACTGGTTGAAAAACAAAAATGTGGGGAAACTTCGTTAGAATATCCCATAATCTGGACTCAAATCCCCTTTGTTTTCTCCGATTGTCAGCACCAAATTGGGGCCAATTTGTATCAGGAAATTATCGCTCATGGGAGAGCATACATGTCTGGCTGGAAAAAGGTCAATGCGCCCCGACAATGATTTCATAATTGTGATTACTTTTCCACCCGTCTCCCCACAGCAGCCACCACGGTTGCCGATCGAGTGCAAGGGTGAAGACGTAATTCGTTAGAGCCTGCCTCATTTGTCGGCGCATTATGGGGTTGGACAGATATGATGTATGATATTACAAAGGGGAAGAGAAGCAGAGCACGCTGAGCTGCAGAGAGAGAGAGTAGGAAACTGGGAAGAGGGCAACAGAGAAAAGGAGAGAGAGGGATAGAGATGAGGAGAGAAGGACGAAGATGAAGAGAGCAGGACGGAGATGAGGAGAGTGGGACGGAGATGAGGAGAGCGGGACAGAGATGAGGAGAGAAGAAAAGAGATGAGGGGAGAGAAACAAAGATAAAGAGAGTAGGATGGAGATGAAGAGAGCAGGACGGAGATGAGGAGAGAGGGACAGAAATGAGGAAAGAAGAAAAGGGATGAGGAGAGAAGGATGGAGATGAGGAGAGAAGGACGGAGATGAGGAGAGAGGGACAGAGATGAGGAGAGAAGGATGGAGATGAGGAGAGAGGGACAGAGATGAGGAGAGAAGGATGGAGATGAGGAGAGATGGATGGAGATGAGGAGAGAAGGACGGAGATGAAGAGAGTAGGACAGAGATGAGAAGAGAGAGACAGAGATGAGGAGAGAAAGACAGAGATGAGGAGAGAGGGACGGAGATGTGGAGCCTAGCTTTAATAGTGTGTTTGTTCTGTCGTCATTGGGCTTGTCTTAATAAGCTAGTATGATGAGTGAATGTATCTGTATGTATGTATACATATTTATGTATGTGTGTGTATGTATGTATGTATGTATGTATGTGTATGTGTGTTGGTAGAATGTCAGCTTGGTGTGCATGCATCATCTCTCACCTTAGGGTCTTGGCCAGGTTGTGTTTTCATCATCAGAGGTTAGCGGTTGCAGCTGCCCGTGCCTATGTAGAGCGAGGTAACTGTGGCATGCTGTTAAAGGCTTTTAATATCTCAAATTTTGACATTTTAATGTATCGGGATGGAGGGGGAGCTAATGTGCTCAGTACCCACTTCTCCTGTTCCGAAAATCTCCCCTGGGAGGGTTGTATATGAAGGGAGTAAGAGGCATTGGATTTGGAGGGCAAAATTGTGTTGACGTTCACTGTATGGTTACCCTCAGTATTGCCATATCACTATGTTATCTGTATGAATATAGGCCTAATTGATATAAAGGAGGATTTGAAGAAAACTGATTCTTTTTCAGAATTGAATATTGGTTAGGACAGATACAGGGAAGTGAATGCCTCATTTTCAATGTTTAGCATTCTGCAAAACTTCTTTACTTTCAATATTCATTTTAAGTGCAGACTGGAGATTGGCCTTGTCATTTTCATGCACACGCATGTGCAGATATAATCATGTTTGCACGTACTGAAATATAAGATATATACTTCCGCATTAGTGTGTCCTATAAAAGCATATTAAAGATGACTGCACTCTACACTTATTTCTATATGACTAATCAATATCAGATTGCATTTAGGCCTATATGTGTAGGAATTGTAAGATGTAGATAAGTATCTGTGATCCTTTCCCAGATTGCTCTGCATTTTGAGCAAATTTTGAGGGTTGAATTGCTTTCTTATAGGCCCTATATCCTCATCAAATTCTTTCTGTGTCATGTTAGTGCCATCATCATCTCCTTCTTAATTTTAATGTGATTTGACTTGATATTGTATTCAGCAGTATTAGGCCCTAATATTTAAGACCATTTCTGCATTCAGATCCACCGAGCGTACATGGTCGTTTGTTGATTGTGTTTTTGTGAAACCCTTTCTTGATGTTCCCTCCACCTCCCCGTCATCGTGAATGCCGGGCACGGAGCGGATAGCTTCTTCAGCCCCACTTCCTCATCCCACGCATGAGAAACGATGCAATGGAAGGAGTTAATGGCCAAGATGCAATTTGCGCGGAGCGCAAACATATTTAATCAGACGCCATCGCGTATTGTGGGGGAGTAACGCCATCTAATTGGTATCACGGCCCGGTTTTTCTGACTTTAGCCGTGGTGGACTTTGCGGGGAGCCCTTGCCCGTCATTAAAATGTCAGTTGCGAGTGCACGTTCAAATTGCCGGGGCCCCGGTGGTAATTAACAATTTACAGGCAACTGGCTGTGTCATAGTCTTAAGATACAGACCCACACCGTGTAGTTATATTGCCACCTCACGTCTTGAAGTGTATGCCTCTATGGGTCATGGAGAAGTCAGTCAGATTTTTCACACTCCAGGGATGTGAAAACAGCAGGCTATTAGGCCGGAGAACAGAAGTCAACATGAATGACATTTGATCAATTTTGTGCATTAGGGCAAAGTTGTCTAGCCAGCCTCGGGATAACAATCCCATTAAAGCCAGCATTTCTCAGAGATTAAAAAGGAAAGAAAAAAAAAGTCCCATGCATCCAGTGACAACATGTTACAGTTGTCCCCACTTTAGCAAGACAGGCAGGAGGCGTGTCCTTGCCACCCTTGTGTGCGGTTCTCAGTGGACCAGTGCATATGGAATGTGATGCTGTTGAAATTACGGACCACATGTGTTGACTGTATAGTGTGTCTCTGTGGTGAGTTTTGCTGTGCAGTTGCATGAATAGCAACTTGAACTGCCACATCCACATCTTTTTTTTTTTGGGGGGGGGGGGGGGACTGACACAAAAATAATCGCATTTTAAAAAAAACCAAGGTAAAAATGAGCAGACAGTATGTTGCTGGAGATCAAGAGAGAGTAGATTATACACAGAGGAAATCATAGTAGAATGAGATTTTTAGAAGCCTGTCGCTGCTCCTCAAATACTTTTGCTTGCTAGAGTATGAGTTGCCCCAGCAAGATCAGCAATTTCAGCATGCTGCTATTTGAGCATAAAATCCAAGTTTCACAGACACGTGCATAGTGCTGCTTGTTCAGTAACTAGCTATAATGATTTTTTCAACAGGCAGACTGCAGCAGAATACATAATATGTCAGCGTATGATCCAACAAAGTCTACGATCTAGTCACATATTAACAATTTTCACAGAATCATGTCTTGTTGCGAATCCCAGGCGACTTCTTCCTTCTTCCTGCCCGCCCTTGGCTGTATAGTGAAGATGAACAGATGAGGAAATGTGATTGATATTTCCACTTCTTGCCAGGAGCACACTTCCCTTGGAAAGGTCGTGGGTGCCCTGGATTCTAGGATAGGGGTCGTTTCTTTTCCTTGACACTGCCACTCCTTGTCACATGGAAATGGAAGCATGAGCCGTTTGTTTAACATTGCTTGCACTGCATAAATAAAATGAGACTCCTATGAAGCAGGTTTATCCTTTTGCATCAGTGCCAAAAAAAATAAAAACACCAATAACTGAGCAGGATTTTGTTTGGATAAAGTTGGTGTTAATGTTTACAAATTCTTGAAAACTGAGCCCTTGACTTACACACACACACACACACACACACACACACACACACAATCAGCACAGTAGGCATTTGTCTTATTTTGATTTTGTATGTATGTATGTGTGTGTATGTACAGCTATATGTGTGTCTGTGTGGGTTTAGAAAAACTTTTCCTTGTCTGTATTTACAGATCTGGATTTATCAACAAAGCATCTTGTTTCTTTGAGACATGTTTGAGGTAGTCTTTCAAAGAAAGAGCTTTGAAACAAAAATGTATGACATGCATCATATGATATTTTTCCTGTTTATGATACATGTCAAGTGCTTCATAAACACCAAAGAGAAGTTCATCACTGTGCTGGATTATAACCAAACATCCAACATGGATCATGCATTGAGCCGACTGTATGTGCTCAACATCTGCCAGAGCTACTTTTACAGCATATCCCTTGTGTGTGGTTCTTCCCTGTAGTATCTTGCTCGAATTTCATGTGTTATCTCCCACACATCACAGCATGAATGTTTAGATGAGGGTAGAGAGATAAAGTAAATTCGCTTGGAGGGGTTAGAAAAAGACACTTTTCAGACGTAATGACCGACCCGGGGCCTGCGGCGTGATGGAACCGTAACTCTTTACGAGTTTCACCTCACCTGCAACCCTGACAGAGCCTTTTAATCTTGATATGAGTGTGAGAATGTATGAGAGTAGTTCAGACAGACAGACAGACAGACAGACATTCAGATGAATAGATGCACTAAAGACAGAGAGATAGGCAGCTGGCAGACAGACAGACAGACAGATAAAGTGTTGTGTACACTCCAGGGCAAACAGGATCACTGTCTGTCAGGCGTACTTGGAATATTGCAGCCAGATGCTTTCAAGGACATAACCTGTCAGGTAAATCTCAAGAGGGGAGAGAGGCGTGAGGGGCAAACCTTGCATGTGTTCACAGCAGAGGATAAATTACACCACCAGGTCTACCTTGAGGATGAAGGCTATCAGCAGGGGTATGACATCTCTTGCAACCCATCTTGAATGTTTTGAAATGAAAAGACATCACTGAGGACGTGAGGTATAATAAAGGGGCATAGTCCCGGTAGTGTAGTGGGCGCTGTTGATGATACTGCCGATCACCGTTAGCATTGATATGAAGATTACCGAAGTTGAGCTGTCATCACGAGTAAAGTGCGTAGGTGTTGCTAAGTAACGTTGCCTTCGTTGTCTTCTCTGCGCATCGCGCAGTCTGTAGTAATGCCAGGGTGTGTGCATATGTGCTTGTTATTATGACATCACAAAAGAAGTTTGCTAAAGCTGTCATCCTCCTCAGCCGAATCATGAGCCAAACTGTGATCGGACCACTGACTACAGTGGATCGGACTTCTTCGGACTCAGGGAAGTGGGCCAAAGCGTAAGCGCTAAAAAGGCGTCGATAGCGTAGGTCTCTATAGGAAACTTACGCCGTGCGCCCGTGTACGTATTTGACTAAAACACCGGGACCATGCACCTTTAAAATGTATGCCCAATTGGATTTGATTCAGACAGATAGATATATGGGACCTATAGCTAGCTAGATAGATAGATAGATAGATAGATAGATAGATAGATAGATAGATAGATAGATAGATAGATAGAAAAGGAGAGAGGGAGGTTCATATTTCAGGATAGCTTTTGGAAAAAAAAATGCTTATTGAGTAGATTTACATGGATTCTTTCAGCTGTATGGCTCTGTAGTGGGTCATTACTTATCTTCCCAACTGATTGACTGATTTGAAAAATAAAAAAGATTGGTTCAAAAAGAGAAAGTGGGGCTTTCATTTTACATTCAGTTTTCCTTGCCTTATGTTATTCTAGAAAATCACCTGAAATGCCAGATCATTAATGCCTTCTTGATTCTCGACAGATTTTTTTTCCTCAGTTGTAGTTTTCCCACTGATTCTGCCGATAGATTAGCTTACATGGCATTTTACATGCAATCTTTTGGTGCATAGCTTGGAAATGCCTACATCATACAAATCAAACTTCAGACTTATAAAGTATACTGGTGTGTGCATATGCTCAGTTTTCCGTCTGATGCCCTAGTGCGGAAAGGCGCGTGGCATTTCTACTGCAGGCAAGTTATCCTTGATGTGTTGGTCGTACCCCTTTGTATCAGCTTGTTGTATCTTCAAAGCTCACCCAGAGAATGGCATTGGCCGGTGAGAAAATCAAATAGCGGCAGGCAATTACCCTAAATTCCGACATTCATGAGGGAAACAAAGATCCTACACATGTGTAATAGTTGAAGCAGCCTTTCTACCAGGGCACCCTGCATTACCATTAGGCGGGCTGGGCATGGAGGTGTGAGAAACAGGGTCCCTGGTCTGGCTGGGTAAGGCAACTTGAGGCCCAGCACCTCTTTCAGTCAGATGAGCAGCAAGAGTTGTTAGCGGGCGGGACATGGTCTAGACGCCCTTTGCTTACCCTCGGGTGTTTGCCGAATGAGACCCCGTGGCCATTCAGACTAGCCCCTCTTTTGGTTCTGTCGGCGTGGACAGAATTCTATTACCAATCTCTGATGCGTTTCGCGGGGTTGGTTTCAATTGTTCCATAGTATAAACCAGGGAGATGTAAACAAGAGTGAGCCCCTAGAAGCCTGTTTATTACCCCTGCAGTGGAAGTAAATTCCAGAAATACATTTGAAATAAAACACTGGTACAAAACATTGGAGCTGTGAGGACAACAATGTCGGGGGAAATACTGTGTCATTGTAACACCACGTATACTGCTTTTAAGAGCAAGTGATACTAAACTTGTTATTTATCAAACCAGCATTCTGTAAACAATTGCAGTACAAAAATAGTCAGAGGTCACGGTGTGGTAGTACAGCTGTACCTTTTCCATTTTCCCCTCTCTTTTTTTCTGAGAGCAGAAAATCGTGCTCTAAATGGCAGTAAATATAAGGCGTTTGAGAAAACAGTTTCACATTCAGCTGCCTGTCTCATGTCAAACCTGTTTAAAGTGCCACGCCCCTCCCCTCCCCCCTCTTCCACACATGTCATATCACATACCGTTTTGTCCGGTAGGTTTCTGATTTATGCATCAACTTTAGAGAATAGTAGCATCAGGGTTAAAGCTGTGACCAATTCAAGGGTCATAAATTGAAGATATGACAAATTAAAAGGGCAAAATGTGACAAGTAAGAAATGGGCAGACACACTAGTCCCTCTCAAGGGGATTTCTGCATTCTTTCACTATAGAGGAATGCAAGTCAAGAGTTTGACAAGTGCAAGATTGCTGTTTATGTGTAATTTGGTCTTATGAATGGCAGACACCTTGAATTCCTCCTTCCTCCCCCCTCCCCCCCCCCCCCCCCCCATATGATATATATATAGGACATTGGCAAGCATAATTATGTTGTGAGTAGCATAATGTACATAATGTACATACCCAAGAAACAGTATGTTGTGCATTGCTACTAGACTCCTCCTATTTCAATCTTCTACAACTACAGAAACCTTCTTGGACTTCATGACAGGACTGATGTTTCTTTTGGGAAATTTGATAAAAATGAAGAATTTATCAACTGGAATATAACATTGTATTCTGTGGAAGCTTTTGCTTTTGACTTGAACATCAAATTTCTTTTAAATGTAGGGTACAAAGATCTTTATCTCCTGTCTTTTCTTTGTGTGAAATCACTATATAGCAAAGAGTTGGAAAATGCATTCTAAGATGATTTTCATTAAAGGCCATTTCCAAAGGATCTTCAGCAAACTGGTATTGTCAAACCAGAAATATTTGTGGCACAGATTGTAACCCACATTCTTTTTCGCACCATACATGTAAAACTTTTGTGAAGCGCCACTGGCAATCAATGCATTGTGCAGACAAATACTTTTACATGCATTTTACTTTTGCAAATCGTAGCTCCTCGCAAAATTCATGAAAGTTTCGTGCTCACGAATGTTTCTGGTTTTCCAAGATAACTTATCTCCTGCGCTTACAATTAGGGCTCTCGTCGTCAATGGGATTTTTGGTAGAGAGCCAGGGTTTGACTGTTACCCCAAGGCTGAAAAAGAATGTGCCTCTTCATGTACAGGAGAATTATATGTGGAGAATTTTCTTGAGCCGCAAGTGAGAGTACGTATGCATTTGCACATTAGCTCGCTGAGTTATATCCGTATCCTGGCTACCGGAGTGAGGCGCTCCTCTCACCGCTTGATATATGGCAACCATCTCGGGTTAATATACAACTTGCCCATAAAGTAGGCATCCCATACCCGAAGAGCCCCGCTGATGAGGAGTACTAGTTTGGGGGGGGGGGGGGGGGGGGGAGGAGGAGAGATGGAGGGGTAGAGGAGGGTGAGGCAAGGGGGGCATTCTGCATCAGGCGATGTCGTGTTGCTCATTTCTGCATCCAGCTGCAGCAGCGCTGAGAAATCTGGAGGAGGCAAAAACCGGGAAAGAGAGGTAAAGAGTAATGGGATATTAAAAGAGCAAATGAAGATAACTAAAGAAAGAGAGAGAAGTCTGATGTCATTCTAGTACCCAAGTGACATTAATAATGCTGCTCTAAGTTTTTTTCAAAGAGAAAAAAGAAGGCAGAGAATATAAAGTGTAACAGAATCAAGGAGTGACATACAAGAAATTTGTCACAACATACTAGTGATAAGATGCGGGTGAAGACAAGGGAAATGAAATATATCAACTGAGAGAAATGGTGATTGGTGGACGGATTATTATCCAGCCGAGGACCATGTCCCAGAATGACATCGAGGGGAATTAGCATCAATATTAGTCAGCTTGTGGCACTGGATTATGATTTAGACCCAAAGTCTATCACATCTGACATGATTGATTTCATGAGTGCTCTATGGCTGGCATATAGGATGTATGTTTTTACCCTTTACAGTATGTTTGTCCTGCTCCCACTCTTTGGCAATAGAACCGGCCCTTAAACAAAGTGCTCGGGATGTGCGCAGATAATTGATGGGTGGTTGCATGGAGCCATAAATGTGTGCATCTCGAAAACATGGTGTATATCAGTGAGAGCGTGGCATTAATGTCCCTGTAAAATAATGTGTGGGTAATTTTATGCCAATGTTATGTTACCTGTGAGAGAAAAATGCAGAGATCAGAAATTCAAGGAGGTGGTGATTGCCAGGGGGCCGGCCAGGTAGAGTGCAGCCTACACCAAGGAAATATCAGACATTTCTGAGTTGTATGAAGCTCCAGCTTTTGCTTTTCACCTTCGATTTTTTTTACGTTTTTTTTTTCTTTCACGATTTTGTGATATATTTTGCTTCTCAAAAAATGTGTATAATTATATATACATATTGTAGCTTCTCATGGTATGATATGATAATGTAAATGGTGAATGAACGAATGAATGAATGAATGAATAAATGAATAAATGAATAAATAAATCTACTATCCAATGTAATAATATTGACAATCATATTTATTCACGTAGAAAAGCAAGGATAATCTGAACCAGAAAATACCATGAATACTAGTCAAGTATGGCCTCTTGCAGTTAGACATTGCAGATCATACAGAGGATCTCCCTCTGTTTTCAGTGGATGACGAATGCGCACATATGTGTTTTTGAAATTAATCATGATTTTGTAGAGAATTGATGCCAATCCACTTGGTTTGGGTTTAATCCCCTGCAGCCAGGCCTTAATACCTGACTACGGCAAACAGAAACCTTTATTAATATCCTGCAGAGTCGCTGATTTATGCTGTGATCTTTGCAAAAATGAACTTTGATTGCTGCTCCTCTTTATGTACCGTCGCCTCAAAATGTGCCTCTGCAAACTAATGAATTATCGGATATCTGATATGATGGCGTGGAAGTGATCTCACATAAATCTTGCCTCCTGTCTTGGTAATGATGTTGGATAAACTTATTTCTTTCATGATTTTATGTCAGTTTTGGGCAATGTGCAGCTCAGTTTGTTACCAAAGCACCATCTGTCATTTTCATGGCTGCAAAGTATATCCATTTACTTCATTCATAGGGGAAGACACCCTGGATAAAGCATCCACAAAAACACAAGACAGTCACATACAGACATATTGTCTTTAAATCCACTCAGAACTGCCAAATCCATCTGCTGCCACTGACATTTTACACAGAGAGCTGACATGTGGTAATGCAGGGCACGACATGAGCACTTGCCAGGGGCAAGTGAAATTGTGTGCTGGACAAGTGAAAATGTGAAAATACTCAGTTACCTGCCTGACTGAGCAAGTAAAATCTCGACTGTGGATGTGAAATTCAGAATCTCCTCAAGTCAATTCATCCATTGTTGTTATTTTGGGGGCAAGTTTTTTTTTTTTTTTTTTTTTTTTTTTTTTTTCAGGCAAGTTCAAATGGGAAAATGGATGATTCTACCTACTTGCTTCAATAGGAGAATGAAAGAAAATACAAATGTTTTTGCCCTCGGAAACGGAACCGACTGTCAAGAGTTCATACGAGCCTGATATTATTGTGTGCTACTTCAATGCAGTGCGCACAAACTAGTGATAGACCGACTTGACTTGTGTAGGGGAGATGAGCTCTCCTTATGAAATGGGCACTTCATTTTAATGGACAAGCATTAGATGGCATAAGGAGAGTTGTTGCTGCAGCTGATTCATCAACAATTTCTGCCTTAAATCAAACTACGATCCATTTCTTTCGTCTTCAATATTATAATCTGTTTGTGTTTTTTTTTTTTTGCTTCCTGTTTTTTCTGTCTTTCCATAGAATGATACGGGCGGAACAACAGGCATTCTGACCAATAAATGGACCACCTTTCTCAAAGCAAGACTCAGCTGTTCCACTGTTGGCGACTTCAACATGTATTTCAATAATCTGCGTAAGTCATTACCTTTACTGTCCTTTATTTGTGTCATTTTGATTTCTCTCTCTGAAGTACATGTCCCCAGTACTTGTACATATGTGATGTAGTGATTGCATGGTATGGAATGTGTTACCTCCGTCACTCCCTTTGTGGAAGGGATTGGTAGTTACTGCATTTGAATGTGTTGCCAACCATTATTTCATCTTTTATTAAGCAATGAGAGACAATTTATCTTCTTCCTTCCTCGAGTCTCTGACACTTCCACAATAAGATTTCTGTATGTGTGTCAAAGTAACAATAAAAGTTCAAGGCGAAGCGTTCATTCAGTTTTATGTTGCACATTTCCCTAATGTGGTTATTGTCATCTCTTCTTGTGTCATGGAGGTGATACTTTGTCTAGGCTTGAATGCTAGATTACAAGATTGGCAGTGTTTTTTATGTTGTTGGGTTGAAGCAGAGGACATATTCACACCACATAAACTTTGTAAAGACAGGAAGAAGAAACTCTGTTGTTGTTGTTGTTGCTGTTGTTGTTTTTTCTTTCTTTTTTTTTGGGGGGGGGGGGTAAACTGAGCATTATCATTGTTTTGTTTTTGTTTTTTTTTACAATAAATGTGTGAAGCTTACTTGACCACATTGGTTTCCCGTACTGGAGCATTTGCGGAAGAGGATATTCTTGCTAGAATTTGTCCCAACTGTTGGCCAAGAACTGTAGTTTGAGGAAGTGATTTGTGTATTGTGCACATTTCTTCTCTAAATGGTCAACTTAAAGACATGGTATTCCCATACTGCCATCTGCACTGGTTTTTAAAGCTCTAGATAGAATTCTGAATACATTATAAATGAGTGTACTTCTCAAAGTGGGATCCTTCCCTTTCATCATAAATCGTTGTCACTAAATTAACTATTTTTCTCTTGTAGAGAGTATGGAAGCTTGTCTTCAACAACAGTACAACTGTACACATGTATTGCAGTACAACTGTATGTATTGTTCTAAGTGTATTGGGGATTTGAAAATATTTATATATATCATCTCATATTTGTACCTTTTTATCTATCTCGTTTGCAGAGGGTATATACAGGTCCAAAGACAATCCCTATATACTGTTTGGTGTCTTCACAATGCCAAGGTAAGCAATTCTGGATTTAGAGTCAGAGCTGCATCTTTCAACTTATCTCAGTACTGGTGTACTTCATAAATAGAGAGTCACATGGGATAAATAAAAAGTCAATAACATAATTTGATAACTACAAGCCAGATGTGAGAATTTTGTGCTGAGGAAGGGGTACAGCCCTGTATCAGGTTTGCAGACTTGAAACTGAGCTCAAGTTAGGAGTGAAGTTAAAAGCTTTCAGATGCTAAATATATGTACACATCCAGAGAGATGCAACGACAAGTAGACAGGGCCCTGTTTCATTAAACTGTTCGTAAAGTTGAAATTTGCAGATGATAATGATTATTCTTATATGTTAATACACATTTTTAGTTGAGAGTGTATTTTTGCCCTAATGTAGAAGAAATACTGACATGTGATACAGTCATACTTTGTTAAAAAGTAAAGGGGAAAAAATGGGCACACATATTGGCACTTCATATTGCAGTCGTTCGTAAAGTCATGCGTCACTTTACGAACAGCTTTATGAAACAGGGCCCAGGTGCATGACAGGATAAGCGTATAAAATAACTGTCATTCTATCTCACATCGTGAGTGATGAGTTCCCCATCATGTACAGGTGAAAGTGATCCAGTGGTCGTTGTGGGGTTCGGTTTCGCAGGAGATTGAAGACAATGTATGCATGCACAAATCTTGAGTCAGATATGGCCAGAAAAGGGGGATGTTTGTATTCTGTGTGGTTAGTAGAATGTGCATCGATGGCGAAATGCATCCATCATTTACAACAGTACAATTTGTTCCCAGTAATAAATTCCTTTGAATGTGTTTCCATCTCAAAAAAGTGTGTAGCTCTGTGGTTGCCATCGACGATGCCAGTTCTGTTTTTACTCCCCAGTCACTTTGGTTCACCAACTTGAATCTCAAGTACGGTGCCTGCTCTCCTCCAGAGGGTAATTTTAGCGCGCACCATCATCAATTTCCCCTCTCCCAGTAGATTGTCTCACGAAAAATGATCTCTCTCTCTCTCACTTTATCACTTTGTACCTCCTCGTTCTCCGCACTCCAGTGCCGGCATAGCAGCTTCAGCCCTGTGTGCCTACGACCTGCGCGAGATCGCGAGGGTCTTCGAGACGGCCTCCTTCAAGTGGCAGGAGAATAGCGCCTCGCTCTGGCTCAACGTTCCCGCCAGTGATGTGCCCACACCCCGTCCGGGAACGGTGAGGGGCCATCTTAGACTTTTCCCCCATTGAAGATTTGTAGTTGCTATAAGGCATCCATGAGTAATTTCAGAATCAACGGAGACTCCCCCCCCCCCCCCCCCCCCCCCCCCCCCCCCGAAATTGTCTCTTTATATTGTTGGGTTGGAGTGTCTTTTTCCATTATCTCAGAATAAAAGTAAAAACTACCAGCCTCCTTTTTGTTGTCCTAGTTGAGCTGTTTCCTCACATATCTACAGATTAAAAAAAAAAAAAAATCAATGAACAAATGTCGAGGTAATGGATAAAATGTGTGTTTCTGTCATGCTTTGTGAGTTGATGAGAAAATGTCAGAACTTGCAGTTTATTCATGTCTTGAGAATGCATTTGGGTAATTTGGGTAATAATATGGCTGCTTTGGAAATAAATGTGCTATCCACAATTTCATGTTTGTTTGTTTGTTTTTTTCCTTGATTTTAAAATTCAAACCTTTGTGAATACACTGAGGTAGGCAGAGGACCTCTTTGTGAGGCAGATATGAGACAATTTGTGTATATGCTGACTGGTGGTCAGAGTCGTTGGGACTACACGCTTGCGTACCTTCCAGATCAACAGACTTAAACTCTTCATCTGTCTATGAAGAAAGAGTATTTGTAACCCAGTGGTTGAAGCTAATATTGCATTTCATGGGCAATCAGTAAACACAGAAACTTGGAAGAAAAAGAGACATAGGTTTACAAACTCCTTTGATCTTCTTGTACGTTAGAAGTGCTACCAGCACTACGCCATGGTGGAAAGACCCCTTGTGTAGTTGGGACTGCGAGAATTTCGTCATTATAACAAAATCTTGTTGAAACGGCCAAAGTATATACAAGCATGTATGGGAAATAATGACAGTTTTGCAGCAAAAATCCTCTTGTTCTAACAAAATCTTATTGTATCCATGTTTGTTTAAGTGGGCTTTGCGTGTTCAATGATTTGTCATGATTATTCCAAAATTGCTACCATCCCACAGTGTGCCACGGTTCAGCCGACCACCAACTACCAGAAACTGGCTCGCATCCAGCTCATGTCCACTCTGGTGCCCAACAAGGCAGACTACGACCTGACCGAGCCGCGAGCGGATCCCACCTCTGACTACCCCATCATGATCGTGATGGGTCAGCAGCTGCAGCGGCTAGTCGTCCAGGAGAAGGGGGTGTCCGGTCTCGACACGGACATCTTCTTCTTTGGGACTGGTAAGGTCACTCTCTTGTAACGCCATTCGCATTCATTATCTTTTTACTATAATTGTTACCCTGTACAATACATTGTTAATGTTTCACGGGGTAAAATTAGTTTTGCTTTGAGCAATAGTAAAAGTATTAATGATGATGATGATAATAAAAATAATAGTATTAGTAGTAGTAATGATAATAATAATAGTAATGATAATAATAATTAATATAATATATGACTTATTGCGGCAAATCTACTCGTGCTTAACGTGCATACATACTATTCAGCAATTGACAGAATCCTCTTAATCTGTTATCTATTTTTCACATTGAGTAATCACTCATTTTGAATTGTAATGAGAAAAAAAATAGAATTGGCAAACTTTAGTTTATTTTTTTCCAATTTTATTCAGATTTAATGCATTCAACCAATTTCATCTCTTTTTTCTAATATTGGATATGGGATGAACTTCATCGTTTCCAAGCTAATGAAGGCAAGAAAAAAATGTACATTTTGTTTGTTACATTGTAACCATGGAAGGCAAGTATGGTTTATCATTTGCTGATGAGGTACATGTTGAATATCATTAATTTTCTCTCTCTCTCTCCCTCTCTTTTTGTGTATTCTTCCATATGAAGACAAGGGTCATATCTTGAAGGCCTACGTCGAGAACAGCGGCGAGAACAATCAGCCAAGGATTGTTGAAAATATAATGCTGAATATTGGCAATAGCACCCAGGTGAGAGATGCATTGATGTCAGATGTCAGCATGTCTCTATGTTTGTTTGTCTACTTGTATCTGGAGGGTGGGAAGGGGGTTCATATCTTGTTCTCTAGTGACATAGAATCTAGTCTTTTCTGTGAAAGGGATGGTCAGTCCATTCAAGTTTTTTGCGGTAAACTGTCCATTCAGGACTCAAATTGGAAGTGATTGTACATAAGATGCTTTTGTACTGACACGCCCTCCTCTCAGTCTTGACATAATGGAACAACTTTTTTTAAGGCCAGCTTTGAGGAGATATGTCATTGAAGGTGCCACATAAATTCTCCCTGTCGACCAGATGTGTAGTGCTTTGGCACATAGAAAACGCATAGACTTCCTCCTCAAGATTTCCTGACCTGTCCAATCGTGTGCAGAGAGATCCATTGACCTCTCTCTCTCGCACCGAAAGCAGTCCCAGAGAGATTCTGAAAGTCTGTTGGAATAGGAAATGGCGTACGGGGACCAGAAGAAGGATTTCCCATCCCTGGCTTCGTCTTTCCTGGTGTGTGGGTCATTTGATCACACCACAAAAAAAAAAAAAAGAAGGGATAAGTAACGAAACCAGGACTTCCCAAAAAGACATAACGACAGAATGAAATTGAAAGAAAGAAGAATAAACCGAGAAGTGTGTCATAGTGAGATCTTGAGTAGGTTAGAACCAATAAAAAAAAGGGAATAAAAGTTTTTGATAAATGGCCCTTCTCAACTAGGTTCAGATGTAGATTAATCGCTTTCATTGTAATAGCAGTTAATAATAGATCATTGTGAGCAATGGGTTTTGCTTTCAATTTCCCCTCTAGAGCATCCTCGGCGAGGCAAGATTGTCATGACTTAATTTCTCACAGATATTGGATGTGCCAGAGGGTTTTAAAACACCTCTCTTTCCCCATTGAACTGATAGCTTGTTAATTGTGACAATGCCATGACACATCAGGCAGGGAGACTGCATCTTAGATCACATGATTAATCCTGGTGCTGCATTAGTTTTGATTTCTGGGAATAGTGTTGGCTGTTTATGAAGGTTAATTGCAAAGAAATGACTTTAATGACCATCTTTAATGACAATATTATGAAGCGCCTCTAAATAGAGGAAGCCACGTTTTTCTCTTTCATAGGCGACGATTGTTTTTAATAGTGAAAGCAAAGAAAAAACTGTGGCATCTGAAACGCAATTCCCCTGACCTTTTCATCAGAATTTTGAGGACTACAGAACACTGTTCTTGGATGTGATGATATTCAGTGTGATACTAAAGTGATGATATTCAATTTGATATTTAAAGTTAATTGATGTGTGTTTGCACTGCCATATGACACTTTAGAACAATTGCAATTTCTATGTCCTTTCGGTACATTGTTATATATTTTCTTCAGTACATCTTCAGGCTTTGTAATGCTATTTAAAGTTGTCACTTATTTGACAACAACACAACAGTTATACATGATCAGTAAGACTTGTTAGAGCCAAGTGGGCACTATATTGTTGCAAGTAAGTAGCCTTTAGAAATGAGTGATGAAAAAGTTAAGTAAGAAAGTGCCAGTGCTAAAAGTAATGTGGAGAAATGCTGTTTTCAAAAAAGTGTCAGGAGATTTTCTTTCCCCTAAACTTTAAATTTTATCAGATATTGGATGAAAGTTCATAGAAAAGGCAAGCTTCTCTACGTTCTGTTCTTTGGATTTTTGTTTTCTTTGTTTGTGTGTGTATGTGTGTCTTGCATGTGTGTATTTTCTTCTTCAGAACGCTATCAATGTCATGGAAATCACGTCAAATGGGTCAACAATATATGCCAGTACCGGCTCTCGAATCTACCGGCTGCCGACGGCCAACTGCGGCCGATTCGACACTTGCGTAAAGTGTGTGGAGGGACAAGACCCAGCCTGCTCGTGGGTCGTGGAAGGCGAGCCAGGGTGCAGGGCTTCGACCGATGGGTAAGAATATTTTTCTCCATCGAAGCCAATGTCATTGTGTCCCATAATACTCCTCCGACGGCATTGCTCTATGTCATGCCATCTTTTCATTTTTATTGTTCCCTGGTTGTTTGATCTGTTTTTGACATGTTACATTGTGATGGGGACATTTCTGCCTGGTTCGTATTGTGAGCAGTAAACATCTCAGGAATCATTACATACTTGTATATGTTTATCATCTTTCTTTTTCTTTTTTCCTTTTTTTTTGTATTATTTTCTTCATGCCTGTACAGGATACAAGACTTGGTCAATGGGGATACCACCCTTTGCCCTGTGCCGTCGTCAAGTAAGTACAAAGACTGACCAACGGCCAAGGAGGTGTTTCTCTGTCTGTTCGCCACTCGGCCCATTGGCCATTTGCCTCCAAGCGACGATTACTTCTGTACCTTCTTTCCAAGTTTTTAGTTTTTATTCCCGTGGCATATGCACAAGCACAGAACACGGATATGTGGTAATTCAGTGTTAGAAGCTGTAGCACATAACCACAAGAATCACACTTTAATATGCACCTTTGCTCTGAATCACAGGCTAGATAAAATTAAAAAGAGTCAAGGTTTGCTGTAGTAACTTTTCTGAATTGTTTTCTTTTAATTTTGTGAAGTTTTTGTTGGAGTATTCCCTCGATTTCTGTATATTTCATTTTATGCAGTACTGCACTTTTCAGTTTTCAAGCTCTTTTGTAATTGTAGTATATGAGGCTTATTCATAGGTCTAATGTAGATAGGGGTAGAAAAAAAAAAAGGTGTACAAATATTGCTGGATTTGTGTGCGTCTAGGACAATTTGCATTGTGTCTAAGAACAAATATTATTAACAAGACAGAACTTTGGAAGCCTGAATAATTCATTTTAGAGAAAGAAAGCAAGGCTCTAACAGCATGTCTGCATCTAGGTTCATTCTAGTGTTGCAGCATCATGCAGAAGGCACTATAACAACCCCTGCAGGCTTTTGCTAATAGCTGATTCAACGTGCAGGGCCACAGGAATGAGTAGTTGCTAAGGAGTGATGGGTGGTTAGTTTGAGTGCCGTCTGCTGCTGTCGAGAAATGTACAATTTGGACTGGAAATCGGGCCTCCATTTCCTTGGCATCTTGGGGACGTTATTATGTAAAGTTAGGAGACGACATCCCACGCAGATGCACAGTAACCCTTCTGCATGAAATAATCTGTTATGTCACAACTTGTTCGGCTTTCTGTTTGCATGCAAACCGGGTGAACAGTACAAAAATCCATCTTTGTCACGGCATGTTCTCACTTTTCGTTGACTAGACAGATGTATTTGTATGTACTTTGGCCTGCTACATACCCATATGCCACCTGTATATATGTCATTGGTATTACGGAACTCTTTTTATGTTTCTGTTGAGGTATATTACCCACCATGTTGACGACTTACGCCTTACATGTGGTTTTTATCACCAACTCATTTAACTATCTGTTACTTGCGGGAAGTTTCCCAGGAATGTTTTGAGGTGAAAAACTGATTTGAAAAAGAAAAAGTCCCAAACTCAAAGTCTGATTTCTGACTTTTGCTTTAAAGGGAGTCTCAAATTGAGCACATTTGATTTCAAATTGATCACATTCAGTAGACAGTTTTCAAGTCGTAGTATGTCTTGGGTTTTGTCCTGTTCTAGTTTTTTGTGTAGTGCACAAGCTTTAATTTTATAGACCACCGCTGAACTTAACAAAGATTCAACATGATTTCATTTCCCTATTTTATATGATTTATCATTGTTCATATTGTCTGAGAAAATGTCCAAATGCAGCAGAAATTATGATTTGGCCTTATTTTTACTCCCAAGCAACTGTTTAAAAAAACACCATGATTTTGGTTTTTAGAAAAAAAAAAGGAGGATAGATAAGACCCCCCACCCCTCTGGTAAGTAGTTCAGCGTTGGTTTTTAATGAATGCTCTCTCTTTCTGTTGCCCCGGTGCGTGTATCCTTGATTGTGTCTGTGTGTGCCTCAACAGCCACCACTAGTCAGACGATTCCCGCCACCCCCGTGGGCGAGAGCACCATGGCGACCTCCTCGCCGTCGGAGCAGACCACCGATGAGAAGAACCCGTCGACGCCCAAGCCCGGCCAGCCCCAAACTGGTACATCCACTGAGAGCATGGGGACTTCCCTTTCGCCTCCTCTCCACTCTCCTACCACTTCTCCTCCTCCTCACCGAACAACACCCTCTAAGACATCTCAACCACCACCACCACCACAACCAAACTACTCCACTACCACCGAGTTCCAACCCATCAACAACACAACCGTGATTGGACCAGACCCAGTTTGTATGTCCAGATTCCTCTTTCGCTTTAATGATTAAACCCTATTCATTTGATTACCATTTTGACCCATATAATATTATGTAATTCTGTATATTTTTGAACATTTTTTTTTATTCCAAACTGGTTGCTTCAATTGATGTTTTTAATACCAGTCTAATGTTGTTTTTGTTTTTGAAAATAGTATTCTTGTTGTCTGACTCTCATTCCATGCAAAGTTGATGAGTACTATACACACACATCCATTCCAAATCTCTGGCTGCTACTTTGTTGCTTGCGAGTATTACTACACGTATATATAATACATAAACTCTACACCGCCTCCGCTTTCACTCCCTGATGACTTCTTCCCCTCAATTTTGACATGGCAAACAAAGTGTAACAAGCTCTCACTATTGCCCTTCATTGTGTGAGAAAGCTTCTCTAATCCTCCTTAATTTTCACGCCAAGCAGTAGGTCAGTGTCATTAGAAAAAAAAAAATTAAAATAATAATAATAGTGATAATAATAATGGTGGGGATTAGGGGAGAGGATAGCATCTTGCAAAACTGATGGGGAGGGGGAGTAGTATATCCTTGCACTGCTCACAACCACGTACCACTTGCTTATACCACGTTTAGGGCAAGTACCCCTCTGAAAGCTGCTGTAGAAGTATCTCTAACCGGGCTAGTACCATGAAACCCCCTACCTTTGTTGGGAGATTATCTAAAATGTGATTCCTCACACACACGCATACATTTTTTTTTTTTTTTTTTTTCATGCACGGGCACATATAAAGTAGGAGTAGGCAAAAGTCATTAACAGCAGCAAGTAAAGGAAAAGATAAATTTCTGAGCATTTAGTTTTTGTTTTGTTTTTTTGTCGTTGTCTCATTTTTTTGCCGTGCCGCACGTATCTTCTAATCCTAGTACTGTATACAGTGACACTCTGACTTGCAGTGAGAGTAGATTTCATAATCTGATGCGTCTGGGGAAGTATCCCGCAGAAATTAGATGCCTGTCTAGTTCTAACACCTTGCACAGCCAAGAAGACAAGTGTCTAGACGTTGTTCTTGGCTCCAGTTGCAGAAGAAGAGCGTGATATTGAAAGTTGATATGATCAGCCCAATCTGTGATGGTACGGGTCATTGGGCCTCTTAAGAGATGACATTGACACCAACTGTACAGCTTCGGAGTTGTATCTCCTGAAGGTGGGGGATATATTAAGTGATGATTAGGGCATTGTTATTCATACAGTAGTTTAGCTACAAATAAAACACGCTTCTGGATAAACCAAGTTAGATTGGCCATCAGCGGTTACCAGGGCTATGGTAACAGGTGAAGATTCCCCCCCCCCCCCTTCCCCACCCCCCAAGAAGAGACTGGCTGACTTTTAGTGGTAGAATGGGATCGTTTGTGCTGCCTATCACTCACACATTCCCCTTCCTCCTCTCAGTTTGCTGTGTGTGGGTTTTTGTTACTAACCACCTTTCTCCATTTGTGTCACATTAAAATGAAGGAATGGGCTGTACAGGGTGAACAAAAAAAAAATTGATTAATTAAAAAATGCCACTGTCTAGTTTCTGTAGAATAGAGCCAATGGTCATGTTGATTTTTGGTCGTAGAAGTGGCATGACAACGGCCCCATCACTGCTCTTTTTCTTAAAATATTATGAGTTGTAGTGCACGATTCATTTTCCATATTCCCTTGATGGGGTTTTTGTTTTTCATCTCTTTCCACATTTGGAAATCACAAAGTGCTTTATAGACATTCGTCAATCCGATTGAGTACTGCAGTAGAAATATGTCAGATTCATAATTTCATCCCAGGTTGATACAATCTCCATACCACAAGAAGCCTGTATGAATCAGGTCTTTTCTGTGGGGTACCCTATGAGGGAAAAGGAAAGAAACAAACAACTCTACAAAAATGATTGCCAAATCAGATGGTCTCAAGTACTTTTTTAAAAGCCACCAGTGTTTGTAATCCACTCTCTAACTTTCAGACATGAGAAGCGTTTCCCTCCCTCCCTCCCCCCCCCCAAAAAAAAAGAAGGAAAAAGGAAGTAAGAAATTAAAATTCAAGCAGTATTTTTACTTTCACATCTTGAGAGTCCCATTAAAGTGGTGTACTCATCACATACATTGTGAGATCTGCCATTAAAATCACTGGTCCAGCGAAACCTCAGAATTGTGTGGTAATGAAACTTCCTGCACGTGGTTAATGTGTTGGTTCAGTCCCTGATTCAGTGGTAACCTAATTTCCAAGTTGATTTCTTTGGGGAAAAAAAGAGAAAGAGAAAGAGAAAGAGATTGGGGGAGGGGTGTCAGCAAAGAACAGGTTCTGTGCTCACTTTGGAGAAAATGAAAATCCAACAGATATACCACAGATATACTTCCAAAAACATGAAGCTTTTAGCTAGTCATTCATTTTGCTTTGGCGTCGACAACATTGCATGGTGGATTATGTTATGATGTTCATCATTTACTTTATTTTACTCTGCTTGAGACCATGCTCCCATCTCTGATTTTATGAATTGGGACCATTTTTGTTTGTTCTTTGTTTTGTTTTTCATTGGTAGAATGTGCATGCATCCTTCCTTATTGTTTCATTTTGGTTCTTTTATTTTCCCCTTTAGATCAATTCCTACTTGTTTTCAGGGCATGTAGAATTAGGGGAGTGCAGTAAATCTGTTCTAGGTATTGAAAGTCTTTCATTTTCGATAAGTCTGTCTACATTGAAGCTGAAATGGGGGGGGGGTGGTAGTGGTACAAGTATTTATTTTTTGAATGAGTGAAGTCTCCCAGTAAAACGCTTCTCATAATTTTGTAAGACACATGGTATGTGAAAGAAGAAAAATGTATTTGATTGTCTCGACAGCTTCTGACATTTTTCTTGTGGCCCCGTACCACACCTTGCAAAATCATATTTCGTCAGATGTTGGCATGGCATGTATAAAGTGACAGATAGGTTAGCTGATGTGGTGGTCACTGGTTAGTATGTAGGTAATACTCTGAACCAACCTTTGGAGTGTCTAGCAGTTTCCCCAACCACCCCTGTCAAAAGAAATTTGTCCTATCACCCCACCATGTGAAATGACAGGTACTTCACCTTGTACGTGCAGGTTAAAATGCTGCCTGCCCCCCCCCCCCCCCCCCCCCCCCCCCGGAAAAAAAGCAACAAACAAACAAAAACAAAAGCAAAATAGATAGATAGATAGATAGATCGATCGATAGATAGATAGATCGATAGATAGATAGATAGATAGGGTAGATAGATAGATAGATAGATAGATAGATAGATAGATAGATAGATTGATTGATTTAGATAGAGAGGGAGAGATAGTATACACATGGGGCGGGGGGAGGGGAGTTAAACAAAAAAAAAAACCATCAGGAAAAACCATCAGGCTTCTAGGACGTGCAAGTCAAACATACGTGGTGCTCTTGTACGTTTCAAGTGTTTTATGTTGTGTTTTGATTTGATGCCAGGCTCATCAAGTTTCAAAGTGCTTGCACGCAAGCCCTTATAGCCCAGATCTACTGGGCTTTGCAGTCTACAAAACGAAACGCAACACTCTTGATGTATTCTACCAGATTAAACTAGTTGCAGTGTTAGGCAGGAATTCACAGCCACACTGCCCATGTTGACGTCCAAAGTACAGTTATAAAAATCAGCCATGCCAAAATTTACAAGGCATACAGTTCCATATTTTAGGCAAATAGCTGTCACAGCAATTAAGTTTGTTTCTTTAATGGTAGCCTAGTGTTGATGCTGCATTTGTTTTTAGTACACAAGTCATCTGCTGCATGATTTTTTTTTTTTTTAAAGAAAAAGAAAACAAGAGAACAAAGAAGTTACTAACTGATGACTAAACACTGCAGGATTTTTTTTTTTTGTACTTCAAGGACTATTGAGATGACTCGGTGATAAGAAGTTGCCATATGGCAGACCAAAATAAGCTTTCGTCCCAGTCATCGATTGACAATAAATCAGACCTATCATCTCTGATGCCAAGAGTAAAATCAGATTGCATGATGCTCACATTCTTTTACCAGGATCATTATGATTTTGATGAGGGGAAAAAACTGCAAGAGGACATTACAGAGTGCAGCTAGCAAATGAATGTAGAAAGAGAATTTTTTCTGCCTGTTTTTCCTTTTAAAATTGTAGAATAAGAGCAAATTATTCAGTGCCAATTTTTTATTTGGAACAAATGAAGAAAACTCTGCTAACTTAAAGTTCTGTTGCTTGCAATCGGAATGAATTCGCTAGACTCTGCAAGTGTAGAGAATTTAGCCAGCAGGTATGTCCATTCTGTATAAGAAATGTCACAATGAATTTACTTTTCTTCCCTGTGTAAAAAATGATTGGAATGCACCATTATGTCTCAGTTGAAGTGCAAATCATATCTTTTGAGAGGTTATCCTGAAAGTTTGTGTATTTTTTTTTAAGTGTGTGCATGAATCAATAACCATTTTAAGATGATGCTGAACAAACTGCATTGGTTTTGTTGCAGGTAGCAGAATCATGACTGTCCTTTATTTTCAGTGACGCCACCAGCATCAAATCTAATGAGCAATCTCATAGAATAATGCAGCTTTAGAAAGATTGACCTTCTTTAGAGCAATAGATGTAAAGATATCAATGACATGTTACGCAGAATATTCGCCTGTGATTTTTTTTAAAAAGATGAAGTAGTTCTTGTACCTTTTTGGCTAAGTTCCAAAGAACACCTCATGCAGCTCCACACGTCTATTTCCCTTCTGCAGAAAGTGCAGTGGAAATTTTATTTTGGAGCATGTCTATGTGTGTATGTTTGTGTAGAGTGTGTAAAGCAATTTCAACCTCTTTAGTTTTGTAATATTCTTCAGATCATTTCTGGCAGCAAATGAAGCAGATAAAATGGTGAAGTATATGCTTCAGTTTTCACTTGCAGATTTGTCTTGTAAATTACAAGCGAGGAAGTTAAATCTTTTAATCCTGACAAAAACAAGAACAAAAGCAAAACAAATTAAAAAACAAATGAATAAATAAATATAAGTGTGTGGGGTTTTTTTTTTTAAAGATAGTAAATATGCCTGTGCTATATAAAACTGCATATATTGGCTGAGTTGTGTATTGGTCAAATTGATCAAAATTGCAACATTTGAAAATATTCAACTTTGACAGAAACTGTAGGATGAATTCTCATGTCTCGTCTGGCAAAATTCTCTTCTTCTTCTTCTTCTTCTTCTTCTTCTTATCTTGAATTCAAAAGCGTTGAAAATGCTGGCTCGAAATGCAGCGAACCTGTCTGTGCCCCGTACGTGTGCCAGGGGCAGATCCAGGAATTCCGTAAAGGGGGGTGGGGGATGTGAAAAATATTTCTGGTGCCACTTATGGGTTTAATCAGCTGACAAGCAAAAAAACAAACAAAAAAAGGCTTCAACTCAATGTCCGTGCGTCACTACAATCGAAAATGAAAGGGGTGTTGCAGGCACGAATCCGGTACGCTCCCTCCTGGATCCACCACTGTGTTGATAAACCTGGCTGGATCAAGTCCATGAACAGTCGAAAGAAAAGAAAAAGTTCAGAGCCTCTGATAGAAATTGGAATATAAGAGGAAAAAAATTGAATGGAAGTTCATATGTGGTCACTCGATGGATACAGCAGAAAACGCGCAACTGTCAACTTTGACCTTTGACGCGAGGTCCATATCTTTGACATGTTGAAGATCCACAAGTCCCGTGTATAGACCGTTTAAATTTCGATGGCCTATTCACCTACCGCCGCTGGCGGCGCTATAACGGCCGCCATAACTGGGGGCCAAAGGGGGCTTCCAGCGACCTAGCTACCCAGCGAGTTGCACTTGCAGCTAGCAGCCTAGCGTACCCATCGCGCATAGTTAGCTGGGAGCGGCCGCTGCATCGGGGACCGCCGCGCTAAAATTGTCATTGTTTACTCACTGTGGAAAAGTCATTCAGCGACATTTATTGCCTTTCTTTTGGACAAATTGAGTAATTCAAACATATCGATATAGAATGAAAGCTTCAAAGGAAGGTCCAGAAAAAAAAAAAAAAAAACATACATGTATTGTGCAGTTGTTGGGTGCGCAAATAAAGCCGGAAAGGGAAGCTGCACGTCAGTGTGTGAAATTCAGACACTACTGACGCATGATGAATATATAGACTTAAGTGAAATAAAGCGGAATAAAAAATGCACAGATTTTCGAAACAAATTTTGGCCTATCCCTACTAGAATCTCTATTTAAATAGGCTATCACTGCATATTCATAAAATAAAGTTGTTTATTTTAGAAGACAAGTTCAGATCAAAGATTTTGAGAATTCACTGATTTTTTTTTTTTTTTTTTAATGCATGGTGCAATACTTACCAAACACTTCCTGGCTATACTACTTTCTATTATGACAAACATTTTAAAGCCTACACTACAGCTAAATTAATGTTTCAAATTGTGTAAAAAAAAATTCTTATAATTTTTTTACTTCTTCACTAAGCGTTCAGCGTCAAAATGACCATATTCAATTCTGGCCTGGAACTCTGAATTTGAATTCATGAAGAGATACATATAAATATTAATCTGCCATGAATGGTGGTAAACATCCGTTCCTTATCATAATTCATATCAAGAAAGTTTGATTTGAAAATCACTTTTGCACAAATTGTAGATTATAATTTTAGGCGTTAGCGCGATGTTAAAAAGTAATGATTAGACCTTAAACAGAAGAAGTTTTGGTTGTTGGCATCAGGCGAAGTAAATTAATTTCTTTAGTTTATACGGCTTAGAAACGCCTAGATTTGCCTTCAGTTTGGTTTAAAAGTTAGTTAGACTTGCCGGAAGCTAGTGACAACCGAAAATGATATAGGATGTATCGGATTCTAGAAGTCAATAGGTCTAGACGGGTTAGATCTAGTCTGGACTGTTGCCTAGAATTCTAGACAAGATCTAAAAAACGTTAGACAGACTCTACCCCTCTGGTCCGAAAAAAGGCAAACCTTAAAACGGTTTAAGTTAACTATATATACTAATAATTGCTATGATAGCCCCATATCTAGCTCAAGATTCTGATCCATTATTTGTATATCAGTTAACTTCTCAACAGTCTAAATTGACGTCCACAGACGTCTACCTGCGCCTAGCCAGTTCTCCCAAGGTGTTTTTAATGCTCTTATAATCCTCTCTGTATAGATCTATATGGGGCTTACACGCGAGTACCCAAGTCATCGCAAGGGAAATGGAGTCTACAAACACTCGCGGATCGTACCGATATTTACCTTGAAATTCAAGTTTTGGCTACATCCATGACATCTACCCATTCGCTCATAGTCGGTATAGGTTGTTTAATTTTATATCTAAAATGTAGACTCTAGTTGTCTCAAAGCCAGATGCGTCGATCGCTACCAGCGCTAGAGATAGCTAGCTGGCCGGCTGGCGCCGGGTGGTAAAAGCACTGGCTGCCGTTGGCACCCTTGCCAAGCACGCACAGCGCTTGCCGACCCGGCCTGGTTGGCCCCCAGTTATGGCGTCGCCTTAAGAGGGCGCACTTCCATGAACAGTCACTTGAATCGGTCTATACTCAGGCAGGTGTCTATGGGAAATGCGTGTTAAAGCAAAATCAGTCCGTCCTCAACAGGTTAATGTTGAATTGATTGGGATTTTTGTTTTCATCAGATGCTCTAGGACTCTTTAACTTTTTGTGATGATCTTTGACTGATTAGTGTCAATATCCACATTAATATTCACTCAATACTGAGAAGTAGGGAATGCTGACATTTGCTGTCATGCACCCACATATTGAAATTTACGTTGTTTTGTAGCCGCCGAGGAACCCTATCGGTGATGTCGGTTTAATCTTAGAAGAGAGATAGAGGAGCCATGAGCAATGAAAGACAGTCTGCATACGCTACTGAAATATCTATTCTTGAGACTTTTTCTACAGTCTGCCAAAGTAACCCCCCCCCCCCCCATATGGATTCCACTCGGCCTAGCTTAAGTGCTGTATATCAGTTGGTAACTTTTTATAGTTGTTTGGACTGAAAGATTCATTTTAACATTACAACTTATACCTTCTTGAAGGTTATGTATGCTAAACACTGACAAACATCTTTTGATTTTGGGATCAGTGTAATAATTCTTCCCCTCCAACCCCACCCCGCCCTTAGTTCTCAACAGTAGCACCAAGAAAAAAAAATATCTACATTTAATGAGTGAGATCTTTATCATGAAGCAATTTTTTTTTTCTAGAACGAACTTTGTTTTCACTCGTGGTACATGATATTTTCTGTGCTGAAGTGATGTCAATGTCCAGCTTGTGATCTTTTTCTTTTCTCCATCGGTTTGACAAGCCATATAACTGTTTTTGAAAGGTTTCAAATATTATTTTAACCCATACATAATAAATGAAAGACACTTCTGAGCTGATACAGCCTGTCTTGTTGCGTATCTCCAAGGCCACAGGCCTTCTTGTGCATAGGGTGATGTAAACTATGGGTTTTAATTTTTTCTCAGCCAGAGAGGGAGCCCTTTATTTCATGCCACCCTTTGCGCATTATGACACTTCTGCAATCAATCCCCAGCTGGTAAAGGGTGTGACATCACAATGGGATAGGGTTTGCAAAGTTTCATCCGCTCAGAATGCCCGTATTTCCGGTCTTTGGGGAACTTTCCTCTTCTACTTTGAGTGTCTCTTGTGTGAAATCTTTTGATAATCCCGTGTTCTCTGTGTGTCCGGTGTGAGCACAGCACCTACTATGCTGTTTGGGATTGTCAAGCTCCCTTAATTCTCTGCACCAGTCCCTTTGCCTATCACCTTCATCAAAGGCAACTTCTCTATCAGGCGGATTCTGGAACCTTCTCTACATAAAGTTGCTTTTTTTTTTTCCTTTTTTTTTTCCTCTTGTCTCATTGGGATGCAATCGCATTATTGTAAAAGGGATGGTATAGTCTTGGTTGAGGTGAGAATTCAGCTTTTAACTTTTTGTTAGATACATGTTTGTACCTACAAACCACTTTATGAATGTGAAAAAGCATACAATGCTAAGAAGAATTCAAAGTTCATTTGCTGAAAATCAGTTTTGAAATGGCTGAAATATCCAAAAACAGAGTGAAACAAAGCAATCCTGAGAAAAGGTGGGTCCCACCTTTTATTGGGATTGCTTTGTTTTGGATGTCTCGGCCATTTATTTCAAAACCAATTTCCTGCAAATTAACTTTGAATTCCTCTGAGAATTACATTGTATATGCCCTTTTATATTTCGTAAGAGGATTCTCATTATCTCAAAAAACCATCATCAATAATGTTGGAAACCTCATACCCAACTCAACTGCAACTGTACCATCCCTTTAAAAAGAAAAAAAGAAGAAAAAAAGAAAAGAACTGGGGCCGTTGCATAAAAGTTACAATTATGGTAACTTTGCCATCTAGTGGTAACTACCATGGTAACAATACTCAACAGCCAATAAATATCAAGAATTCGATGGAAGTTACCATTGGATGGCAAAGTTACCATAATTGTAACTTTTATGCAACAGGCCTCTGGTTGATTTGGAAAGAAAGTGGAATTGTGGGTATGTTATCAAGGTTAAAGGAGAGTTCCTCTTAAAGGTTAGAATGAGGTCAACAGACCATGACCGCCAATTACATAGCATTGGCACAAGTCTCCACCTCCATATCAGAGAGAGAGAGAAAGCAATGCTTAAAGAATCATAGATCCAGGAAGTGTTAACCATGTCATCGACTGCCCAAACAAACAAATGAATTGTGGCAGCGCATTAGGTCATGTGGCATTACATCAAGTCATTTGACTTTCACATGTTTCCCATTAGTAGTGAAACTCCAATGAATACAGAGTCCACAGAAACACAAGTTACTTGTATCTCTTTTTGTGATTGCAATGAATAGAAAAACCAATATTCTTCTTCCTAATTTCTTTTTTTTTTGGTCAAAAAAAAGTAAAACAGTGTAAAGCTTCAAATATTTTCTGTTTTTTAACTTCTATTTAACTTCAAGTGACGAATCAGTTGAACGAAGGAAATCCATTGCACTCCTTTTTTTTGGGGGGGGGGGGAGGTAATGTTTTTATGACTTATTTCTGTTCTCTATAATCTTACACCACTGTATATTATGTGCATACACTGAATTTATTCATACACTGTCTTTTTGCAGTCAGTTAGCAAGCACTAGATAACACCAATATTTTCACCAGGAAACTTAGATTTTTCCCTACCTAATTTAGTTTGGCACAGTGAAAATCAGATCTCCACTTCAAAGTACTACTCAGCTGTCCAATTCTCATTTGCAGAAATACTTTCCAACCCCTGTTCAGCAAAAAAAAAAAAAAAAAAAAAAGGAAAGAAAGAAAAAATGTCTTTGAAATCTCGCTTTCGATTGTTTTACTATCTTTCTGGAAATCCTGTGCCGCATGCGTAGACAGAATTTTGCGTGGAAAGTCTCTTTCTCAGTTAGTGGACTCTCAACTGTGTTAGTAAAATGACAGTTTCGTTGTTTTGCAGGCTCACAACAGGTCTGGGATATGGCATAATTTTGAAGGAAATTTCTGCTGCTTGTGGTCATTCTGTTTTTTGTTTGTTGTTATTGTTTTTGCTGGGGCATAAGTGGTGACTAGTTGATGATAAATGGTACACCAGATCATTAATGTTGAGAAAAGTGCACCATGTCTTCATCAGCGCACTCCGCATTACAATTTCTGTCCTTTGATGGAAGGGGAAAATATGGGTGGCACATTTCTTATGGCTTTATACCCATCCAGAGTGTGTCAAAATGCTCAGTTCCTATCTAGTTGTTTGCCTGCAAGACAATATAGCCATGAAGAAAAATAAAACAACTTTGTTATCTTTCCTGGCCCTAGATTGTTGCACTAAATCTAGATATAGGCAGATTGAAACTTGATCTGCGGTCACCTACTGTCTACTCTTCAAACTCTCAAGAAAACTATCTCTAAGTATGCAGTGCTTCAAACGGAGTGTGATGAAAGTCAGACAACAGTGAATTTCCAAATCCAGAGAAGGAAAACAAAAATTTAAGACAACTCTTTTTTTTTTTCAATTTAATTAAGTGAAATCTGTCAAACAAAAGGGTAATCAAAAAAAAAAGAAAGAGGAATCTGAGTACAAATACTGGTAAAATTTGTATCTCTCACTTCATACAATTTCACCCGCCTACTCGCAATTAACAGCTGGTTCATTCTTTGCCTAAACATGCTCATACTTCATATACCCCTGTCATTCCACATGATTCCCCCCTAACACGCCATCTCACCGATATTTTATACGCCGTTCGTTTACGGCTACCACCTATCCAGACATGAATAACAAATTACCACCGACATATTTTTTCGGAGTGACATTTCAAAATTGGCCTGTTGTTTGTTCCTAGCCCCTCTTTACATGTATGAAAACTCATGTCTGTTTGTAACCCTTGGTTCAGATAAACGTCAAAATCCTGGTGTGTCTTCAATGTATCTCTCCTTCCTTTTTCCCACCATTTTTTTTTTTTTTTTGCTACCATGTTCCTGCTCTACATCAAGAATGATATGTATGCGAAAGGTTTGAGTTTCATGCTTTGAAGCAAAGGACTCATTATGGCGTGAGTTGTAGTCAAACAGATAAATGTTGTATGTGAAGCTGAGAGGGTTTAAGACACATTTGATGTGATGATTTTATTTTCATATGCGGTTGTGCCAGTGTCTTTTATCCTTCCATCTCTTTTGCCCAAATGGAGGTAGGTGTATCAGAATTATTACCAAGACAAGAACAACAACAACAGAAAGACCCATTTCCAGGGCTGTTGGTTGAAGTGATAAGTATCTGAAAATCTTGGAATGCGTAATTTGTTTCACATTTTCGAGAAAAACAAAATGAAAATGTTACAGTGACGCTCTCAAAAAAAAAAGACCAAAAAAATGTGCAAGTTGATTCGCATGATGCCTGTAAAGCATGGGAATGCCAAAATGGGGCTGCGCACTTCTGTTCTTGTATAAAGGAAAACAAAAGACAAATGTGTGGAACAAGTTATTCGTGTGGTAATGAAGTTGTCTGGTTTGGAATTTGAATGTGGGTTTTTGATCAGTCTTCCAGCTGAAGTCACTCGGCAAAGTATTCACTGATAAAATGAACAGTTATAGATTTAGGGGTTGTTGGTATATTACCTATTTAAGGGGTGCAAAGTTATTCTGCCCCATCCCCCTCCCCCTCCCCCCCCCCCCACTCATCTTTCCCCTCCCCTCCCCATCCCGCATTGATTGTTCCTCTTACACTTACACTTTCAATGACCTTTCACCTACCCAAATGTCTTACTGTATTCTACATGATGTTTCTTATTATTATTGTAAGGTCGTAACAACTGTTATGTCGACGAGGTATGGTTGATAATAGTATTACAAAAGAAAAAGAAAAAAAAGAACTCTGCCATGTTAGATAGTTGAATTATTGCAACGAAACTGCAGCTTTTTAACATGCTGTAAATGGTATGTAATTGTTGTTTAAAAAAAAAAATGTTCCTCAAACTGTATTTATTTGTTTTAAAGTATTCAAGTGGAAATTTTACTGAGGTTTTTCAAGCTGTGGTCAAATCAGTGGGGGCTGTGGTGTGCTCAGTTGTCATGAACGGAAAGTAGATATGATGATGATTCGTTAAGGAGCCAGTGGGTAGGAATTGTTCCAATATCAGAAGCATTGCTGCGTCCAAAAAGTGCTGATGCAGTCCATCACACAGGTTTTTTAAGGTTGAACGGTTGTGTAAGATTTTGCAGTGTACTAATGCTGAATGCCTGACGTGGTATGCAGTTTGGCCACACATTTTAAGACAGCTGCATGTGTATGCTCCCTTGCAAATCAAAAGAAACAGTGCTTGTTCTACCTACCCTTCAACAATAGAATGAATGGTGTATGTTGAGCTTTAAACTTGAAAAAAAAAGTGATTCTTTTCATAGAATTGTTCTTTGTTTTGGGGTGTCTTGGGTTTGTCTTTTTTAGTTCAATGCTTTTAGAGTCCATGATAGTTGATAGTCCATAGTTGGTATGGCAACAGCTTTCCCCCCCCCCCCCCCAGCATTTGTTCCTTAGTAGTGTCCATGGAAATGATGCCAACCCAAATACCCCAGATTTATACCTACGCTGTGACTGCAAAGAGAAGAAAAGAAGAAAAAGAAAGAAACCCCCCAAATTTCCCCAGCATTTTCCCCTAACTTTGATGATTACAAATAATCCCCCCCCCCCAACAACCGATAAAGAATATTGGTATCTAGCCATCACAAGCCATCACTGTGTGACTCTGTCTCATTGTTTATATCGCAAATACTCTGCCTCTAATACAAGTACATTTGATGGAGTGGCATATTATTTACATCTGACCCACTCCCGAGTTATTGACTTTAATACCAGTAAACAACCCAAGTATAACTCTCCACAAACAGCTTGAACCTTTTCAAGTGACCCAATATGGCGCTCCCTTGGTAACCATGAAATATTTGTGATACATGTAAATTGATGCTTTTCTCCCATGATTACTCCCCCCCCCCCCCCCTTCCCTCCTTGGTTAACCGCCCACCTAACGCACCCCTTGTGTGTTTGTGATATCTCCTTATTTTTTTTCCCCCTACTTTCCCAATAATATAAAGGTGAATGTGATGATGAAGAAGGTAAGCATGGAAATTTTTGCCCTTTGCTTGGCTTGCACACATGTACGGTGTGATGCTCCCCTGTGTCTGTTGCATAGCCATATTTATTGAGTTTATTCATTTATGTATTTACACACACACACACACACATATAATTATGTAATCCTAACCTTCCTGGTGTGGTGGATATGCAGATGCAACTTACCCTTAACCAGCTACATATCCTGATTTGTTCTAATTAGCCCAGAAGGAGAAATAGTGTGTAGTGTCAAGCACCCCTATCTTTGTTGGCTTCAGTCGAAATATGTCATTACTGTTGTGAAAAAAAGAGCTTTCCAAAGCAGTGACTTAATGAGTTAGTAACATTGAGCCATCATGAAATGCTGGACAAAAGAAGGAACCCCCAAAAACAAATCTGGTTGAGAATTACTCTTTGTGTGAGGTATTTTGACTTGGGCATACAGCCAATATGATAAATCCATCAAAAACGCTGTAATCCAGCTCCCAAAATGTTTAGTCTTTGTGAATGCTCTGTGGTCTGCTTCATTGAACAATTACAACTACCTCAGGTTTTTTCAGGCTTTACTAATTTCATTTATGATAAAGTTGGTCATTTCATGGAAGCCTGCCGACTGCTTGGGGGGGGGGGGGGGGGCTACATTCAGTGTAGACGAGATCAGATTAGATATCAAGGAGCAAAGTAACTGCTCTAGGGCCGAATGATTGTTCAATTACCTGCCAGACATTCTGGCCAATTCTGACCTTTAACAGTCCTCTGTTTGCGTATTAACTGTGTACAGTGTACAATGTATGTATTTGTATCCTTCCTAACCCTGTTTAGCAGCACATCTTCCTCCTCCCCTCCCCCCCCCCCCCCCCCCTTCCCAGCACCACCATGATCCCTCAATATGATCAAAATAATAATTGATAATATAATTAAAGATGATAATGAAATGTAAATGATAAAAATAATGAATAATATAATATTTTTCCTCCATTAAAATCAGTGAATTTGTGATCACCCAGTTGACAATTTGTTTTAGTACAGTCCACTGCCCTGTCTTCATGTTTCACGCAATGTTGCCCAAATAATCTAGGAACTGAATTAGAAAACAAAAGCAAGTCTTGACACAAATACTTGCCTTAAATGATGATCGTTCAGCATATTCTCACTGTAAAAATTGATTTGGTGGACTACGGATGGAATTTGATACTGCATCGTCCAATCATCCAGTTTGGAAAGTGGTGGGGCTATTGATAAGCTCATAAGTTCTGTGCTATTATGAATTTACCTAAATACAGAGAAAAAAAAGGAGAGAAAGAAATATTTCTGACACCTTCATGAATACAGTACCAGTATGTAAATTTGTATGGTGCCAGGTACAATGTATGTAGACAGTGCATACATTCGCTTCATCCAAATCACAAACGTACTTTATGAATCCCATTCAGGTAAAATGCCAATGGGGGGGGGGGGGGGGGATGGGGAAAGGTATATATAGCTTTACTATAAAGTGGGAAGCCACACGTAAGAGTTATATTCTATGGGGTGTTGTGTGTACATTTGTGTGGGCACTGAACCAACTTCTCATAATTTTGTTATATAGCATTTGAACATAATCTTTTACAGTACAGCTACACGTATGCCAATCTTTGGGATGAAAGTGAGTAGTGTTAATACATGCTGCATTGCCCCTTTGACAATATTACACCAGCATTAATTAAAAGGGGAGTGGCATTCATTTTTAGAACTCCGCATGGGCTCAGATTGCACATTACGAGTCAGTTCCAATCACGTTGGAGACATTAGGTTCACTAGGACTTTTTAGCATGTATGGTGCATGGGATTCAGCCCATTGTGATCAGACATGATGTGTTTGGATGATTCACTCCCCCTGTGTGCATCGTAGCTACGAACCCTTTTTGTTTTCCTGATACGTGCATTTGGTTTAAAATTTCCCTTGGAAATCCATCTGTCATTGATTTTGGTTTGTTTGGTTTCTGTTTTATTGCAAATTTGGTGGTAAGGGATATTTTTTTCGTGTACTTTGATTTTTTGCATGAAAGTTTTGTGCTGGAAAAAAGAGAAAGAAAAAAGTGCATTCGTGTAAAGGGTTTTGTATCTGCAAACCGTAGCACAGACAGGCTAGTCTATGAAACCTTGTTTTCAGCAGAGACTTGTGTAGTGCAGGGGAACTGTGAGGGTGCAGGTTAGCAGCGTAAAACGTATGCATGCTTGAGTGTTGCAGTGTGAAAACTAATTGTGTTGGAATACCGTAGTTTGTAGCTTCCCGCATACTTGCGTGCCACAGTGTGACATGTTCACTTGTCAATATGTAATCTTGTGCTCCTAACCTTTTCTAGTGGTGACGACAATTCGAAAACGAAGGATATTTTTGGCTGATTCGAGATGATCTGCAAGTGACACTTTTTAGTTGGTTCAATGAAAATGTAAGACAAGTGATAGGAGTTAGCAATCGGAGAATAGTTGAACGAATGAGGCTCAAAAGTTCATGCAGACTTGCCCTGTTGATTAATCTCAATTGTGTCTATTTACAGATTTGATGAATTTGTATAATGGGTTGTGTGTGGACGAACAATTGTAGTCAATAACAGTTGTGCATCATATCAATGTCAATAAGCTATGATCATGCTATTTGATTCCTTTTAATGAGTTAATGTCAATATCGATTGCATGCCCTAATATATCTGCTGTGACGATTATTAATGGGAAGTTCACTGAGGAACTGAATTTTTAAAATCAAGTCATGCAATGCATTAATTTTGAACGCTTTAATACACACACACACACACACACACACACACACACACACACACACACATGTATTTATAATTCAATCACATAGCCAGTAGTCAATTCTGACAGTTTTAAAGGGTTAGGGAGAAGAATGAATTTTAAAAACGACAGCAATGAAACAAAGAAAGCAAGTTGACCTTTGATGTTTTTCATCACAGTATGTGGCATGTTTCTAGTGGCTAGTACAGTTGTATGTTGCACAGAAATGCACCTCTCATTTTGAAATAGGAGAGAAAATCGCACTTCTGATGGTAGTAGTGAAGATATCATCACAGACGATATGGCATGCATGTTGATTGATGTAGAGAAAACCTGCAATGTATTCGTATGTCACATGTTCTTTTTGGAAAAGTTAAACAAAGTTCTTTTCAGTCGTATAACTTCATCATGAAGTGTTTTCCATTATATAGGGACAATTGCATTCTACTAGTATCTCAATTACTTGATGTTTCTCTGCTGTAGTTTTTTTTTGGGGGGAGGGGGATTGAGGAAGTTAGGGCAAGGCAGCTAATACACTAGATACTGTGAGTGATTATTACCTCACTAGCTGTGATTTACGTAGCAGTCCCATTTGTATGTGTATGTTTGATGAAGTATGTTGGAGTCATTTTTTTTCTTCTTCTTCTTCTTCTTCTTCTTCTTCTTCTTTTGGGGGAAAGGTCCCATGACATTTTGGGGAGCTAGTAAAGTTAGGATTCGTGCGAGTTAACCGCAGCTTGTGACATGGTTGCGTACATGTGCTGCCGCTTTGCATTGGTTGAGATCTTCCGATGGTTTTTGTGGCCAGTTCTCACTAATGCTTGCATGCTGGGCTTTCGCTTTTATAACTCTCTGTGATCAATAGTCTTTGATGTTATTGCTTTATACTCATTTCTTACATACATGTACTTATAATAGGAGGTAGACATTGCTGTCTGGCATACTACACTCCCATTCAGCCGCTCATGAGCTCAAAAGGGATCATCTAATCAGAGATAACATTTTCGAATTTCATCACGGGATAATCCATTTTCTACTGCCACTAGTAACAGCATCACACATTGAGACCCTGTGTTTATTCATTAATGCAACACAAGTGATGTGAGGATTATCAAGACTTTGAATGAGGATGTTATGAAGGTATTGCCAATTAAATTTGTGCAGAGTATGGCCACATTCACAAATTGACCCCTTGACCAAAAAAAAAAGAAAAAAAAAGGAAAGCCTCATAACATGGTTTGGATCTCCCTACAAGCAAAACAACAAAACAAAACAAAAACAAACAAACCCCAAACAAACTAAACAAACAAAAGATACTTCTCTGCAAAGAAGACCTTGTTTGCATGATGAAAACCTAGTGCTCAAGTCATAATTGTGTAATGTGGCTCATCCATGTATGCTCGCTTTGAAGTGGCACCAGATGCTCCTATCAGGATATGCTTTATGCTTACATTCCCCTCCCCCCCCCCTTTACTGCTTTTTAACAGCAAGCATTAAAACAAATGAGTGAAGATTACTAAACTGCTGTTGAGAATGCTTCCATATATACAAGTACACAGACCATGATATTTGATCAACAGAGCATGCATGGAAGTGGGTTGAAGTACAGTCAAGAATCGGCTGTATGTAAAATATTATTCTTCATTTTTTAATAGATCTGCACAACTTGATATTATCCATCATTCCAAGATTCCAAGCCCCTTTCATAATCGTTCAAAATCCAGCTTCACCAGAAAGTGAAAGGAGCTCTGTGTTATTGTCACTTTCTAGAGAAGCAAACTTTACTTCTTTGCATTTGCAGATATATGGAGCTAATAATTTTATAAGATCAAATACCTTTATTAAATAAATGTTAAGTATTTTGTTAACATATGATAGTGTTAATGACACTCTTGATCCATCAGATCTTGAGATAAATTTTTGCTGAAGATGTTATCATCTTCTTATAAAACTGGCACCTCGGATTCCACAGCCCAATATTGGAGACAGATTTGAGCAACTTTGAACTTTAAATTTTGAACTTTAAACTTTGAACTTTATTTCTTTCGACCCCTTCCGGAGTATGAGAAATGTGATATATTTACAATATTGTACAGCATAAAACAATCACAAAAGGGTTAGAGTCATAATGAAATGTGGAACAAGAACTTAGATAGTCTTGTATCAAGGTGTTGCCAGTTTAAGCATCAGATATGAATTGAGCAATAAAGAAGCTTTGAAAAATTCTGAAACCAAAATAAATTAATTCATACATACATTATATGAACAATATAGGACTCAAATGAGAGAGATTTTCCCCCTGTACCTTATGAAACACTAACTATGAATAATGATACCAGTATTTATGGTTAAAAAATACAGCATCCAACCACAGGAATGTGGTATGTGGGACTTGACTGGTTAAAGGGGAAAGTCACCCCAACCATAAAGCTGAATTCAACAGAGGCAGATAGATTTGTGAAACGCTGTGTTTAAAGCTGAGAAATACATTGGACAATCCATTCAAACGTTAGGAATTGTCAGGAATTTTTGAATGAAAAACGGCACACTCTCTTGACGTGTTACTAGGAGATATCAAGGCAGATATCATTCTCCCTGCTGTCTGGAGGAGCTGAATCAAGTGTTTTTTCAAAATCACAGAAAAAGCCTTTTTTTTCTTCTTATTTCTTCTTTTTTTTCAAGAGTTCTCTCCACATAATTTTTGTATCATTCTACTACCTGTACCATGACATCTCAAATTGTTGTTCATGGAGTGGCCTCAAACTGTACAAATTTGTAAAACTTTCAAACATGTGTCTGATTTTCTCCAAGCTTTTGATGAGTGTTTTTCCTATTTGTCCACCTTCATAAAAGTCTACATTTGTGTTGGGGGAAACTTTCTGTCAAAAAGTTTTAACTTTTCTCTAAAGCATCTGAGAAATGTGTCTATGAAGCTAGAGCCTGCGTATTGCTTGCATGGCTATGTTGAAAATGGGAAGAATGCATTGATAAAGTTGTTCGGTTTTCATTTCTCCTGCATGTCAGTGAATTGAACTGTGTCCCCCTTTAAGATGTTTGTTCACCAGATAGAAGAGTATGATGTAATGCCATGATACAGCATCGTTTCCATGGTTACTGGTTCCCGGTAGATGCTCTCCATGAGGTCCACTTAGCAATCACTCAGTTTTCATTATCTAGTCGGCCTTATTCATTGAGTTATACTCATTATCCGCTAATTGTATTAGGGGGTCTGAGGTAATCACACAGAAATGGTTTCTATGACAACGATGTCATCCTTTTGACTGTCTAATCACAGTGTATGCGTTTAAATCTCTAATCCATTTCATGTCTTAAAATCTGCTTGTATCTCCATCTCCATTTTTGTATGTTTTTTTTTCTTCCCTCTCGTTTTCCGTGTGCCCCGCCCCCACAGGTGACAGACCACAGGCCAATGTCTGCTACACCTGGATTATCACTGCAATCATCCTCGTCTGTTTCTGCAACATCCCAGCATGCATCACGCTGGTCTACTGCTGCCGGCAGAGGAAGCTGCCTTACTCCCCATCAAATCCGATCAAGAGGTGAGTACACCAACCGCCTTGTTTTTTGTTTGTTAGTTAGTTAGTTAGTTAGTTAGTTAGTTAGTTAGTTAGTTAGTTAGTTAGTTAGTTAGTTAGTTAGTTAGTTAGTTAGTTAGTTAGTTAGTTAGTTAGTTAGTTAGTTAGTTAGTTAGTTTGCTTGTTTGTTTTCCGTCAGTGGTGATCAACAACTTCAGGTGCCACCTCGGATAAATTATGATGTGGCCTTGGCTAACATCAGTCCTCTTTAATAATATGGTTGAAGCTGGTATTATTCAGAAATTATATCAGATATGTGGGCCATGGTAAGGGATTTTTTAAGGCTGCCAGGAATTTGCTATTTTTAGCTCAAAGTGAGCTATTGCGATCGCTCTTCGTCCGGTGTCTGTCGTCCGTAATGCGTCGTGCGTAAACTTTTTGCATTTTCATCTTCTTCTTGAGAACCCCATGACAGATTTTCACCAAACTTGGCAGGTAGCATCCCTAGGGGGATAGAATTTTAATTTTTATCAAATGGGCACCATGCCCCACCCAAGGGACCCCAGGGGGCCTAAATTTGGACCGAAATTGTAAATTGTCATCTTTTTCTTGAAAACCCTTCACAAATTTTCACCAAACTTGGCAGGTAGCATTCCTAGGGGGATGAAATCTCAATTCCATCAAATGGGCACCATGCCCCACCTGGGGGCCCCAGGGGTTCCATCCCCCCCCCCCCCCCCCCCCCTCCTGTAAGGAATTTTTACAGATTTTCTCTGGAACCAGAAGTGATTGAGCTAAGTTGATACAATGAGTCAGTATATTGATGACTGTTGTTTCAAGTTTGTTCATGGGAAAATCAGGGGTGCCCTACCCCCCCCCCCCCACCCCTTGGGAACCAAAAAAGTGGTAAGGGATGGGGGGTCCAAATGCGGGCCTTCTTCTTGCTGAAAACAACATAATGGATTTTCACCAAACTTGGCAAGTAGCATTCCCATGGGGATAAGATTTCAAAGTGTTTGAATGGGCACCATGCTTTCCTTGGGGGCCCTAGGGGTCCAAACCTCCTAAATTAATGAATATTCAATAATATTTTTCTCTAGTTTTAATCAAAAGTGATAGGGCTTTAAGTCTTCTTCTTTTTTCCCCAAGCTGCATAATCCAACATTCTATAAAGTACAGTGTACTTGGTAGGTATTTTTTAACCAGTGTGATGGAATATGTAAATGGACACCATGCCCCACTCTCAAAGCTACCCCCACCATAAGTTTCCAATGTTCTCAGGTAAGAGTCTGCAAGAATGCATGGAAGGTGAACTTGCGATACTCAGGTGAGCGCGTGACCCCCGGGTCACATGTACAGCTATTAAAGATAGTCATAGGTCCTCTCTATACATGATTATGGCCTGAAAATGCGTAATCAAAATGTGCTACTAAAGGATATTTTTAGGCCTCAGCTCGTATTAGAAAGCTTATCAGGTTGGCCTACTTTCTGTGTGCTTCATACATGTACATATATAGATCCATATAGCTATTTGGTGTCTTGGTGTTTCTTCTATCCAAGCTTTAGGCAGCACATTACTGTAAAATGATTGCTTAATCCTCACAAATTTAATTCTTCAGCAGAATTTCCGAAAAGGGGAACATGTGGTAAAAAGAGGCCCCACAATCTGCAGTGATTTGCAAGACAACTTCATAGAACTTGTAGAAAGTGGGGAGGTGTCAGATTGACATCTTCTACCCATTTCACCAGGATTGATGCTCAAAGCAACACCGTTTTCTCTTCAAAAACATCCTCTCTGACTCTCCAGGAAAAACAGACACAAATCGCAGGAGGTGCCGCTGAGGCCGAAGAACGGCCGCAGCTCAACAGGGGATGACCCCGAAGAAATGGTTCACCTCACGGAACCGGGGAACAACGGGACGTCACCCAAGAATACCGTGGTGGTGTTAAAGGAGAACGGGCAGACGCCCTCAATGACGCCAGTCAAAGACGTGACGATAACGGACTCAATGGCGTGATAGAGTCTGCATCTTGTTTTACAGGTAAATTGCGTCAGTTTTAGAACCGCATATGTGTTTAGGAAGAGATATTAACCAAACACGTTCAGCTATTTGGGGTCTTGATTAACATGCCTGAAAGTTCAATCCTCTGGCATTTGCCTTTTCATGACCTCTAAGAATTCTTTTTTTTTTTTAAAGATAGTTAAAAAAAAAGGAAATTGCATACACACAGTCTCAGGTGCAGACATCACTGTGTATGTCAAGAGATCACAAGGAAGACAGTCATAGGGTGCGTTCGAGCGCTCTAAAGTGAACCAAAGCGTACCGTACCGAACTGTGCCAGATATGAAGCGTTCGAGCGCTCCGTCCAGAAAGCGTACCTCACGAGTGATTTTTAGAAAAGGTCACACATTTTTTAGGAAGAATGTCATCCACCTGGCGCTTGAACTACTTGCACCTGTCCCGAACAAAGAGAATGATGTCTTTGCATTGTGATGTTATCGCATGATACGCGCATGCTTTACAGCGAACTTTTGGTACGCTTATGCTTTACAGTGAACTTTTGGTACGCTTTTGGTACGCTTTTGGAGCACATCGGGAAGTGGTCCACTTTTGGCTCGGTACAGTACGGTACGGTACACTTTAGGAGCGTTTGAGCGCTTCTCTGGCGCGGGTTCGGTATGGTACAGTTCGCTTTAGGAGAGCGCTCAAACGCACCCATAGAGACACTTATCCGTATTTTGGTTCCTGCTCTTTCCTCACTTTAGTCATGTCATACAGGCGTCATGGATCCAACCCAGCTACCTTTGCTAAATAAGAATATATCCCCAGGGAGTCTCTGCAAAATGGAATACCACTTTATTGTGTCCTCTTGTCAAGTGAATAAAATTGTCAGAAACACTTTCTACAAATGCACTCTGATTAATGGGATAAAATCTGTTTCCACCGGCTCTATGCTGTCAAGTGTTAAGTTTTTCTACAATCGCATGTACAAGAAAATATGTTTTAAAGCAAAGTTATGATGGAATGCAAGTTCAAAGTTGTTTGAAATGTGTGGTAAGTAGATATGTATTGGTATCTCACAGGGCTTTACTAAAACCATATTGGTTTCTCTGCACTGATTTGCTAGCATGAGCTCTTTCATTTACTGTTTTGTTCTAAAATATTCCAAGACAGAGATTGTTCAACTTTTCTGTAACTTCTGTTTAAGGCAGAATTTTTTATTGTGGTATATGTCTTGGTCCTCATCTCCATTTTGTCCTCTCTCTCTCTTTCTCCCTGGTGCTTTGTTCCAACCTTCCTTGTCACATTCCTGACAACCTGGAACCCAGAACCAGCATTCCAGAACTGAAATCCACCTCCCATTTTTTGTGCCCAGCACCAGAGAAGGCACAGCGCCCTCACTAGGCCAGCCCTGGAGAGGAGGACCCGTCCCCTCACTCGTTGCCTGGAGTGCAGCTCAGGGGGACCTCATTTGCACGGCAAAGCCCCAAGCGGATTGATGGCTCTTGGAACTCGAGTGCCCAGGGCACAAAAAGGGAGAGACAGAGATATGAACGAGAAGCAAAACTACATTTTATTTTGCAATTGAGAGAAAGGATTGAAACTTTAAAAAATATATGCAAAGAAGAGATGGACATTCTTTTTTGGTATATTTTACAAACGCATAAAACTGATGGCAGCACCAAGTACGAGTGGTGGACGTAAGCTGATGTCCATTTCCCTCGAAGGATCGTCTGTGTCTGTGGCTTGAGGAGAAGTTGCCAGGAACCAAGGAACCAGAAAAGGCAAAAACAAAACACTTCACGACAGACTAAGCATCTAGACAAAGGGAAAATAAGATTTCAGTTGGTTTATCATGTCAGTGTTGTGTTGTTTTGTTTCGTTCCAGCCAAGAGTTTGCCTGAGTGACTGTTGAGGTTGTGGCAATTAGATGGGCAAGGCAGTCATTCCCAAGAGGAAGAACGATGGATTTTGTTTTCTATTCTTTTTTCTTCTTCTTTTTTGTGGGCTCCAGACATCGTTTTGTTGATGGCAAAGCATGCATTGCGAACAACACTTCATGATCTGTAACACGAGAAATGGATAGACAACATGGTCATATTTGGGTCTGTTGATGGTAGATATAGGGAGAGAAAATAGCAGTAGTTCATAATGATTATGTCAAAGAAAAATGTTTGAGAAGTTTTTTGAACAATATCTTACATGTGCAAAGTCTCTAGAAGTAGTGTAAAAAAACAAAATCGCATTAGCAATACAGTATTAACGTTTCGGAGGGAATCTACACCATGTGTACAGTGCAGATGGTAGAGAAAACTTCGATATGCAAACTTTGGTTTATAAGAGACATGGAGCCGAGGTTCTGACCTTGGAAGAAAGTCCAAAGTGATGGGAGAGGGTTAACCCATTGAAGACCAGTCGCGAGTATAGTCAGGCAGGTGTCTATGGGACATGCATATCATGGCAAAATTAGCCCGCCCTCAATGGGTTAACAATCCTCCCGACTGTCCTGGTCAGCTAACTGGAGGTCTGGTATTTGACTGTGCTATAAACATGTCTTTCAAAATGATTTGCTAAAGCAAAAATACTAAACAAGCAAAAGTTCAGCAAATACAACAAGCATTATGCCTGTAACATGTTATGTGATCTTTTCTCAGCCAATGATCTTCCAGTAGGCTCTGTCAATGGTTTGCCGTATGGCAAGATTAGCTTGTGTAAAGACAGTAATTCCACTTGCACATAGTTTAAAGCAAAGGCATCGTTAATCCTGCACTAAATGTAGAGCACATGATCTAGGAGAAACCCTCACCCCCAACGTCCTTACTTGTAGATTGCTACTGGCTGTCTCATAGTATAGTTGACCTCGTAAATGTAATTTGGTAATTGGTGTTGTGGATCTTTTTTTTTTGTAGGAAAATGTGCCAGTCTACCACTACCACCAGTAACTCCCAATAGACCTGGTACATTCAAGCAAATGCCACAAACTGTACCTGAGTTCTTCTCAACAACCGTCTCTTTATTTAACTCTTTGGAAGAAAAAAAAAGAGACAGAAGAAGGCAAACATATATTTGGTATATGTTTTTTTTTGCATTTGCGCACAAATTTCTTTTCACATTCAAGCAGTTCATAGACATGGATGGTATGCTGAGAATTCACAATGACAATATATGTTAGCCATTCCACTTTCAAGTTGTATATTCCAGATTAAAGTTCAAAAAAGAAAAGTGAAAGAAAGAAAGGACACAGTGTTTTACCCTTTAATAAGTGTAAGGACAAATAAAGATCATGTTTTAGTCACAGACTTCAATGTAGATATATCGCAAATGGTAATGAAATACTGTACGTTTTGAAGATATCGCCCTGTCACACATGAAAGGTATAGGATTTGGAGTAGGTAATTGTGAGTATCACACAGACAAGGGTATGATTTTTTTCTTCTCTCTTCAAACGGAGCTAATAGCTACAAGATCAGCACAATGACGATACAGTGATAGCTTGTACTGCACAGTGTTAGATGTTATTCATTCAGAAGGCCTTTCTTGTGTAAAGTTTGTTGCATAAGTTTTCTGTGTCGATCTGTCCGAGAAGGTGTTCGTAGACCCATACTACATGTATATGCATGTCTTGGGGGTAAGGGGGTCTGGGGTATTCTTGTTACGGTGATATTGCATTACTTGGTGTTGTCAGAATATATGCAAGTGTAATGACTATTTATCTCCCATCGGAGATAGGCCTATATTTCAAAGTGTTGTTGCATGATTTCATTACTTATTAATGCTTGCCAGTGAATGTAGGAGTATATGCCCTTAAGCACTATTTAGTAAGTCGGTAAGAATGATATCTCTTTGTGTTTCCGTGGATACAACTGTACCCACAATCCTTCAACGTAATGTGTATGGTAAGCTGTTATATTTTATGTCCAAAATTTTATCGTAGTGGATAATCGCAAGTACTCCATTTATAATAATTTGCAAATTTGTCTTGTCAATGTCATAAGCGTTAATAATGGACTATATACAATATTTTTGTTTCCGTTTTTGTATCAAACTCGGAATGAAGATGTACAGCTGAGGGGTAATGTAGATAGAATTTATGCTGTATACATTGTTTACTCATTGTAACATATGTAAATTTACTCCAATAGTGTATATAGTTTCAAAAAAAGTTTTGTTATTTATTTCTCTCCTGAATTTAATGAGGAAAACGGAGGAGGCATAATATGCATTACGTTTTGAGGTACCTTCTGTTCCTTTTCATCATTGTTGTGTAATTTTTCTTTTCTTTTTGCCAAATTGTTCTCGGCTGTCTTCTTTATTTCGCATATATAGTAGCTACCTGTGATGCAGAAGTGATGATATCAAATGACATATTTACTCTTTCAATCAGTGATTTATTTACTTTCTTTGTCTGTTGCTTTTTTCAGGGGTTCAGTTATTGCACATTGTGACATTATCGTGACATTGTATGCGTGTATAACAGTGGAAACCCAAGTTATATTACGGTAACTTCACTGCAGATGAATTCTGCACATTTAAAAGACCTCTGTGGTGATACTGTGCACACAATGTCCCACCAACAACCCTGTGCAGGTGTTTAGATTTCTTTCTTTCACTGGTACTCCCCTGGCAGAGACAACAAGGACTGTTCCAAAGAATTATCAAGGCTGTAATTCTTTTTTTTTTTTTTTGCAATTTTCTTACTTTTTAAATGCTTGTTTTTTACCTTACTGGGGGTCATTTCTACAAACATCAGTACACTGTAGGGTAGGAAATTGCTTTAGAAACATGCAATAGCTAGATGTCGCATTTTCACCCTACACTGGTACAGAGCCTATGAGAGAAATTTTCTCTTTGGCAACAGCTGTCTACCCGTCTGCACTATCTAATCTGTCTTGTAATTTACCTAATGAATCATGTTGTTTGCGCGTTTATGTTCTATGGTAATGAGTAATGTGTTGAATAATGTGTGCAATGAAGGATTTTGTGGGGTTTTTTTATATATATCCATGTACATTGAGAGTGAAATTATAATGAGATTTTCCTGCGAGTATGCAAACTTTAGGGCAAGTAGTTTTTAGATTTTTAAGTTAATTAGAGCTTCCAAAGGGTGTATATTAGTATTACGAGACAGCCGGTGTAGATCAGATGCAGGCTGGCAGTGGCGATGTTTTGAGCTGGTGATGTTATTGGTTATGTGCATCCAGATCAAAGATCAACATCTAGAGATTTAGATCAAAGGCCTTGGCAGAGACGCCAGGCCACAGACTCAATAAAGTTTTACGCATGCATTCAGTGTGGATGAAAAAAAAAATGGGCGTCGGGTTAATGATCCTGCACTACCCTCCCATTTTGGAACTCTGCCCTACCAGATGTAACAAAGGTCATGGCGAGTCGCAAGTTTATATTGAGGCTAGTTTAATTCACTTCGCATTAGAGTAAACTTCATGTGTGGGATATAAGGAGAAATCGGCTTTACAACCGTCACACGGTCTGAGCAAGATGCAAAATTGGCCCCATTTTGCCTGACTATGCGCAGACACAAACTGAACCAAAATGTGCATCACCACAATCAAGACCGAAAAACTCATCCAAGATGTAGTACGTGTAAAAGGGAAAAAAAGAAACCTTATGCTCTGGACCATACAAAAATCTACGTACAAGCCTGTAACAACGCATTGTAGAAGTGCTGCACTCACCATAGCCAAACGTACATTGTACGCTGTAACCTCACCACAAGCTGCATGCCATTTATCTATGTAGAGCTCTTTAGATCAGTAGTATTCTTAGCAAGTAGATCAAGTAGATAATATCTTTCAGGCCATACACAGGTTGATTCTTATGGTTAAAAAGAGATTTCTTAGTCTTTAAATTCAAGCTTCTCGTGTCATTAATTTGCCCACTCCTTGACAGTACGGAGCAAGCAAAGAATACATTGTGTAAATATGAGATAATGTACATGCATATGATGACCAAAATCTTATCTTTAAAAAATTATGTGTATATTTTTGTAAGACCTGTTCTATCTTCCACCTACCGTCTCAATTGATTTGCTCTTTTCTTTTTTCCCCATTCTTTATGAAGTACTGGAATCAAAGTATTAATTGGTGAGACTTTTTCTTTTTGAAATATGCAATGTGTTCCCATTAAATTTTTGAAAATGACACTAGAACATGCTGTGTTCTAAGATTGAAAGACTGATGAGCACAAATTATTTGATGGCAGCTGTAGTGGTCATTTTAAGCATTGAAAGCGGTACTACAAATGGGATTTTTTTTTTTAATGTGTGATTGAGAAAGAATTTTTATGTTAATTTCAGTGGTAACATAGCATACCAGATATATGTAAGCCTCAATACTAAAATTTCGTCAGTTTTTCAAGGGACAAATAAAATGTATAGTGATGTATGTGTATTATGTGACACAGTTGAGTGGCTATATTAAAAACAGTGCAAGGTCTAAATGACTTCATGCATATTTATGTTGGCATGGTACGGCTCAAATCAGCGGCATAAAATATTTCTCTTCTCTGGTTGGTCATGCACATGTTCACTGTAGTATAACACATAATCCGAGAAAGTACTCTTTACACATATGGCACGGCATTGATAGTCAGTAATATTCAGATTTGTATGTCACGTGGTCTTGTTTTCCTCCCGTAATATCCCATTCCCCTTCAATTGATAGATAGAAAGATACATACATACCTAAATAGATTAATAAATAAATAAATCAATCAATAAATAAATAAATAAACAAATAAATAAGTAAGTAAATGAATAAATAAATAAATAAGTAAGTAAATGAATAAATAGATTAATGAATAATTGAATTAATTGATATATAATAAATGAATAAGTGAATAGAGAAATAGTACGGTGTGACAAGATATCAGATAGCAAGCAGCCAAAATTAAATTGTCCAAGCAGTGCTAATAGTAGTGAGTCTGACCATCATTAGAGCAGAGAAAAAAAAAGTGAAAGAATATGAGAGATAAAATACATGTACATTCCATGCTACTTGTAGAATTTGTCAAGTCATCTTTGACAGCTTCACTGATATCAGTTTTTGTTTTTTTGTCTTTTTTGGTAGACTGAGAGAGATGCCTTCTTTGGGTTAATCATTTTTATTGGGAATAGTTTTCGGGAAGGTAAGATGAAGATTTGGTGTGTTTTGGTGTTATAGTTATTGAAGTGGGCGTGTATTTTTTTTTCTCTCGTCGCTTGTAAACAGAAATGTCCAAAAGTTTATTGTAAGGTAACCAAGGCAGAAACAGCATGTATTTTTATGCGCAAGAGTGTTTGTGGCGCGTTAATGCTTGCTCAATTTATTTATCCACACATTGTCAACTTTCTTGTATCAGTTTCATCCCACATGGGCAAAATGACATGTTCTGTAACAGGCAGAATACTTAGTGTTTTTACAGTTGAAATCTTTTCAAATACAGTATCAGCAATTAACAGGGTAAATATGATAAAGTGAGGATAAGTAGAAATTAGTATGAAAAGAAGCAAACAAACTAAGAAGCAGTGCTCATTGGCATCATTGTAATATTTGTATTTGGAACCACTTGCAGTTTTAAAGCTTCATTTGTGATACGTGTAATACAAATCAGGTTTGCAGCAATCAAGAATGAGAGTGAAATTAAACATTGAGAAAGTGACATTGACAAGGGGAAAACAATTGTAAAATTATTGTGTGCAGATGAACGTAAGTACTTTCCAAAACAACTTTCCATTTCCTGAAAATTATGGGTTTCTTTTTTTAATTCTTTGCTTTATTTTGTTTGTTAGTTTTAGTCTACAATTTTGCTGTTTTTTTACAAAGAGATGGGAAAGAAGACACAAGCCATTATTTTTCTTTTCTCTTTCTCTCTTTTATGTCTGTGACAATGCTGCAATGTAAGTCAAGTAGTTTGATTTTAAATTATGTAGAGATACATGTAGTTTGAATTCACATCTGTAAGAGATAATACATATATAGTGTTATGCATTTTTGATGGGAGAATTTCAGCAGAATATAACGTGGTGTGTTGGACACTCAATATCATCTTGGGCAATACTCCACCTGCTGATGAGAATGGAAACACAAAAAGAGATAATAATACTGTACATACATTCTCACACACACACACACAACACACACACACACAACACACACACTCACATTTTCATGTTCATATCCATATTTGTCCATCAGCTTGGGCATATGGTGTACATCCAATTTTTTTGCCAATATTTTTGTGTCACTATATAATTGGGTAAATGACCTGGCAAACAGTCACAAAGCATGGACTTATTAAAATCAGATGTCTTGTCATTTCTTTTTTAATGTTACCATAACTTACAGGGACAAACTATTGCAAGTGTTATACAAATGTTAATGTGGTCCCACAAAATTGTTAAATGAGAACACGCAAATATTTTTGCTTGCTGTAATGTTCCAGTATTTAATGTTTTGATTTCGTGGAATTAAAAACACAAAAAAAGTTGAGCGTGAAAAATTAGTCTCGCAAAAATATCCACTTTTACAGTATAGCCCTCGAGGGACAATGCATGTAAGCCAGAGACATCGGATATCTTTCTGCATATGTATACACATACTGCTTTTGATCTGGAAACTTTACTTCATGCGTCTAGCTTGTTACATCACTATGTATTTTTTGTGTGTGTGTCATATCCACATACAAATGCATGTCATATTGTGTTGAATCTCTTTTTCATGCCACAAACTTGTGAGGTGGTATGCAACATGAATTTAATGTACTGATAAGAAATAACCTTCCATGTCTGAATGTGTGTCAACAGCTATTTTGTTGTTGTTCGTTTTTTGTTTGTTATATAGGGAGGTTGCCTTCGTAGCAAAAGTAAGATTATGTGTAATAAAATACATTCTGAATGTATGCCTAAGCAATAAGTGACATGTCTCATTGTGTTTTTCTTTTCTCATCCAAAAACTTTGGAATATTTTCCATTAACCCTAAACAGCCTAAATCCGGGTCATAATCTATAAGATTGGGTCTAAACATTGTTTCAAAATTATCATTTTCTAATTTTGGTTAATTGATCATGCAAATTAAGCCCAAGATATTATTTTAGCCTGTTAACACTAATTAAAAGCATTGGGAGTGTACTTAATATTTTGTTTATTGTACAGTGTATATCTAACATATTTAACAATTCTACATCCTAAAATCTTCCTAAAGTCATTTCAGTTCCTATGTATTTTATTAAGGTTTTTTTCTTTATTTCTTTTGTTTTTTCTTTGTTTTTTTCATTATAATTTGTCACTTTCTACCATAATTAGCATAAGATTAATCAATCAAAGTGGGATATGTAGTTGTAAAATTAGGCAGGTTTTATGAGCTCTATGACAGAGAATTGTTTTCCCATAGGAAATGTACACAAAATCACAAGATTCTGACTTTTTTATGGTATTATGCCGTCACAAAAATGGGCGTGGCTTCGCAACGGTGTTCGTGGATATTGCAAATTAGGTCATAAAAGTAGCGCGAGACTTGAACAAAAAAGTCAAGAAGCCTCATGACAAGGTCTGATCACCCCCCCCCCCCCCCCCCGCGCCCTTTTAGTGTTAAAGGCAAAAATGAACTCGAGGAACTTGTTGAGTGTCAGTGAAACCTCGTCAAACAGAGGTCGGACACTGTATGTAAAATTTACATAGCTTCTCAATGAAATTGATGAACAGTAATATTTGGTTTCATACTTCTGGAACTCTCCTCACTTTTGGTCTGCTGTCACACACACACACACACGCACACACACACACACACACACACACACACACACACACACATATATATATATATATATATATACCGGGTGTCCCAAAAAAAGCGGAACGGTGGATTTTTAGTACCTTGCGTTCTAAAAGTGATATATTTTCTGACATCATCAAAAAGAGCATCTTCCGCAAAAGACCATGATACCACAATCATTAAATTTGGTTCAGTACTTTTTATTCTACGCCAATTTTTGTAAATGCAGTCATTTTCAATTTTTTACGACTTATGAGATAATAATTTGGGTGCGACACGCGTTCCATATACGGTGAATTGTGTAAGCTCGTTGATCCATGTCAACAAAAGATAACGCTTTCATATTGGGAGCGCGCGCGCACACACACACACACACACACACACACACACACTGTTTTTTTTCCTGGCCCGTGCCCAATGTGAGAGCTGTATCTTTTGTTGACATGGATGACCGAGCTTACACAATATTCACCGTATGGATCGCGTGTTGCACTCAAATTATTATCTCATAAGTCCCCCAAATCCGACGAAATTTGAAAATGACTGCATTTTCAGAAATTGGCGTAGAATAAAAAGTACTGAACCAAATTTAATGATTTTGGTATCATTGTCTTCTGCGGAAAATGCTCTTTCTAATGATGTCAAAAAATATATCACTTTTAGAACGCAAAGTACTGAAAACCCACCGTTCCGCTTTTTGTGGGACACCCGGTATATATATATAATATGAACAATAGCTGAATAGTGTAAAATTTTGTTTGAGGTAATTTAAGAATGAAAGCATAAGCCCCTTTCATTAAAATTCAAGATTAATTTTTAAGTTAGGGTTCAGCTTTTGCTCTACATGTATTTTCAACCCTCTGTACAAAACTGACACTTTTCACAGGAGTCAATTTGTGTGTATGGGAATGTGTGGTCATCATCCAATTGAATGCTCTATTACATATTCATGAGGATTTCCACTCTCACAGCATTAGTCTTTATTCATTCTGGTATGCAGGCATATGAAAACATGTGCTTTCTTTTTTCATGTGCATGCACTTTACCCTTTACCATGAATTCAGACTAGCAGTGCCCAGGGCAATCCATCATGAATTAGTTATAAAGCATTCATGTGCCTTGGAGCAAGAGACCAGAAGCCAGAGCTCTGAAAAGGTGGTATTCGTGGCATTCATGTCTATTGTTCAGGGTCATTGAAAGCACACACATATATACACATCATTGGTTCCTGTGTGAAGTTCAGTTTTGTACAGAGGGTTAAAATTTCACCAAAATCTGGAACCTAACTTTGAAATTATTCATGGATTTAATTAAACTGATATATATTTTCAAATTCAAATCACCTCCACCTAAATTGTACACTATTCAGCTATCACTAATATCAATGACAGTGTCGATCGTCTGATGTGTAGTTTTCGAACTATTAAGGATCAAAAGTGGGAAATGTTTTTTTGTAACACCTCTATATAAACTGTCTTCAATAATTTTGCGGAATAAATTGTGATATACACTGTATTTTGTTCTGACTTCATAAAGTGTTTTCTCCTATTCATTAGTAGGAGATCAAATTGTAGCAAACTATATTCCTTCTTTATGCTGATGACTCCTCCACATACCACTTATCAGTTCCGTTTGACCATGTTGACCTAATTCCGTTTGATCGCAAATGTTTTGATTTTGAACTCACAAGTACAGATCCATTTAATTTTTTATATCATTATGTGTGTGTCTGTGTGTCTCTGCGTGTGTGTGTGTGTGCGCGCGCGTGTGGGTGTTTGTGTGTGTCTGTGTGTTTTGAAAGAGGGGTTTGGCAATGAAATGTCTACAAAGTCGGTAATTTATTGAAGGAAGGCGCCATCTCATGTCGTAGACGGAAAATCTAGATCATGGACAAACATCACAGAACTCTTACACATCCCTGTGACAAACATCATACTGATCTCTACTGATACATCATACTGATACCACACAAGCGTGGTAGTCACAAGAGCAATTAGATTCAAGAGCGGGAGTTCCAACTGACTACTATTCAAACGACTGTCAGTTTTCTAGGAATGCTCCAAAAAAAATCCACAAAAAATTAAGGTAATATTAACCAACCTGAAAAACAGATACATGTATTACCATGTTTTATGTAATAGGGTCTATACAACATTATCATACGCTTACAATTTACGCACAATTGTGATATACACTTACACTTACACACTTATACACTTACACACTTACGCACAATTGCCACACTTTCACTGATTTATAAAGAAACCCATCGTTTAATCCCGTCAAACATAAATCATCTTAAAAGAATGTCAGAAGTGGACCAGCAACCAGGTTAAATCAACCCTTGAATTACATTACTATTCAGACCAACAAAGATTGTTACCACCATTCACTTTATCCAAGGACAATCCCAATTTGGAACACACTGCAAGCTGAAATAAAATCTGCAACCAATATTGATATCTTTAAATCTCGTTTGTCCAAAATGAGATTTTAAAGTGCTGCAACTGTATGCATGAGGGACTGCACGTTTATAGCCCAGCAGTGGCGGTTGGTGCAGTTATACTGACAAGACAAGACAAGACAGGCATGGATATGACATAAGTCAAGATGTCTGTACCAAATCAATACACCGTCCTGTATATTACAGCGGTATACTGTTCCTGAAGATTATCTCAATTGAAGGCAATTTAAGGCACTTCGGTCTGTGTCATGTGGTTTACTGTATCACATCATCCACGGAAAAGTGTAAGTTCAATATGCACTGACGTGGATTTAACATAGGTAAAGTGTCGTAAAGCGTGATTTAAAGAAGAATGAAGCCCAAAATATGTGATTTGAGCTGTTGAAGCAATAATAGTCAAACGCATCAGCGAAGTTTGAGAAAAATCGGAAGTTCCGTTCAGAAGTTATGATTTTTTTTAAATTTTTGTTCATTTGTGTGTTTGCTAATTCTTATTCATTTATTTATTCATTCATTCATTAATTTGTTTATTTAATCATTTATTTATTTATTTATTTATTCATTCATTCATTCATTCCTTCATTCATTCATTCATTCATTCATTCATTACCTTTGGTGCAACCATCGTTGATGTCAAGACTACTACACTTTGTGGCATCAGTGTATGAAAAACGATATCTAAAGAAAATGTAACATATTTTCATTTTTCTTTATAGCATAATGAAAGAGTACTCGACTTTCCACTATTAGAAAACAGGGAGAATAATATCACCCTCAGCATATGCCAGTATAGTAGCGAGATGTGTACTTTTCATTTTAAAAAAAGAAATTTTGCGGAATTCTTTTTATATTTTCGTTATACGTCGTCGTCCCGCTCAGCGCTTACGTCCTTGGACAAGATGTTTTACCCACAATGTCCCTCTCGACCCAAGTGTATAAATGGGTACCTGGCAACGCTAGGGTAATAAAGGACAAGGCCCTCTGGTAGAGCAGTGGCAACACTGAAGAGGCTACCCTGGATAAATAAGACCATATTATTATTATTATCATTATTATTATTATTATTATTATTATTATTATTATTATTATTATCATCATTATTCATCGATGACGTCACAAAGTGTTAAAGTCTTCTCACACAATGATGGCTGCACTGAAACTTAATAATTTTGACAGCTTTTCAATTGATTGTCCTATTTTTCGTAAAACTGTGTGTACTATACAGTCCCTCAATCCACGTGCTTATTTGGATTTAAGCACTCCTCTGTATTCAGGCGGATCATTGTGATAGATATATTTGAATAACCTTGCTGTAACCTGTATATGAATATGAATTTGTATCCAGTCCGCGTACTACCGTATGTCACCCCCTCCCCCCCCCCCCCCCAAAAAAAAAAATAAATAAATAAATAAATAAATAAATAAATAAATAAATAAATAAATGGAAATAAATAAATAAATGATAATAATAATAATAATAATAATAATAATAATAATAATAATAATAATAAGATGAAAATAAATAATACGCCGGGACCCTCCGCAATGGTCCAATACAATTTCAGGGCATGAAACTATAACTTATTACCCACGTCTTGCAGAAAACCCCATCCGATTTGCTTCAGTGGTCAAAGAGAAATTAGAATTTTTGTAGAGCATGATTTATTTTTAGGAATGCCTTCCCGCCAAGTTCTGTCCATTGTGTTCACACATTATGGTTATGCAGTTAAAAGAGCATCCAAGTGCTAAACTTGGAAGAATCACATCCTGCACGACATGCTTCGCAAGGATTCACATTTCTCTGTGACCACTTAACCAAATTGAATGGAGTTTTCTGCAAAATACAGGTGATTTTTAGACCCTGAAATAGCATTCAGACAGTTTAATCATATTGGAAGTTATCTGTGAAAAATCCGATTGCATTTCTTGTTTGTTCGGGTTTTTTTTTTTTTTTTTTGTTTTTTTTTTTGGGGGGGGCATGCTGTATATGCACGACATTATCATGAAAGGTCGAGGTGGTATCCCTTATCGCCAATACAATGATGGTACTATGTCACTACTATGATATCATGCATTTTGTCAGACTGCACGTATTATAATGTGATAACATTTCAAATCGGACTTTGTTTGTTTGTTTGTTTTGTTTTTGGGGTCGGTTTTTTTTTTTCAATACGATTAAAAGAAAACATGCACTATCAGCCTCAGGGCTGATAGTGTGTTTTGGACAGAGATCCAAGGAGAACACTACTGATCAAATAACACTTTGTCCTGCTGTGCTTCACTCGTTGGGGTCGGTTTTTTTTTTAATACGATTAAAAGAAAACATGCACTATTAGCCTCAGGGCTGATAGTGTGTTTTGGACAGAGATCCAAGGAGAACACTACTGATCAAATAACACTTTGTCCTGCTGTGCTTCACTCGTTGGGGTCGGTTTTTTTTTCAATACGATTAAAAGAAAACATGCACTATTAGCCTCAGGGCTGATAGTGTGTTTTGGGCAGAGATCAAGGAGAACGCTACTGATCAAATAAAACTTTGTCCTGCTGTGCTTCACTCGTTGGGAGGCCCATTTACACTTGCTTGGAAAAATCGCGATTTTTCTAAAATCGCGACATTTGGGTGTAAGTTGCTAAGCAACTACACCCAAACGCCCTCGAAACATCGCCAGAAAAATCGCCAGCCGGAGTGCGATTTTTTGAAACTTCACGAAGTTTGAGGCGAAGTTAGCGAGTGTAAACCCAAGCCGCAGAAATATCGCGATTTTTCATCACGTGACTTTCGGTATCGGATTGCACCGGGAGTTTACGCGCGCTCCCCTCTTTGGAACGTGTAGAGAGTACGTCGGTCACTGGCCAGAGTACTACACACACGGTATAAACGGCCGATCCTCGATCGGCTCGTGGTCTCTCACCTCCCTCTCCCTGATGAAACTAGTACGTGAAAACTACTACATAGCAAACTTAAAGTTCTCCAACCACGTATCATCACCCCATGACGAGTTAACAAAATTATGTTCTCCCAGAAAATGCGTTGATTCAGATTGTGGGAGTGCCCGTACTACTGCTCTCGATATACATTGTTTGTGGAATACAGGAGTACGTAACAAGTGTGAGTTCTTGCTGTCGCCTGATAAAATACCAGTCCTAACTTCCAAGTCCTACTTCTCACTTTCGTCATATCGGCAAAATTTCATGATCCTCCTGAATGCTGCTGTAGATGAAGTTTTACACACCTACTACGTATGTGATCTAATATAGCAAGCTCTATAGTTTTACCGTAAGTAAACAGTCGCGAGAAGCACAAATTTATGTGTGCATTGTACTGATAAAAAGCCCTGCTCAACATTCCAACCAGCTGGCTGTGATCAAAATACGTGTATACTGTATACTGCACTGCAGTGAAAACGAACAGAATAGCGCGCGCTTCCACTCAGCTGCCGTGTTGAAAAGAGGTAAATTACGCATGCGCACTACCGACCAAAAAATCGCGATGTTTCGTGTGAAGCTCAAACTTCGCATGCTTTTGCGCAAGTGTAAACGGTGGACCAAAATATCGCGATTTTAAAAATCGCGATGTTAGTAAGTGTAAATGCGGCTATTGTCGGGTTTTTTTTTTTCAATACGATTAAAAGAAAACATGCACTATCAGCCTCAGGGCTGATAGTGTGTTTTGGGCAGAGATCAAGGAGAACACTACTGATCAAATAAAACTTTGTCCTGCTGTGCTTCACTCGTTGGGGTCGGTTTTTTTTTTTTCAATACGATTAAAAGAAAACATGCACTATCAGCCTCAGGGCTGATAGTGTGTTTTGGACAGAGATCCAAGGAGAACACTACTGATCAAATAACACTTTGTCCTGCTGTGCTTCACTCGTTGGGGTCGGTTTTTTTTTTCAATACGATTAAAAGAAAACATGCACTATCAGCCTCAGGGCTGATAGTGTGTTTTGGGCAGAGATCAAGGAGAACACTACTGATCAAATAACACTTTGTCCTGCTGTGCTTCACTCGAAATCATTATCTTTCTACGAGAACACATACTTGTCTAAACTAACTGAACCTTGAAATATATGTTATCACATTACAGTTTAAACAGTATTTTTATGAGACGACAAGATATGGGAGACATCGATAAAGTAGCGAGCAAACGGGTGGCGCGATGCATTTACATCCTTACACTTTTCTTGCCAAAGGAGTCCTGTGTCTATATTATTGGGTTCATTACACTGGATGTGCTGGACTACAATCGCCCCTGTTCGGGATCTGTGCTGATTATCAGTATTTGACAAGCGTGATGATGTGAGAAAAACATAATTATACTCACTTCGTTTTATATAAAACGTCTCAATTTTCACTACCTATATGATGAATAGAAGATATGAACTCGTTCTGCTACTGGCATTGACTACTTCTGTGTTCTACGGCTCTGCTGGTGAGTAAGCCGCTTCATGTAATATTCTATGAACCTTCACTCATCAGTTTGATAGCTCTGTCAGGTCTGGCTGATTGATACCATCTGAAAGATGTGTTCAAAACCGCAAAGTTGAGTAAGATTTCATAACATTCATAACATGACTATAGACATTTTGCCGACATTTTCTAATAGGGCGTGTACTTATATCGTGTACTATCTTTTCGCATTTTCACAATATCATTAAATGAGAATGGGATTCATGTGATTCAAATTGCTCTCCTTCTGCATGTTTGATGTATTATTGAATGCAGGTTGTTTTCAATAATTGTATAGGACTTATATTCCCAAATTTCAGATAGATTTGCTTTATATCTACAAAATTAATTGATCATCCACCATGTCCACTAATTGTACAACTAAAAAAGCAATCTTGTGCTCAACTGTTGATGCTGGGTGTCGGTGTTGGTATATAGTTAGTGGTGGTGGTGTGTCACCATCGAGTCTTGAGTTATATCCTGTGATGAACAAGGTTTGTCCGCGTCTAAGTTTAATTGATTGTTTTCAACAACAGACCAAAAGGAGAACTAGGTTTGTTTCAAGCGATAGTTTACTTTACATTAGGTCAGCTTTCTGTATACCATATGGCTTGTCGCGAAAAGATTAATTGATTTTTTAGAAATATATGAAAATAAAAAAAAAATGAAAAATGATCTCTCTAAAGTCTTACCAAAATACGCCATATTTACTGTTAAGCAAAAATTTCACAGACTCTGCAGTGGATGAACATGCACCCTTCATAACAATGCGCGAATAATAGCAACGTTGCGAATTATAGGGCCTACCTATAGATTTTCGATATAAAGAGGCATGATTATGATACAAACTCCAGGAATCGGGAAGATAGGCCTATGTTATGGGATTGTCTGAAAGGGCGGACGGTAAGCTGGCCGCAAACTTTATCTGCGCATTTTATTATTTCTTTCTTACTTATTATAAACACACCCTGCCGGTTTTGGTGACAATCTATCTATCCGATCTCGAGTTACCTTAGTACACAATCAGACAGACCACTATACAAACATATACGGAAACGCGCAAACATAACCTCCGCCTTTCACCTACCTTTGCCTACTGCTGGCGGGTTAATAGTGTGAAATGAGGGAATGCAGGTTTGTAATTTTTAAAAGTTAGTTAGTACGCACCTTATTTTCATTTTCCTATTAACAAACCTTATTCAATTCTTGGATTTTCGACCCTTCGGAAGAACAACTCCCTTTTTCTTCTTTTTTTTTTCTTCTTCCTCTTCTTCTTCTTCTTCTTCTTCTTCTTCTTCTTCCTTTTCGGATTAATGAACAACTACATTTTGGGGTTCAGCAAGGTTCTATAGAATGACAATATGAACGCTTAGCATTCCATTGGCTTTGATGTTCCATGCTCCAAGCCATAGTTTTGTGACATGAAGACCGAAGAAGAGGTTTTTTATATTCATTTTAACATTTCTAAGCTTTTTCTGCGGATTTTTGAAATCCTGCACGGAACTTTCGGGTCATATGCTACGGACTACATTATTTCAATTTTTTCCGCAAATCCTCTTGTTATTTATACCCCAGGACTGAAAAAAAAAAATGTTATTAAAATATCAGGCCCTTCGTCATTACAAGTTAGAATTTAACCATCTTGCACACATTTTGTGCTTAATTTTGTTAACCGAGTACCTGAATGTGAAATATTTCTGATAACTGGATAGTATGATTGCCTGATGCGTGTTTCTGCGTGTTTAATAGAATTGTACAGTTACAGTACTACATTTTTAATGTTTTTTGTTCGCATCTCTTGTTCTCTGCACACTAAACAATTGCTACCAAAAATGTTGAAAGGGACAGCAAACTGCTGCTCGTTTGGTTTATTGTCATTTAGGAATACTAGTACCGATCACTATTAGACAGAAATGGTGTCTTTTGTCAAAGTAAAACCTGCGATAGAGTGCATAACTTCTCGGCGGTATGGAGCATGGGTACAAAGGAGAGACTTATGTTTCTTCTCCTTCTCTAACACCTCCCTGCACAGACGAAAACACTGCCTTCAACGTTCAGGGATGGAAAGGGGAAGACATCTGCCTACCATGTCACATCCAGGAGGAGCCTCTCGATGTAGTTTGGGTCAAGGAGGGCATCTCAGATCAGCAGCCGTGGACGATCAAGGCTAGATTCGTAGATGGAAACTTTGAGAGCATGGATCAACGGTTCAATATCGACAAGAACTTCAGCCTCGTCATCACCGACTTGGAATTGGCGGACACGGGTCTCTACCAATGTCACGTGGTGATGAGGAACCTTGAAAGTTTCTCCAATTCCGTAATCATGACGATTAGCTGTAAGTTATTATTTTTTTTCTTTTTTGGTCATGTAAACGAGGGTGAGTAGTAGAATTATTAAAAAAGGATTATTTAAACTGAATTGCTTGTTCTATGGACACAATGTCATGTACGGGGGTGTTGTTCCATGAAATTATTACCGTGTATTATCACAGGCCTAGAGAGAAAGGGAGAGGGTGTTTTGGGTATGCTCATACAGACATCGTGTGATCATGATTGTTAGAGATGTTTCGAGTTGAAAGTCATGTCGGTTGTTATAATTTTTTGGATCAAGTACCCCATCGACGAAACATTAGGCCCTAGTTTAGCTCTAAAATGGGTTATCCACCCGCGGATGTTTCATTGTAACTACTTTTCATGTCAATTTATTTTCATTATGTTTTGATAATTCACTTCTTATTCATGTCTCAATTGAAATTAAAAATCCAATATTATCTATTTTGTATATGATTTTACTGTTTCGGACAAAACAAACTGAACTTGGTATAGAATCAAAGTAAAAAAGAAACGCCGCGTGGACTCGCAAGCTAAACAAATTTTATAGAAGTGATGAAAAGACTGCCATGGCTTTTCATTTTAATGGTCTGACATAAAGCTTCCCACTCTAGAATCATAATTGCATTTCTTATTTTCATACATATATTCATCATTATGTACCTCTGTTGCCATAATTTCATTACACTATATCTGTGGTTATTGTGCATACATGCATTCCCTGCTTTGTTCAAGTTTCCCTTCTTCTAACCTCAGTGGTAGGCACTGCCCCCAATGTCCAGGGATGGAAAGGGAAAGACACCCGACTGCCGTGTGACCTCCAGGAAAACCCTCTCGCTGTAGTTTGGGTCAAGGAAAGTACCTCAGATCATCAGCCGTCGACAATCAAGGCAGGATTCTTTGATGGAAACTTTGAGAGCATGGAGGACCGGTTCGACATCGACAAGAACTTCAGCCTCATTGTCAACCGCTTGGAGGAGGCAGATGAGGGTCGATACCATTGTAACGTGACACTGAGGAATCTTCATGACTTTTCAAATTCTACTTTCTTGGTAGTTCACAGTAAGTAATCCCTAAATTTGCTATCGGTGGTCAAATCCAAGCTATTTGATCACTCATGGCTGAAAATTCAAATTGATTCAAATAAGACAAGCTTGGTGTCATTGTAAAGCTAAGATGTTAAAATGCGTGAATTTTGATAGGAAAACAGAAAATTGCTTGTGTGTGACCAGGAATGAATAAATACATTTGCATAGATTGAAAATTAGAACAATTTTCATATTTCTCACATATATCACAATAAAGTATATAAACACGAAAATTATACAAAACATAATTCAGATGATACTTCATCAGAATGCACAGAAGTTTGATTTGGTATAAACACGAGGTCTGTATGCATGCGAATTACACTGTGGTCATAATGCGAAAAAATATGATGGGGCCTGCGTAAAAGCATTAGCTTGTACAGCCGCAGGTCCCGTGAGTAATCAGATTAGGGGAAGTTTAAAGTACGGATGTTTTTTAAGACCAACTATATCTGGGGAAACCGATTAAAACAAACAAAACAAAAAATCCAATTAAATATATGTCACTAAATAAAAATACAGAAAACAGAAAGGTCACATGTTGCAGCAGTGAACAACAACTGCAGAGATTCAAGGGGTGTGTTGCAGAGTATAAAAAATGGCGTAACTGTATGTCATAAATACATAAGTAGAAGGTGGGATAATGAGATTTGTCGTGAATGTAAACAATACCGAAAGCTCAGGAGTAACATTCCAGCATGGGTCCTAAAACCAAGCATTCCGTGTGACCATACTAACCGACAGCTGTCACGCGCGAGAGTTTCGATAACCGAGTGGAACAATAGGTGCATGAACAGCGCAACAGGCAGACTGTTCAAAAATAGTGTTCATGGTTAGGATCCCGCCGGACTAAGGTGGGATAGACAAGGGGTAACATGTAAAGAGCAACAAGAACTATACACTATGCATGCCGTACAATGTAGCTGCTAAGAAGATATTGCTTCAGTTTTCGTTTGAATGAGGTTACAGTGGTACAACTTACAAGCTCCATAGGGAGTTCGTTCCAATATTTGGGCCCAGCGAACATAATGGTTTTTTTCGCGAAAATTGTTCGGGTACGCGGAAGGTGATATGCGTAACGTTGACGAGTTGGATAATCATGAACTGTATAATTTCTTGTAAACATTTGGGAAAATACGTCTGGTAATTGGCCAGTTGAAAATTGAAACATAAACAGGCCGACGTTGTAATAAAATAACTCGGGAATTTTCAAAATTTTATTACTTACAAAAAGTTTGTTCGTGTGGGATAAATATCCAGTGTGGTTAACAATTCTAACAGCTCGTTTTTGTACAAGAAATAACGAATAACAATGCGCGGGACATCACAAATTGTTGGATTTTAAAGGTATCTTAAAAGTTTTCCACTTTTCCAGCCCAATTCTAGATTTAGAAAATCTAGCAAATCTACATTAGTCTCCATCATAACCATGCAGGAGAGGAAAAAGTAGTCTGATCAACATAATTAGCACGATCTTTAATTCGATTTGATAACACGTGGGACATTAAGGCAACGCGTGGGACAGCATGAGTATTACAGTGGAAGTATATTGAAATTTTGCCATAAGGAAGTAGAATTCCCCCAAACCTTGTAGAACACTGACTGCTCTATACAGTACTCAAAATATTTATTATTTTTGGCCTTGTATATTCCTGGCATTATTTTACTGAGCTGTAAGTAAATTTTGAAAAGTTTTGTACAAAGCAAAAAAAAAAAAAAAACCGACGAAACAAACAAATCGAAATAAAACGAAGCAAACAGAATTTACATATACTTCATAGGTCTTCACATAGATGAGAACTCACCAAAATTTGCCTTAAAGGGGCATTCCAGATAATGTTCATAATTTCACATCATGTAGTAGTACATAAATCGACAGCTCTATGTATAGATTTGTGAAATTTATTGTGGTCTTTGATTAGAGAAACAATACTCTGAAAAATCTTAAACAAATTACACTGAACAGTGTTGATGACATAGGAGCCTCACATATTTCAGAAATGTAGCAGTTTCCATTACAATACCACTTGCTTAACAAGTTCACCTGTGTAGAATGTATGCATGCCATCTTCTTTTGTTCTACTTCCTTGAGCCCCAACTCATGCATTATTACGGTGAGGCTGCCATGTCATCATTCTTGCTCATTGCAATTTGTTGTAAATTTTGCAAATATTTTTTTCCTCAACCCAATCACTATGAATTCTGAAACTCTGTACTCGTTATAACTAATTCATAGTTGTTCAAATGTAGAAAGTCTAAAAATCATCCGGAGGTTTCCTAATTGTGATATATTTTGCCACATTCATTGAAAAGATGACTTATTCTTCTTCAATATACAAATTACAGAGTCTTATTCTGTTTCTTTTTTTTTTACAAATAAAGTGTCAGCTAATACTGCTATATTAACTCAAGTTTGTTTTTCCAGTCATAAAATGAAATGAATGTATTGGATACGTGTTGTGTGTGTTTGATTTTGTATAATTACTCAAGATTTATTATCACAATATCTTGCTTGATAAAAAGTTTTTCAAGGTTTGTGTTTGATATTGATATTTGCATCCTATGTGATTTTCACACAAATGGAAGCATATATTCATACACATATGAATTGCACAAATCAAAGTTTTTGATGAGAAAGAAAGAGCAAAAGAAAACAGTGTCTCACACTAAACAAACGGTCACGGTCACTCAACAATGATAGGTATGACATAAGTTGTACAACAGACTATCACCATAGTAATAAATGAACAACTTTGCATTAAGGGGGGGGGGGGGACTAAACAGTACAGACCTATACATGCACAGCTGTACTTGTAAATCTACAACACTATTCTGTTCAATGTAAGTACAATCTTAACCCTTTAGCAACTGAAGATTCAATGTAAAATGACCTGTGGCTTCATAAAAGATACAGTAATATTACTCTAATTTCAACAAGTTTCTAAATTATATAAAATAGTTTACTGCATTGTTTTTGTATATTATAATAAAGTTATGTTTATTTGAAAGCATATTTTCACTTTACGAAGATAATGGTGTGTCAAAGAAATAAAAATGTGACATACTTTTGTTGACTTTCTACCTCTTTCAAATATGTAATTATGTATTCTATATGAAAACAATAAAAATGGTAAAGCATAAAACTATGAAAAAAAAAACCAGACATGTGGTTTCGGACATTTTAGGGAGCAATAAGACAGCTAGTTTCCAAGCAGTTGAATTATACATGAGGGAGGCAGGGTAATCTAATGGACCAGTTTCCAAGTCAACCATGCCATCCTTGATTGACTAATCTCATTGGATGCGAATCTCACATCTCCAATCAGTTTCATGCGTTACATTCTTCCTGCATCTCTACCTCCATTTTTCTTTTCTAACTCTCCATGTGCAACCCCTCCCACAGCTGAGAAACTTCAGGCGAATGTCTCCTACAACTGGTTGATCACAGCCGTCGTCATAATCATCCTGTTGTTTGTCTACACCATTCTACAATGTGGAATCTACTGCTTCCAGCAGAGCAGGGAGGTGAGACGTCACCTCCCTGAGCAGAGGGAGTCGAACAATTCCCTGATCAGGAAGTGAGTGGGCTTACCAGATGTCTTTCTCTCCCTCTCCATCTCCACCCCCCCCCCCTCTCTCTCTCTCTCTCTCTCCCTCCCTCCCTCTCTCTCTCTCTCTCCCCCCCCCCTCTCTCTCTCTCTCTCTCTCATGGTAGTCGACAACTGCTCACATCATCTCATCTCTCTATATATTTGTGTTCAATATCAATACTCATGCTGTCGCTACAGGTTCTTTCAATATGCTTACTCCAAAAATGCTCACTTTAAAAAAAAAAGTCCTACCAAAGGACAGGCCCTATTCTGAAGTCTCAAGCATCACAAGAACGCTTATTTTCTGTGTGCTTCATGAGAGTAAAATCATAGAACTGTTTTTGTCCTTTTTATGGTTTTTAATCGGTATAAGTATTTAGCAGTACATTAATTCCAAACGATTGCTGAACCTACCAAAAGTTACTTCTTAAGCAGAATGGCATATGTGACGGGAAGATGTCCTTGCAGAAATCTGCAGCAAATACAAAACCACTGAGACGTTATAAGAGTGAAAATATGACAAATTAACTCCTGTCTATTTCATAAGAAGTTATCAGTCTGAGCAATTTGCTTTTCTTTTTCAAAAACATCCTCTCTGACTCTCCAGGAAAAACAGACACAAATCGCAGGAGGTGCAGCCGAGGCCGAAGAACGGCCGCGGCTCGACGGGGGATGACCCCGACGAAACGGTCCACCTCACGGAACCGGGGAACAACGGGACGTCACCAAAGAATACCGTGGTGATATTAAAGGAGAACGAGCAGACGCCCTCAATGACGCCGGTTAAAGACGTGACGATAATAGATTCAATGGCGTGATAGAGTCTGCAACTTGTTTTACAGGTAAACAGTTTCAGAACCGCATGTGTGTTTAGGAAGAGATATTAACCAAACATGTTCAGCTATTTGTGGTCTTGTTGAACATGCCTGAAAGTTCAGTCCTCTAGCATTTGCCTTTTGGGGACCTATGAGAATTTTTTTTTTTTTTGAGATAGTTTAAAGGGATCGTACAGTTTGGGTTGAGACCTAACTTTAGGTTTCTAACATTATTTTTTTTTTTGGTGAGATAATGAGAAACCTCTTATGAAATATGAAAGAGCATGTAATTCCATGAGGGATTCCAAATTTATTTGGTGAAAATTGGTTTTGAAATGGCTGAGGTTACCAAAACAGAGTGATTCTAATAAAGTGTAGGACCCACACTGATCTCTTTGTTTTATTTGTTTTTGGATGTTTCAGTCATTCCAAACCCGATTTTCATCAAATAAACTTTGAATTCCTCTTAAAGTGTATGGTATGCTCTGTACTATTTCATAAGTGTTTCCATGGTATCTGGCAAAAAATTAAAAGCCCAATTCTCATCTCCACCAATACTGTACCATCCCTTTAAAAAAAAAAGAAGATTGCATACACACAGTCTCAGGTGCAGACATCACTGTGTACGTCAAGAGATCACAAGGAAAGCAGTCATAGAGACACGTATCCATATTTTGGTTCCTGCTCTTTCCTCACTTAGGCATACAGGCGTCATGGTTCCAACCCAGCTACCTTTCCTAAATAAGAATATTTCCCCAGGGAATCCTTGCAAAATGGAATGCCACTTTATTGGGTCCTCTTGTCATGTGAATAAGATTGTCAGAAACACTTTCTACAAATGCACTAGCTCTGATTAATGGGATAAAACCTGCTTTCACCAGCCCTATGCAGTCAAGTGTAAAGTTTTGTATATGTACAAGAAAACATGTCTAAAAAGATGTTTTGGGAATCAGAGTTATGATATCATGCAAGTTTAAAGTTATTTAAAATGTTAGGTAAGTACATGTAAACATCTATTGGTACCTTACAGGGCTTTACTATAGCTATGTTGGTCACTCTGTCCTGATTTGTTTGAATGAGCCATTCCATTTGCTGGTTTGTTCTCAAAATACCCTGAGACAAGAGAATTTTCAAATTTTCTGTGACTTCTGTAAAGCAAATTTTTAATGTGTTATTTGTCTTGGTCCTCATCTCCATTTTTTTTTTCTCTCTCTCTTTCTCCCTGGTGCTTTGTTCCAACCTTCCTTGTCACGTTCCTGACCGGGAACCCAGAACCAGCATTCCAGAACTGAAATCCACCTCCCATTTTTTGTGCCCGGCACCATAGAGAAGGAACAGCGCCCTCACTAGGCCAGCCCTGGAGAGGAGGACCCGTCCCCTCACTCGTTGCCTGGAGTGCAGCTCAGGGGGACCTCATTTGCACGGCAAAGCCCCAAGCGGATTGGTGGCTCTTGGAGCTGGAGTGCCCAGGGTACAAAAGGGAGAGACAGAGAAATGAACGAGAAGCAAAACTGCGTTTTATTTTGCAATTGAGAGAAAGGATTGAAACTTTAAAAAATATATGCAAAGAAGAGATGGACATTCTTTGTTGGTATATTTTATAAATGCATAAAGCTGACAGCAGCACCAAGTACGAGTGGTTGACATAAAGCTGATGTCCATTTCCCTCGAAGGATTGTCTGTGTCTGTGGCTCGAGGAGAAGTTGCCAGGAACCAAGGAACCAGAAAAGGCAAAAACAAAACACTTTACGTCAGACTAAGCATCCCGACACAGGGAAAAGAAGATTTCAGTTGGTTTATCACGTCAGTGTCGTGTTGTTTTGTTTCGTTCCAGCCAAGAGTTTGCCTGAGTGACTGTTGAGGTTGTGGCAATTAGATGGACAAGGCAGTCATTCCCAAGAGGAAGAACGATGGATTTTGTTTTCTATTCTTTTTTCTTTTTTTTTTGTGGGCTCCAGACATCGTTTTGTTGATGGTAAAGCATGCATTGCATGAACAACACTTCATGATATGTAACACGAGAAATGGATAGACAACATGGTCATATTTGGGTCTGTTGATGGTAGATATAGGGAGAGAAAATAGCAGTAGTTCATAATGATTATGTCAAAGAAAAATGTTTGAGAAGTTTTTTGAACAATATCTTACATGTGCAAAGTCTCTAGAGGTAGTGTAAAAAACAAAATCGCATTAGCAATACAGTATTAACGTTTCGGAGGGAATCTACACCGTGTGTACAGTGCAGATGGTAGAGAAAACTTAGATATGCAAACTTTGGTTTATAAGAGACATGGAGCAGAGGTTCTGACCTTGGAAGAAAGTCCAAAGTGATGGGAGAGGGTTAACCCATTGAAGAGTAGTCTCGAGTATAGTCAGGCAGGTGTGTATGGGAAATGTATATCATGGCAAAATCAGCCCATCCTCAATGGGTTAACAATCCTCCCGACTGTCCTGGTCAGCTAACTGGAGGTCTGGTAACTGTGCTATAAACATGTCTTTCAAAATGATTTGCTTAAGCAAAAATACTAAACAAGCAAAAGTTCAGCAAATACAACAAGCATTATGCCTGTAACATGTCATGTGATCTTTTCTCAGCCAATGATCTTCCAGTAGGCTCTGTGAATGGTTTGCCGTGTGGCAAGATTAGCGTGTGTAAAGACAGTGATTCTAGTTGCACATAGTTTAAAGCAAAGGCAACGTTAATCCTGCACTAAATGTAGAGCACATGATCTAGGGGAAACCCCCCACCCCCAACGTCCTTACTTGTAGATTGCTAATGGCTGTCTCATAGTATAGTTGATCTATTAAATGTAATTTGGTAATTGGTGTTGTGGATCTTTTTTTGTAGAAAAGTATGTCAGTCTGCCACTACCATCAGTAACTCCCAATAGACCTGGTACATTCAAGCAAATGCCACAAACTGGAGTTCTTCTCACCAACCGTCTCTCTATTTCTCTCTTTGAAAACAAAAAGAGACAGAAAAAGGCAAACATATATTTGGTATATGTTTTTTTTTTTTGAATTTGCGCACAAATTTCTTTTCACATTCAAGCAGTTCATACACATGGATGGTATGCTGAGAATTCACATTGGCAATATATGTTAGCCATTCCACTTTCAAGTTGTATATTCCAGATTAAAATTCAAAAAAGAAAAGGGAAAGAAAGAAAGGACTCATTGTTTTACCCTTTAATAAGTGTAAGGACAAACAAAGATCATGTTTTAGTCACAGGCTTCAATGTAGATATATCGCAAATGGTAATGAAATACTGTACGTTTGAAGATATCGCCCTGTCACACATAAGGTATAGGATTTGGAGTAGGTAATTGTGAGTATCACACAGACAAGGGTATGATTTTTTTTCTTCTCTCTTCAAACGGAGCTAATAGCTACAAGATCAGCACAATGACGACACAATGATAGCTTGTACTGCACGGTGTTAGATGTTACTTGTTCAGAAGGCCTTTCTTGTGTAAAGTTTGTCACATAAGTTTTCTGTGTCGATCTGTCCGAGAAGGTGTTTGTAGACCCATACTACATGTATATGCATGTCTTGGGGGTAAGGGGGTCTGGGGTATTCTTGTTACGGTGATATTGCATTACTTGGTGTTGTCAGAATATATGCAAGTGTAATGACTATTTATCTCCCATCAGAGATAGGCCTATGTTTCAAAGTGTTGTTGCATGATTTCATTACTTATTAATGCTTGCCAGTGAATGTAGGAGTTTAAGCACTATTTAGTAAGTCGGTAAGAATGATATCTCTTTGTGTTTCTGTGGATACAACTGTACCCACAATCCTTCAACGTAATGTGTATGGTAAGCTGTTATATTTTATGTCCAAAATTTTATCGTAGTGGATAATCGCAAGTACTCCATTTATAATAATTTGCAAATTTGTCTTGTCAATGTCATAAGCGTTAATAATGGACTATATACAATATTTTTGTTTCCGTTTTTGTATCAAACTCGGAATGAAGATGTACAGCTGAGGGGTAATGTAGATAGAATTTATGCTGTATACATTGTTTACTCATTGTAACATATGTAAATTTACTCCAATAGTGTATATAGTTTCAAAAAAAAGTTTTGTTATTTATTTCTCTCCTGAATTTAATGAGGAAAACGGAGGAGGCATAATATGCATTACGTTTTGAGGTACCTTCTGTTCCTTTTCATCATTGTTGTGTAATTTTTCTTTTCTTTTTGCCAAATTGTTCTCGGCTGTCTTCTTTATTTCGCATATATAGTAGCTACCTGTGATGCAGAAGTGATGTTATCAAATGATCGTCCTTTGAACTTTGAGCTACATTGGTTGCAAATGCAGCTATGAAAGGGATACTGTATATGTCATATATCTCGCAGGTGTTTTATATGCGCAAATATTGCCAGTTGGGCGCTGTTCGCGAATTTAACAACACACGAAATTGCTAACTGTGATCTAAACTGGACATGAATGAAAGATGTATGTGTACATTTTCTACATCGATCGCTGTTCTCTGCGATCGCTAATTTGGCCATCGAGAAATTGTCGCGAACTCCCGGTCGGCAAAAAATTAGACTCACTAAATATATGAGGTATACAGTGTGCTGTTATTATTTAGACCTTGACATATTTACTCTTTCAATCAGTGATTTATTTACTTTCTTTGTTTGTTGGTTTTTTTTCCAGGGGTTCAGTTATTGCACATTGTGACATTATCGTGACATTGTATGCGTATATAACAGTGGAAATCCAAGTTATATTACGGTAACTTCACTGCAGATGAATTCTGCAAATTTAAAAGACCTCTGTAGTGATACTGCGCACACGGTCACAATGTCCCACCAACAACCCTGTGCAGGTGTTTAGATTTCTTTTTTTTCACAGGTACTCCCCTGGCAGAGACAACAAGGTCTGTTCCAAAGAATTATCAAGGCTGTAATTCTTTTTTTTTTTTTTTGCAATTTTCTTACTTTTTAAATGCTTGTTTTTTTTACCTTACTGGGGGTCATTTCTACAAACATCAGTACACTGTAGGGTAGGAAATTGCTTTAGAAACATGCAATAGCTAGATGTCGCGTTTTCATCCTACACCGGTACAGAGCCTACGAGAGAAATTTTCTCTTTGGCAACAGCTGTCTATCCCGTCTGCTCTGTATAATCTGTCTTGTAATTTACCTAATGAATCATGTTGTTTGCGCGTTTATGTTCTATGGTAATGAGTAATGTGTTGAATAATGTGTGCAATGAAGGATTTTGTGGGGTTTTTTTTATATATATCCATGTACATTGAGAGTGAAATTATGATGAGATTTACCTGCGAGTATGCAAACTTTAGGGCAAGTAGTCATTAGATTTTTAAGTTAATTAGAGCTTCCAAAGGGTGTATATTAGTATTACGAGACAGCTGGTGTAGATCAGATGCAGGCTGGCAGTGGCGATGTTTTGAGCTGGTGATGTTATTGGCTATGTGCATCCAGATCAAAGATCAACATCTAGAGATTTAGATCAAAGGCCTCGGCAGAGATACCAGGCCACAGACTCTCGAGAAAGTGTTATGCTTGCATTCAGTGTGGATAAAAAAAAAGGGGGAGCGTCAGCTTAAGAATCCTGCACTACCCTCCCATTCTGGAGCTGTGTCTCACCAGATACAACAAAGGTCATGGCGAGTTGCAGGTTTATATTGAGGCTAGTTTAATTCAGCTGGCATTAGGGTAAAGTTTATGTGTGGGGTAAGGAGAAATTGGCTTTAAAACCATCACACGGTCTGAGCAAGATGCAAAATTGGTGCCCTTTTACCCGACTGTGTGCACACACGAGGCTTAATCAAAATCTGCATCACCACAATTCAGTCTGAAAACTCAACCAAGATGTAGTACATGTCAAGGAAAAACAAAATCTTTAGCTCTGGACCATACAAAAGTCCATGTAACAACACACTGTAGATTAAGTGCTGCACTCACCATAGCCAAATGTACACTGTAACCTCACCACAAGCTGCATGCCATTTATCTATCTAGAGCTCTTATAGATCAGTAGTATCCTAAGCAAGTAGATCGAGTAGATGATAATCTTTCAGGCCATACACGTGTTGATGCTTATGGTTAAAAAGAGATTTCTTAGTCTTAAATTTCAGGCTTCTCGTGTCATTAATTTGCCCACTCCTTGACAGTACGGAGCAAGCAAAGAATACATCGTGTAAATATGAGATAATGTACATGCATATGATGACCAAAATCTTATCTTTAAAAAATTATGTGTATATTTTTGTAAGACCTGTTCTATCTTCCACCTACCGTCTCAATTGATTTGCTCTTTTCTTTTTTCCCCATTCTTTATGAAGTACTGGAATCAAAGTATTAATTAGTGAGACTTTTTCTTTTTGAAATATGCAATGTGTTCCCATTAAATTTGTGAAAATGACACTAGAACATGCTGTGTTCTAAAATTGAAAGACTGATGAGCACAAATTATTTGATGGCAGCTGTAGTGGTCATTTTAAGCATTGAAAGCGGTACTACAAATGTGATTTTTTTTTTTAATGTGTGATTGAGAAAGAATTCTTATGTTAATTTCAGTGGTAACATAAAGCATACCTGATATATGTAAGCCTCAATACTAAAATTTCGTCAGTTTTTCAAGGGACAAATAAAATGTATAGTGATGTATGTGTATTATGTGACACAGTCTAGTTGAGTGGCTATATTAAAAACAGTGCAAGGTCTAAATGACTTCATGCATATTTATGTTGGCATGGTACGGCTCAAATCAGCGGCATAAAATATTTCTCTTCTCTGGTTGGTCATGCACATGTTCACTGTAGTATAACACATAATCCGAGAAAGTACTCTTTACACATATGGCACGGCATTGATAGTCAGTAATATTCAGATGTGTATGTCACGTGGTCTTGTTTTCCTCCCGTAATATCCCATTCCCCTTCAGTTGATAGATAGATAGATACATACATACATACCTAAATAGATTAATAAAATAAATCAATCAATCAAGCAATCAATCAATCAAGCAATCAATCAATCAATCAATCAATAAGTAAATGAATAAATAGATTAATGAATAAACAAATTAATTGATATATAATAAATAAATAAATAAATAGAGAAATAGTAAGGTGTGACAAGATATCAGAAGCAAGCAGCCAAAATTAAATTGTCCAAGCAGTGCTAATAGTAGTGAGTCCGACCATCATTAGAGCAGAGAAAGAAAAAAAAGTGAAGGAATATGAGAGATAAAATACATGTACATTCCATGCTACTTGTAGAGTTTGTCAAGTCATCTTTGACAGCTTCACTGATATCAGTTTTTGGGGGTTTTTTTGTTTTTGTTTTTTAGACTGAGAGAGATGCCTTGTTTGGGTTGATCATTTTTATTGGGAATAGTTTTTGGGAAGGTAAGATGAAGATTTGGTGTGTTTTGGTGTAATAGTTATTGAAGTGGGCGTGTATTTTTTTTTTCTCTCGTCGCTTGTAAACAGAAATGTCCAAAAGTTTATTGTAATAACCAAGGCAGAAACAACATGTTTTTGTTTTTTTTATGCGCAAGAGTGTTTGTGGCACGTTAATGCTTGCACAATTTATTTATCCACACATTGTCAACTTCCCTGCATCAGTTTGATCCCACATGGGCAAAATAACATGTTCTGTAACAGGCAGAATACTTAGTGTTTTTTACAGTTGAAATCTTTTCAAATACAGTATCAGCAATTAACAGGGTAAATACAATAAAGGGAGCCTTAGTAGAAATTAGGTAAAAACTAAGCAGTGCTCTTTCCAGCCATTTTGAATAATACCTGTATGTGTGTCAGTATGCAGTACATCTTTGACATCCCTGTAATATTTGTGTTTGAAACCACTTGCAGTTTTTAAAGATTCATTTGTTTTTTAACACATTCTGTTTAATATACCTACGTGTAATACAAATCGGGTTTGCAACCATCAAGAATTAGAGAGAAAGTGACATTGACAGGGGGAAAACAATTGTAAAATTATTGTGTGCAGGTGAACATAAATACTTTCCAAAACAATTTTCCATTTCCTGAAAATCATTTTTTAATTCTTTTCTTTATTTTGTTTGTTAGTTTTAGTCTACAAGTTTGGTGGTTTTTTACAAAGAGATGGGAAAGAGGATACAAGCCATTATTTTTCTTTTCTCTTTCTCTCTTTTATGTCTGTGACAATGCTGCAATGTAAGTCAAGTAGTTTGATTTTAAATTATGTAGAGATACATGTAGTTTGAATTCACATCTGTAAGAGATAATATATAGTGTTATGCATTTTTGACGGGAGAATTTCAGTAGAATATAACGTTGTGTGTTCGACACTCAACATCATCTTAGGGCAATACTCCACCTGCTAATGAGAATGGAAAGACAAAAAGAGATAATAATACTGTACATACATTCTCAAACACACACACACATTTTCATGTTCATATCCATATTTGTCCATCAGCTTGGACATATGGTGTACATCCAATTTTTTGCTGATATTTTTGTGACACTTCATAATTGAGTACATGACCTGGCAAACAATCACAAAGCATGGACTCATTAAAATCAGATGTCTTGTCATTTCTTTTTTAATGTTACCATAACTTACAGGGACAAACTATTGCAAATGTTATACAATGTTAATGTGGTCCCACAAAATTGTTAAATGAGAACACGCAAATATTTTTGCTTGCCGTAATGTTCCAGTATTTAATGTCTTGATTCCATGGAATTAAATACACACAAAAAAAAGTCGAGCTTGAAAAATTAGTCGCGCAAAAATATCCACTTTTACAGTATAGCCCTCGAGGGACAATGCATGTAAGCCAGAGGCATCAGATTTTTTCTGCATATGTATACACATACTGCTTTTGACCTGCAGACTTTACTTGATCATGCATCTAGCTTATTACATCACTGTGTTATTTTTGTGTGTGTGTGTCATATCCACATACAAATGCATGTCATGTTGTGTTGAATCTCTTTGACATGCCACAAACTTGTGAGGTGGTATGCCACATGAATTTAATGTACTGATAAGAAATAACCTTCCATGTCTGAATGTGTGTCAACAGCCATTTTGTTGTTGTTCGTTTTTTGTTTGTTATAGGGAGGTTGCCTTCGTAGCAAAAGTAAGATTATGTGTAATAAAATACACGTACATTCTGAATGTATGGCTAAGCAATAAGTGACATGTCTCTTTGTGTTTTTCTTTTCTCAGTTCTTCTGTTCTTCTGAACACTGTGGGGTATTTTATATCAAAGTGTACATGGTGAAATTGATACAGCATAAATTAATTCAAGGAATTAAAGTTTTCTTGTTGATCAAAATAAGAGTGTTCACTCGTATAAAGAGGTCAGACAACAATGTGCGAACACAGGAACAAAAGCAGGTGTGACAGGACAGGATTGAAAGGCATGTGTGTGTAGAAATATTTCCTGACATGAAAAAGAGCTATGAAATGACACTCACTAACGCACACGCACTCGGACACACAATTACACGCGCAAACGTACATGCTGATTCCCATTACTTCCCCTGCTCATACAGTTAGTAGCCCGGATCATTCTGCCAGGTCGCACGAGGAGAGAGGTGTCCGTAAGCTTGCTCTCCACAGATGTCGGACCTCTTACCCGTTTTTCATCACATTTTGCGTGCTAACCACTGGACATACCCTTCATTGAAACAAAAAGTTTCTAATGCACCTTAGGAGAAATTTCATCTAGATTTATAAATACCACCCTGCACAACTTATGCCTTTCTTTTATAAATATGAAAGTGATGCTTAAAAGCGCATGTGCCAGTTAAACTAAAGCTCAAGCTAATTTAACATATTGGGGAAATGGTAGGCTAGCAATAATTGCTAGCAATTAAAGAGCAAGCAAAATGTCCGTTTTATGCTTACATTTTTAAACATGCTCGCAAGTATGGGCCTACGGATTTAAGCTAAAGCTTAACACGAGTAATTGCTAGTTTTTATGCATGCGGCCGTTGTAGGTATAGTAGAGGGAATGTGTATTTTTCATTTATTCAAAAAATGTATAATTCTCTTTATATTTTCTTCACGTGGTCTTCCATACATAACGTCACAAAGTGTTGAAGTCTTCTCATCCAGAAGTGGCTGCGCTGACACTTCACAATATAGTTTCACAGCCTTTCAATAGATTGTCCGACTTTCATAAAACCGTTTGTACTAACATTGCTGCATTCCCTTGCAAAAAAAAAAAAGTACCATGACTATACCATGGTAATAATATCATGATATGGTAATGAACCATGGAAATTTCACTCATGTAAAGCCATGGCACATTACCATGGTATTATAGCGGCAAAATTACCATGTACCATGGTACAATACCATGATATTACTGAGGCGAAATAACCACGTACCGTGAAACATTACCATGACATTACTGTGGTAAAATTACTACGTACATGATAATACTGGAATATAGTTAAAAAGTAAAATAACAGTTTTTGTGGTGTTATTCCAGTAGTAATCTCATAGTGTAGCATACGATTTTTTCCAGACCTGAATTAGTATGTTTAATCCCATCCGCCCTATCATACGGGTCCATGCATCCTACAACTCCCGTCTTTGTTTCAAAATATGTGTAATGTTAATTCAAACGTACATTATCCCAAGAGTCATTCACCAGATTATCATTTGAATAATTCTAAACTTATTTTAGCTCAAAGGAATCAGACATCTCGAACCTGATGCATGGAATGCTTTACCCAGTTATTTGAAATTATGTATACAGGAATCAAGTGGTTGAAATTTCAGTATGCCACTTTACTCCGTTTCTTTCAATTGGAATCAAGTCACTGGTAAGTGTGCCCGTTATAATTCTAATTGGTTGAAAATAGCCCAGTTTATTTCATTTGCTTCAACTGGAATGGGAATAAACTGTTGTAGTTTGGATCGATATGTAAATTCAGTCAACTTGTTGAAGTGGAGTCAACTAGTGAATCTGACAATTTTATCGAGTGGCATGGATTCGAGTTGGTACAAATAAAAGTTTATAAATTATTCAATTTAGGGCCTACTTCAAGTTGAATTGACCGGCATTTTTCAGAGCGCGTTAGCTCATTCCATTTAGTTTCAACTGGAATGACGTGAGTTGGTATTGATTGTATGGCAATTCATTCCCAGGTGAATCATGATGTGTGAACCAGTAGCTTTCAGGTGCAACTATTTAAACAAGTTGGGTCAAATGGATTAACTGGGACAAGATTATTCCATTTGATACCAGTAAGTTTTTAAAGTTAGGAACATCATAACAGGGTTTATTATGGCAATTGTTGTCGAAACCATGCATGGCATCACTATGGTTATTCTATAGGGTACCTATAGAAATGCAGAAGATACCATAAGAAATATGGTTATTCTGCGGTACAATTAGTGATGTAGTGGTTGTACCATGGTAAATGCAGCTTTACAATGGTAATGCCCTAAATACCATGATTTATTTTTGTAAGGGTTCACTCAATCACAGTGCATGTTTGGATTCCACTCCTCTGTATTCAGGTGGAGCATTCTACTGGTGATAAACTTGCAACATGTACGAATGTGATGTATCCAGTGGGCGTATACTCCTGGTTTATCTATGCACGTCGTTATCGTGAAAGGTTCAAGTGGTGCCCCTTTTTCACCATACCATGATGCATTATGTCAGAGTACACGCATACAGAGTGCGTATAAAAAAAATAAAAGGTAGTTCAACTTTGGAGGACTACTCTTTTATCATTATCAGCTATGGTGAGCGCTGTGTTGATTGTGAGGGAAGGGGGAACTCTTCCTCTTTTCATTGGTATCTAATTATGTTGACATAATGTCATGTATGAACTTTAAAGACAATGCCAAATCGCACTTTTTTCAAGTTTGACGAGTGTCACATGAAGGAACAATGAATATCTCACTGAATAGATGAGATCTGCCAATGAAAGTGACCACATAAACAGACCAGCCTTTACAAACACAGGTTTGTGTTTAGGGTTTCTTCTAACATTGCTTGGTCCACACATGGTCTCCTGTCCGATAACTTGGTCACTCCCACAAAGGCCCACCCATATAGTCCATTTTCTCTGTTTATATTCAACCATGTCTTGAATATTATGGGAAGAGAAAATTGGATAATGGCTTAGAATTTGTGGGACTGACCACTTAGGTTATCGTCAACATGTCCATGTTAAAGGTTATGAAGCATAAAATGTTGAAGAAACCATAAACATAAACATGTATAGTCGTGCAGACTGGCCTGTTTGACCACTTTCACTGACAGATCTCATCCATTCACAGTGAGATATACATTTTGTTCCTTCACCATGTTCACGAAAACGCTTAAACTTGGAAAAGTGCAATTTGTCATTGTTGTCTTTAAAGTTCATGTGCTCAGTCATGCATGACATTTGTCTACATGATTTGTTTTCTATAGAAAGAGGAAGAGTTCTTCTTTTCTCACAATCAACATTGTGCTCTCCGTAGCTGACAATTATAACATCCAAAGTTGGATTTCCTTTTTTTATACACTCTGTATATAATGGGTTTACATATTAAATCGGCCTTTGGTCGAAAACAAGATGTTCATCAAGTAAGAAATTGTCGTGTTGTGCATCATTCACATTTCAGTTATTAACTTATTAACTATTTATACGACTGGACCTATGACATTTACTCTTGAATCATGTCACAGTGTCAACACTAACGGATGATCAATACCAAGTTATCTGCGATCGAGATAAGGGAACATCGAGACAAAGTAGCAAGCACAAGGGTTGGCACGACATTGATTATTAATAACTGCATGTCTCACCCTCTTCTTTTCCAAAGGAGTCGGGTGTTTCTCTATACAGGGTTCATTTCTATCATGGGATGTGCTCGACTATCACCACTGTAATTATTTGACAGGCTCACCAGGCGTTGTGATCAAAACGTGTGCTCACTTTGTGTTTCATATCAAACGCTCAATATTTTTGACTATCTACGATGAATAGAAAATATAACTTCGTTTTACTACTGACACTGACCACTTCTGTGTTCTTTGGCTCAGCTGGTAAGTGTAACTATTATTCTTTCATGAAGCTTCATTCAGATCTGTTCAGCTAGGACAGGCCACGCTGATTGATACCATCTGGAAGGTGTGACCAAAACGACAAAGTCGAGTAGCATAATGATCATGACATTTTTAACTACCTCATCGGCATTTTCTAAAAGGGCATGCACTCGTAAATATTGTGTACTCTTTTTAATTTCTATTTTCGCAATATCATCCAATGAGAATGAGTTTCACGTGATTCAAATTGCTCTCCTTATCTTTGATGTACTAAGTACATGAATTATTAAATTCAGGTTATTACTGATAATTGTATACATTGCCTGATTTGTCTCGGATGCAGTTGCTGTATATCTACAAAATCAATTGATAATCCTCTAATAATACAATTATGAAAAACCAATTTGTCTTCCTGTGTTGACGTTCAGTGTGTAGACGTGAGTACTTTTAAGTCGGAATTTAGTAGAGTACTGTACATCAGCATCGTGCCTTGAAGTATCAAACTGCTTTGCTGAAATTTCCACAATCGGGTTTTTCCGCGTCATGATTGCTTACAATTACGCCCTCATTTCAAGTTACCATTAAGTACACACCCAGACAACTTTCTTTATTCAATGGCTTGTTTCGAAAAATTAATTCATTTTTTACAAATAAATCGAGAAAATGGAACCATGATCTCTAATGTCGGACCAAACTACGCCATATTATTGTTCTCACGTTAGCATAAATTCACAAATTCTTTCCGGGACGGGATCGTGGACGTATTAATAAACGTTGTACTGCTCAAAATAGCATTCATCTCAAAGATGTCAGATTACACGCATACAGTGCGTGTCAAAAAAAAAAGAATACAAAGGTAATCTAACTTTGGAGGGCTGCTTTTTATAATAGTCAGCTATTGAGACTATCGGAGTGCAACGCTCGTTGTGAGGAAGGGGAACTATTCCTCTTTCCACAGGTACCTAATTGGGTTGACACTATGTCATGCACGAACTTTAAAGACAAGTTTGAGTTTCACATGAAGTAACAATGAATATCTCACTGAATGGATGAGATCTGTCAATGAAAGTGGCCAAATAAATAGGCCAGCCTGTTACCTGTGTTTATGGTTTCCTCTAACATTGCATGGTCCACACATGGCTACCTGTACGATAACTTGGTCACCCATGCAGACTTTTTCTTTGTTCATATTCAACGAATAGTTCGCAGCGACGTATCATGTCTTGAATATTATGAAAAGAGAAAAGTGGATAGTGGGTTAGCCTTTTTGGGACTGAAAACTTAGATTATCAACAACGTGACCATGTTGTAGTTTATGGACCATGAAAGTTCATAGAGGAAACCCTACAAACACAAACCTGCATAGTCGTGCAGACTGGCCTGTTAGCTTGACAGCTTTCATTGACAGATCTCATCCATTCAGTGAGATAGACATTCATTGTTCTTTCACCATGTTCACGAAAACGATCAAACTTGGAAAAGTGCAATTTTCACTGTTGTCTTTAAAGTGCATGAGCTCAGTCATGTATGATATTTGTCAATATAATTAGTAATCAATGGAAAGGGGAAGTGTTCCCCTTTCTTCACAATCAATATCGCTCTCTCCCTAGCGGACAATAGATTATGAAAGAGTAGCCCTCCAAAATTGGATTACCTTTTAATGCACACTGTTTATAATGGGTTAACATTTTAAATCGGCCTTTTGCGAAAACAGAAAATATTCATCAACTAAGAAATTGTCGTGTTTTGCACCACTCATATTTGATTTATTAACTTATTAACGAAAAAGCTTAAAGGGATGGTACAGTATTGGTGGAAATGAGAATTGGGCTTTTTACATTTTGCTAGATACCAGGAAAACACTTATGATTTATCACAGAAAATACCATTTTAAGAGGAATTCAAAGTTTATTTGATAAAAATCAGGTTTGGAATGACTGAAACATCCAAAATAAAGGAAAACAAAGGGATCATAATAAAGTGTGGGTCTAACACTTTATTAGAATCGCTTTTTTTTAATATGTCAGCCATTTCAAAAGCAATTTTCATCAAATGAACGTTGAATCCCTCATAGATTTACATGCTCTTTCATATTTCATAAGAGAGTTCTCAGTATCTCACCAAAAAAAAAAAAAAAAAAATAGAAACCTGCAATCAGGCCTGAACCAAAACTATACGATCCCTTTAAACTTGGAAACGTGCAATTTGTCATTGTTGTCTTTAAAGTACATGTGCTCAGTCATGCATGGCATTTGTCAACATATTCGTTGTTAATGGAAAGAGGAAGAGTTTCCCTTTCCTTACAACATGGCTCTCTCCAGAGCGGACAATCATAAATAGTAGCCCTTCAAAGTTGGATTTTTATACTTTTTTTTATACACACTGTACATAATGGGATTACATTTCAAATCGGCCTTTGGCCAAAAACAATGAAAATATCACTTATATTTAAATTATTAACTTATTAACTATTAACAGGATTGAACTTATAACATTTAATCTTGAATCATGTCACAGTGTCAACACTAACGGTATGATCAATACCAAGTTATCTGCGATCGAGATAAGGGAACATCGAGACGAGGTAGCAAGCACACGGTTGGCACGACATATTAATAACTGCATGTCTCATCATCTTCTTTACCAAAGGAGTCGGGTGTTTCTATATACAAGGTTCATTTCCATGTTCATTCATGTTTGTTTTTATTTTCATTTCCAATCAATATACATAGGTAATACAAGCGTCAAATTATTTCATATCTTGTAACATGTAATACATTACTGTTTCATAAAGGACTTGGTAGAAATGAAAATTGAGGGGCTGATGCTAAAAAGCGAACTTATATAGTGCAGACCCCTCTCTTACGTTACATTATACTACAATACATTAACACATAGCTTACAATACTACAATACATGTACCGTACAAGTTAAATCATTGAAAGTATATACTTTTCATTATACGTCGATGGTAACATGAAGCATACTTTCACACACACACACACACACACACACACACACACACACACGTACACACACATGCCTACATATACATACACACACAGAAGAGAGTAGGGAAAGAGCGAGAGAAAGGGAAGGGGGGGTAGAGAGAGCGAAGGGCAGGTCAGTTTTCTCGATGCAGGGCGAAGGAAAAAGAACAACAAGTTCAAACCAGGCAAACTAATCATGGGGTACATATAAACTAATCAATTTTTTTTTTATATTACTAGAAAATGATTTCAAACCAGTAGAATCTTTTATATTTTTCTTGAGGAATTCCAAAATTTTGGGCCACTGTAAATAAACGTAGATTTTGTAAATAAAGTTCGAGTAAGGGGCAAATGATACTCATCTGTTTGACGAGTGGGGTATTTATGAATGTTTTTATTCTTATCGAACATATTTTCAAAAACTAAAGGAAGTGAATTGTTATGTAAACTATACATAAATTGTCCAAGATGATAATAATACAAATCCCTTACTTTCAAAACCTTATTCTTCAAAAATAAATCATCAGTATTGGAATATCTTGAGGTATTACATATTACTCGAAGTGTGTTTTTTTTTTGTAACAAAAATAATCTATCAAAATAAGTTGAATGTGTATTTCCCCATACTATAATTCCATACGTCAAATAAAGTAAAATTAACGTTGAATATAACATTAACAACGTTTTAACAGGAAAACTAGAAATGTCGCTATGGCGACTGATGCCTCCGCCATAATGCATGATTCTCCCAATAGGTGTATGGTACAATGTCTTCACAATGTGTGATGACAGATTCACATAACTGTCAAAATATTGAAATGAGAGGTTTGTCAGAAATATCTTGAATGTTCACTTTCCTTGAACTAGGTAAGCTATAATAGTCTAAGAGTGCAGGTGAATTGGGGAATTGAGGATTTTTACTTGACTTCTGACCGACCCTTTTATAAGCTTATGCATTGAGTAATTTTCAAGGTAAGAAGAAAGAGTGTAATTACAGTATAGAAGTTGATTTTTTTTTTTTTTTTGCATTTAAACCTTGAAATTGACCTTTGACCTTCTGGCTGGAAATAAACCTGATTTATCACTTCATTTTCAAAAATTATATTCTGGGATGTGCTCGACTATCGCTACTTGACAGGCTCACCAGGCGTTGTGATCAAAACGTGTGCTCACTTTGTGTTTCATATCAAACGCTCAATATTTTTGACTACCTACAATGAATAAAAAATATAACTTCGTTTTATTACTGACACTGATCACTTCTGTGTTCTTTGGCTCCGCTGGTAAGTGTAACTGTATTTTCATGAAGCTTCATTCAGATCTGTTCAGCTAGGACAGGCCACGCTGATTGATACCATCTGGAAGGTGTGACCAAAACGACAAAGTCGAGTAGCATATTATCATGACATTTTTAACAACCTATCGGCTATCGAAAGAGATTTCTCAATATCTCACCAAAAAATGTCAAAAACCTGCAATCAGGTCTGAACCAAAACCAAAACCAAATTTATGTTTAATTACAACTGCAATCATCTACCAAAAATATTTTATTCTTTATTTCACCGTAACAGCCACGTACATAATTATCCCACTAGACAATTTAAAGAATTTCATCTTCCCTTAGTTAGAACTGTACACACTCAAAATACATTTGTTTATACCGGACCCAGATTTTGGAATAGCTTAGATAATGATCTAAAAGAATCTGTGAAGTTAATTACATTTAAGTATAAACTCAAAAAATATTTGTTTTCTAAATATACCAGTTAATTCTGTTCAATGAAAAAACCCGTCATGTTTCACTTTTCCTTGAGATTTTGTAGTGTGTCCACAGACCTTTTCCATCCCTCTCCTTTTCCTTCTCTATTCTTCCCTGCTCCTTTTTCCTCGTTCTTCGTTGTCCAGTATCTGTCTGAGTGCATTTCCTCAAATTCTGTTATTTCTGTGTATTGTGTTATTGTTGTTGTCGTCGTCGTTATGTTTTTTGTGGCCGATTGCATATCTTCCTTACCGTTCAATTTTCCTGGCACACCTGGCCCCATAGTGTCTGTGCCACAAATGTGATATGTTATATAGTTTATACGTTTGCATCCTAAAATCCTAGTAAGTATTGTTCATAGCATCAACATCATTATATCAATGAGTAAAATGTACAATAGTATATAGAAGAATTTAAAATGAATATGTCTTATTGGTATAACAAATTGGTGCTGCTGTTGTTTTGTTCCAGTGTTCCACGTTTTACAAGCGTGGCTTTTTTTAGTGGAACACTGTTTTCCATCATTGTGATTATTTACTATTTTTGTTGCCATGACAAAGTGCATTGTCTCTTTTTTACGACATCATTCGTGTATAATATACTTTATATTGTATTGAAAAAATCCTTTATCAGACGAGTGTAAGAGAAATGAAAAAAAAAATTGTATCACTTTGGATTATGTCAACTTTTTCTTTTCTTTTCTTTGTGATGATGGAAATAAATAAACTATTGAATTGAATTGAATTGAATTGAAAACTATACGATCCCTTTAAACTTGGAAAAGTGCAATTGGTCATTGTTGTCTTTAAAGTGCATGTGCTCAGTCATGCATTGCATATTTTGTAAACATATTCGTTGTTAATGGAGAGAGCAGGGAGGTGTTACAGAGATGGAGTGGCAACTCTTCGTAATTCACGCAAACACATGTTTGGGTTCAAGGAGTTACAATGGGATGTCTAGCATTCCACTATACGCTTTGAAGTCATGCTCGGCACCGCTCTAACTGCAAGACGAAGTTTGTAGACGAAGAACGCATTTCACTTTTCGTTGAATTACAAGCTTTATTTCACCGTAAAATTTTGAATGAAATGCTCGAATTGATTTAGAATAGTTTAGGAAAGAATTCAATGTTACAAACATGTATTTTTGGTTTCTTCGTAATGCGCAAATCAAAATGAAACGAAAATTAGGCCCTCTTAAAAACCTAATATTTTTCTATATTGCGCACATTTCCGCATGTTAGTTTTCTATCTTTTAAACTGGTATATTTTGATCTTTCAAATAAAGCATTCCGCCAAAGCGTGTTCCAGCGTGCTTTTAAATTATTTGCTGTTAAAATTGTCAGCTTTACACTGCATATTGATTCGCTGCTCCAATTCAAGGTACACAAATTCATTGTTGCCGTCACATTGAAAGAGAGAGCGAATTGCAGTAGGGGCAAGTATTTCTAGATGTGAGAGCGCTAGTCCCGATTATTGATGCTCTCTTTTGTCAAAGCACATGGGTAACACCTGTAGTTGAACGCATAACTTCTCGGCGGTGTCGCGCATGACTTCAAAGGAGAGCAGTAGTTGTCTCTCCTTCCCTAGCACCTCACTGGAGAGAGGAAGAGTTTCCCTTTCCTTACAGCATCGCTCTCCCCAGAGCGGACAATCATAAATAGTAGCCCTTCAATGTTGGATTTTTATACTTTTTATACACATTGCATATAATGGGATTGCATTTTAAATCGGCCTTTGGCCGAATACAAGGAAAATATCACTCACATTTGAATTATTAACTTATTAACTATTAACAGGATTTAACCTATAATATTTAATCTTGAATCATGTGGCAGTGTCAACACTAACGGTATGATCAATACCGTCAAGTTATCTGCGATCGAGATAAGGGAACATCGAGACAAGGTAGCAAGCACACGGTTGGCACGACATATTAATAACTGCATGTCTCATCATCTTCTCTTTCAAAGGAGTTGGGTGTTTCTCTACAAGGTTCATTTTTATCATGGGATGTGCTTGACTATCGCCACTGTAATTATTTGACAGGCTCGCCAGGCGTTGTGATCAAAACATGTGCTCACTTTGTGTTTCATATCAAACGCTCAATTTTTGACTACATAATACAATGAATAAAAAATATAACTTCGTTTTACTACTGACACTGATCACTTCTGTGTTCTTTGGCTCCGCTGGTAAGTGTAACTGTATTTTCATGAAGCTTCATTCAGATCTGTTCAGCTAGGACAGGCCACGCTGATTGATACTATCTGGAAGGTGTGACCAAAACGACAAAGTCGAGTAGCATAATGATCATGACATTTTTAACTACCTATCGGCATTTTCTAAAAGGGCATGCACTCGTAAATATTGTGTACTCTTTTTAATTTCTATTTTCGCAATATCATCCAATGAGAATGAGTTTCACGTGATTCAAATTGCTCTCCTCATCTTTGATATACTAAGTACATGAATTATTAAATTCAGGTTATTACTGATAATTGTATATATTGCCTGATTTGTTTCGGATGCATTTGCCTTATATCTACAAAATCAATTGATAATCCTCTAATAATTCAATCATGAACCAATTTTTCTTCCTGTGTTGACGTTCAGTGTGTAGTCGTGAGTACCTTTTAAGTCGGGTTTTGGTAGAGTACTGTACATCAGCATCGTGCCTTGAAGTATCAAACTGCTTTGATGAAATTTCCACAATCGGGTTTTTTCCGCGTCATGATTGTTTACAATCATTACGCCCTCATTTTAAGTTACCATTAAGTACACACTCAGACAACTTTTTTATTCAATGGCTTGTTTCGGAAAATTAATTCATTTTTTTTTTACAAATTAATGGAGAAAATGGAACCATGATCTCTATTGTCGGACCAAACTACGCCATATTATTGTTGTCACGTTAGCACAAATTCACAAATTCTTTCCGGGACGGGATAATGGACGTATCAATAAACGTTGTACTGCTCAAAATAGCATTCATCTCAAAGATATCAGATTACACGCATACATTGCGTGTCAAAAACAAAATACAAAGGTAATCTAACTTTGGAGGACTGCTATTTTATAATAGTCAGCTATTGAGACTATCGGAGTGCAGTGTTCGTTGTGAGGAAGGGGAACTATTCCTCTTTCCACTGGTAGCTAATTGTGTTGACACAATGTCATGCATGAACTTTAAAGACAAGTTTGAGTGTCACATGGATGAAGTAACAATGAATATCTCACTGAATGGATGAGATCTGTCAATAAAAGTGGCCAAATAAATACGCCAGTCTGTTACCTGTACGAACGCAGGTTTGTGTTTAGGGTTTCTTCTAACATCGCATGGTCCACACATGGCTACCTGTACGATAACTTGGTCACTCCCATGGGCGTCACCAGGGGGGGTGCGTTGGGTGCGAACGCACCCCCCTTCAGATCCTTAAAAAAAAAAAAAAAAAAAAAAAAAAAAAAAAAAAAAAAAATCAGTCTGCGAGCGACCTCAACGCCGGACGCTAAATAATTACTCTTTTCTATTTTTTTTTCATATTTTGCACCAGGGACACACACACACACACACACACACACACACACACAAATCAATTCGCACCCCTGGTTCTGGCAGCACTGATTTTATTAGTATTCTACAGTGTTTACTATTTATCGACCGTACTGTACATCCCTACGATACCGAGCACTTATACACGTTTGCATGTACGTGTGCTACTTACAAGTACATAGTAGGGTCTATGTACATTACTTCTGACCAATCCATATTGCCAGCCCAAGAGCGAGCCTTAGCCTCATTAAAAAAAGATGAAAAAAGAAATGGAGGGGCAAGCATATTATTTTGCCCACCCCCCCCCCTCCATAATTCCAGAGACGAGAAGATTTTCTTATCTTTTTTTTTTGACCGAAAAACAAAAAGTTACCCCCATAAAATATTGGAGGGGCAAGCATATTTTAATTTTGCCCCCCCCCCCATAATTAATAATTCCCGAAATGAGAAATTTTCTGGCTTTTGAAATAAAACAAAAATGTTGCCCCCATAAAAATATTGGAAGGCAAGCGCACCATTTGCCCCACCCCACATGATCATAATTCCCGCGATGAAAAGATTGTCTTGCTTTTTTGTTAGAGTTCAAGAAATCTGTCCAATTATTTCACCCAAAAGCAGTGGCGTAACTACGGGGGGAGGGGGGGGGTGCGCCCCCTCATAATCCGCTGGTAAAAAAAAAAAAGACTTACCGAAATAGTAATTCAAGTGTTAGTAAACTGCTTTTGAATGAAAGGGTGATCAAGAAATAAGATATTTTTCTATGATTTCTTTTAACCATAATTAGATAGGTATATAGTGTGAAACATTGTTCAAAAAGCCCGGACCCGACAAAAGATTGTGATTCAGCGTGATTCCTGGTTGGCATTCTGCATATAAGCAGGATGTGCGCAGTGTACTCAGTACATCCGAACGAAGAGTCGCTACAATGTTGCGCAATGTGATGTAGAATGTACAGCACCTTTGTACCTTACGCTTCGTTATATCAAAGCTAGATCATTGCTTTTGCAGTGTTGCTTTACATACTAGTCTATGTAAAAATGTCTTGCATTGCCGATAAATAGACTTGACCTGGGCTAATTCCTAACTTTTCCATGTATATATAATACACACACACAAACAAACACGCACAATTAGTTTAGGGGATGCTCTAAAGTGCAGATTTTGGACATCCTTTCCCCGGTTGGTCACTTCGACGCCACCTCGCTGGTCATACCTCCCCCAGTCATGAACATAAACCCACACCCTTGACTACCAGTGGCGGATCCAGGGGGAGGGGCGCACCGGGCGCACCGGGCGTCCGCCCCCCCCCCCCCCTTTAATTTCCAAAGCAAAAAAAAAATAATAATATAGCTTCAAACGGCAGTTTTTGGACAGTAAAATGTCAACATTTTCAAGCTCGCTCGCTCCTCTCGCTCGCATTTAGTCGTAATGCCATTCTCCTGAAGTTGCTGCCAGTAATTGCCGGCAGTTGCGCCTGGTGCGCCCCCCCCCCTTAATTTCCAAAGCGAAAAATTATAGCTACAAACGGCAATTTGGGGACTGTAACAATGTCAAAATTTTCAAGCTCGCTCGCTCCGTTCGCTCGCATTTAAAGGACAAGTTCACCTTCATAAACATAAGGATTTAGAGAATGCAACAATATTAGTAGAACACATCAGTGAAAGTTTGAGGAAAATTGGACAATCGATGCAAAAGTTATGAATTTTTAAAATTTTTGCGTTGGAACCGCTGGATGAGGAGACTACTACAGCTTGTGAGTCATATGCGTACAACAGTATAAAGAAAATGTAAAAGAAAATTCAACATATTTTCACTTTTTTCGCATAATAAAAGAGCTCTTGACTTGCCTCTTTCTACAGGCAGGGGGAATAATATTGCCCATAACATTTGTCGGTAACGAGTCAGGGGAATGTGTACTTTTTTCAAAAGATGGAATTTTGTGAAATTCTCTTTATATTTTCCTTATATTGTTGTACGCAAGTTATTCATACACTGCAGTAGTCTTCTCATCCAGCGGTTGCCGCACAAGAATTTAAAAAATTCATAACTTTTGAACGGATTGTCTGATTTTCCTCAAATTTTCAATGATGTGTTCTACTAATATTGCTACATTCTCTCAATCCTTATGTTTATAAAGGTGAACTTGTCCTTTAATCTTTATGCCATTCTTCTGATGTTGCAAGATACCAGTAATTGCCTGCAGTTGCGCCCGGTGCGCCCCCCCCCCCTTAATTTCCAAAGCGAAAAAATATGGCTAAGAACGGCAATTTTTGGACTGTAAAATGTAAAATTTTCAAGCTCGCTCTCTTCGCTCGCTCGCATTTAATCGTTATGCAATTCACCTGATGTTGCTGCCAGTAATTGCCAGCAGTTCCGCCCGGTGCCCTTCCCCTTTAATTTCCAAAGCGAAAAAATATGGCTAAGAAAAGAACGGCAGTTTTTGGACTGTAAAATGTAAAATTTTCAAGCTCGTTCGTTCTGCTCGCTCGAATGTAATCATTATGCTCTCCTGATATTGCTGCCAGTATTTGCCAGCAGTTGCGCCCGATGGGCCCCCTTAAATATAGAAATATACCTACAAACGGCAGTTTGTTTTTTACTGTAAAATGTCAAATTTTCAAGCTCGCTCGCTCGCATTTATCTCCTGATGTTGCTGCCAGTAATTGCCGGCAGTTGCGCCCGGTGAGCCCCCCCCCCCCCACCTCCTTTCATTCCAAAGCGAAAAAATATGCCTCCAAATGGCAGTTTTGGGACTGTAAAATATCAAAATTCTCAAGCTCGCTCTCTTCGCTCGCTCGCATTTAATTGTTATGCCATTCACCAGATGTTGCTGCCAGTAATTGCCAGCAGTTGCGCCTGGTGCGCCCCTTAATTTCCAAAGCAAAAAAATACGGCTACAAACGGCAGTTTTTGGACTGTAAAATGTCAAAATTTTTAAGCTCGCTCGCTCGCTCGCTCGCATTTAGTTGTTATGCAATTCTCCTGATGTTGCTGCCAGTAATTACCGGCAGTTGCGCCCGTTGCGCCCCCACCCCTCCTTTATTTCCAAAGCGAAAAAATATGGCTCCAAATGGCAGTTTTGGGACTGTAAAATGTCAAAATTTCCAAGCTCGCTCTCTTTGCTCGCTCGCATTTAATCATTATGCCATTCACCTGATATTGCTCCCAGTAATTGCCAGCAGTTGCGCTCGGTGCGACCCCTCTTAATTTACAAAGCAAAAAATTATGGCTACAAACGGCAGTTTTTTGACTGTAAAATGTCAAAATTTTCAAGCTCGCTCGCTCGCTCGCTCGTATGTAGTCGTTATGCAATTCTCCTGATGTTGCTGCCAGTAATTACCGGCAGTTGCGCCCGTTGCGCCCCACCCCTCCTTTATTTACAAAGCGAAAAAATATGGCTCCAAATGGCAGTTTTGGGACTGTAAAATGTCAAAATTTCCAAGCTCGCTCTCTTTGCTCGCTCGCATTTAATTATCATGCCATTCACCTGATATTGCTGCCAGTAATTGCCAGCAGTTGCGCTCGGTGCGCCCCCCTTCATTTACAAAGCAAAAAAAATATGGCTACAAACGGCAGTTTTTTGGACTGTAAAATGTCAAAATTTCCAAGCTCGCTCGCTCCGCTCGCTCGTATGTAGTCGTTATGCCATTCCCCTGATATCGCTGCCAGTAATTTGTCGTTTCACACCGTCATTCCATAATCCACTTATAAGGGATGCAACCCTCTCCGGCACTTCCACACCCTCCCCCCCCCCCCCCCCCCCCCCCGATGAAATCCTAGCTACCGGCGCGCCGTTGCCCTTTCCCCGCTTGGTTTCCCTCAAAAAACAGTAAAAGTCTAGGGATTGAGAGCTTCCTATATATATTCCAAATGTCTGTCCAAAAAAATCTCGTAAACATTTAGTGTCAAAACGCACCCCCCTTGAAAAAAAGCTGGTGACGCCCCTGCACTCCTAAAAAAAGGCTATCCCATGCAGTACTTTTTCTTTGTTCATATTCAACGCGTAGCTCGCAGCGACGTATCATGTCTTAAATATCATGAAAAGAGAAAAGTGGATAATGGGTTAGCCTTTTTGGGACTGAAAACTTAGATTATCGACAACGTGACAAACACAAACCTGCTTAGTCGTGCAGACTGGCCTGTTAGTTTGACAGCTTTCATTGACAGATCTCATCCATTCAGTGAGATAGACATTCATTGTTCTTTCACCATGTTCACGAAAACAATCAAACCTTGAAAAGTGCAATTTGTCATTGTTGTCTATAAAGTTCATGACCTCAGTCATGTATGATATTTGTCAATATGGTTAGTAATTAATGGAAAGGGGAAGATTTTCCATTTCTTCACAATCAACATCGCTCTCTCCATAGCTGGCAATAGATTATGAAACAATAGCCCTCCAAAGTTGGATTACCTTTTCATACACACTGTATATAATGGGTTTACATTTTAAATCGGCCTTTGGCGAAAAAATAGAAAATATTCATCAACTAAGAAATTGTCGTGTTGTGCACCACTCACATTTAATCGATTTACTTATTAACAAAAACGCTTAAAGGGATGGTACAATATTGGTGGAGATGAGAATTGGGCTTTTTACTTTTTGCGAGACACTAAGAAAACACATATGATCTATTACAGGGCACACCATTTTAAGAGGAATTCAAAGTTTATTTGATGAAAATCGGGTTTGGAATGACTGAAACATCCAAATATAAAATAAAACAAAGGGATCATAAAGTGTGGGTCCCACAACATCGCTCTCTCCAGAGCGTGCAATTATTGATAACAACAAAGTTAGATTTGTATACTTTTTTATACACACTGCAGGGCTCGACACTAACTTTTTTGTTTGGTGGCCTGATGGGGCCACCAAAATCCTCAATTTCAAATTTTTGGTGGCCCGAGAGAAAAATTTGGTGGCCCCGAAAATAAAAACAATTAAAAAACATTAAAAGTCCTGTTTCTTTTAATGAGTCAAATATCTAAGTTTTATCCAGTCATAGTGAGAATTGGAAGTTGGACATACATCTACTCATAAATAAACCTCAACAAACTCGCAACACTCACTCTCAGGCACTCATTCAATCCTTTTCATCCATCCCTTAAACACATATAACTGCTAATTTCCGGCGCAAAAAGTTACGAATAAATTGTCGTACTTTTCAAAAAATTTTGGTGGCCCGAGGCGGGCCACCAAATTTGTCCTTTTTTGAAATTTGGTGGCCCGACTTTCAATTTTGGTGGCCCCGGGCCACCGGACCACCGTTAGTGTCAAGCCCTGCACACTGTATGTAATGGGATTGCATTTTAAATCGGCCTTTGGCTGAAAACAATAAAAACTATCACTCACATTTAAATCATTAAGTTATTAACTATCAACACGATTGAACCTATAATATTTAATCTTGAATCATGTCACAGTGTCAACACTAACGGTATGATCAATGCCAAGTTACAATTGTATCTGCGATCAAGATAAGGGAACATCGAGACGAGGTAGCAAGCACACGGTTGGCACGACATATTAATAACTGCATGTCTCATCATCTTCTCTTCCAAAGGAGTCGGGTGTTTCTCTACAAGGTTCATTCTTATCATGGGATGTGCTTGACTATCGCCACCGTAATTATTTGACAGGCTCACCAGGCGTTGTGATCAAAACGTGCGCTCACTTTGTGTTTCATATCAAACGCTCAATTTTTGACTACATAATACAATGAATAGAAAATAAACTTCGTTTAACTACTGACACTGACCACATCTGTGTTCTTTGGCTCAGCTGCTAAGTGTAACTGTATTTTATGAAGCTTCATTAGGCGTTTTCACATCAGCCCGATAAAAATCCAAGCTCGAAATATTTTCTGTTATTGCGAATTAGAGCGCTATTTCATTTCTTATTCACATCAGCCCGAAGAGCGGGTAGCCCGAATAGTTAAAAATTTTAAAATAGCTAATTTGACAGCTGAGTATGCGTAAACAGCATTAGTAATGTGTGTGCCCTCTCAAAAATTCGTCATGATTTGTGTGCAGTTTGCCTCGATCGATCGGGTCACACACGCTAGGCATGATGGGATTCATCGCGCTTATTTCTCGAGTCGTTTTCACTCCAGAAGGCGTTTCCAACCCGATGTTTCGAAATAGCGCGCTATTTTCTGACCTGGGAAGTTCAAAAATATCTCGAGCTTGGATTTTTTTCGGGCTGATGTGAAAACGCGCGCTACAATCCCGCTATTTCAGAAATTTCCGAGTTAGAGTCGAGAAATTTTCTCGATCAGAGCGATACAATTAGCGCGCTAATTTGAGTTCACATTATCAAATAGCGCGCTATTTCGCAATCGGGAAAATTTCCCAAGACAGAAAATAGCGCGCTATTTCGAAACATCGGGCTGATGTGAAAACGTCTATTCAGATCTGTTCAGCTATGTCAGGCTCCGCTGATTGATACCATCTGGAAAATGTGTTCAAAACGACAAAGTAGACATTACATGCAGGTTGTATCACAAATGCAGGTTTTTCATTCTTAATGTTAAACGCACATTTTCATTTTCGGATCAACGAGCCTTCGAGATAACGACCTTTTCTTTTCATTTTCGGATTAACGAACGTTTGGAAGAACGATCGAATCTTGTTTCGTTTTTGTTATTACGAACCTTCGGAATAACGAAACAAACGTTCTCATCAACGAGCACTTTTTCATTTTTGGATCAACGTACTATCAAGGTACACGAAATTTACGTGTTTCGGAATAACAAACCTTACTTCATTTTCGTATTAAAGAGCTATCGAAATAACGAACATTTCCTGTAAATTGGGGCAGGCCTACATAACTAAAATTTCTTCAGTCAGATGCCAGTGTCAAACCAACATGGATATGGAGAATATGTTTTCACTCGAATACATGTTGGAATTCCAGAACAACACCAATATAACCTTGTGTGGTATTGAACTGTTTAATGCCATAAGGAACCTGCTTATGATCTATGACCAAGCTACAAATCGAATCATGGAACAAAGAGCCAATTTCATGAAGACATTTTATGATTTCATCTTAAACTATTTGCAAGGAGTATAGCAATATAATGGTCAGCGGCGTAGCCAGGATTTGATCTGGGGGGGGGGGGGGGGGAGGGGTGTTCCCTCCCATGGAGTCAAATTTTTGCATTTTGATGTTGTAAATGGTGCAATTTGATGCATGTTTTTGCGCGTTTTATCGACTTGAAATAGTCCCACTTGTTTAAGGTAGAAATATCTTTTGATGTCGATTATTATTGAACAATTTGCCTATAAAATGGTATCAGTTGAATATATTTCTTGTATCAATTATTACACTGAATATCATGAACGCGACCGAGTCCGAGCAATATGAGCGAGCGGGGGGGGGGGGGGAGGGTGTGGGAGGGGGAGGTGAGAACTTTTTGTATTTTGATGTTGTAAATGGTGCAAATTAATGCATGCAGTTTTTGCACGTTTTATCGACTTGAAACAGTCCCACTTGTTTAAGGTAGCAATATAATTTGATATCGATTATTATTGAACAATGGGACTATAAAATGGTATAATTTGAATAAACTTCTTGTATTAATTCTTACACTGAAAGTCATGAACGCAACCGAGCCCGAGGGGGGGGGGGCGGGGGTGGTGAGAACTTCTTTTTTTTTGCATTTTGATGTTGTAAATGGTGCCGTTTGATTCATTTTTTTTTTGCGTGTTTTATAGAATTGAAACAGTCCGACTTGTTTAAGGTAGCAGTATATTTTGGTTACAGTTTGTTATTCGGAAGGTTCGTTATTTCAAAGGTTCTTTAGTCCGAAGGCGGACAATGACAATCACACGTCTGCCTCACATTCCACACACTGTGAACGCTACTTGTTCTATTACAAGCCGAATTGTCGCTAATTTCGGTATCGCTGAGAGTGCAAAATGATCACATTTTGAAAATTGCAAGGGTTGACAAAAATGGTCCTAAAATCATAACGCATTAACCAAAATTAAAGAACTTGGTGTCATTCTGTTGGACAAAAAAATGGCCTTTCCAATAGTATGCAAAAAAAATGATATATTTGCAACAATACTGCTGAGATTAAAGATCTTATGCGTTCCGTTCTTTTTGGGCACCCTGTATAGTCCCTGGGCCAGGCCAGATATTGGTACCACCTGAGGTGGCAAAACCTTTTTGGTGTCATTTTGTTTGTCGGGCATAGATATGCTTATCAAACTATGATAGCATTTCCAAATTAGTAGCTTAGTCATAATAAATGCATTTTTCACCACACTGGTTTCGTTGTTATATCCCTATACTTCTGAATCGAAACTAACCGCTATACAAAGAAGAGCACTGTCTTCCGTATGTCCACAGGTGTTCTGTTGTAAACGCGGTGCGCTTATTCTTTATTCAAGGCAGCGAAGGGAATATCCAAAGGTTATGATGTCCACAGCGCTTAGTCTTTATTCAAGACGGCGAAGGGAATATCCAAAGCTTATGATACAGTATCCTTTTATCTAAAAACAATAACAATTCCTCGTGAATTTTACCGTATTTTTCAATTATTTATCATTTTCCGGTGAAAACGCTACGGTGAAAACGCTAACTCCACGCCAATGTCGCTTTATTTCCATCCAACAATAAAAGATAATGCAAAAACAATGTGCCGGTACACTACAATACATTATAATGAATAATATTGCAATTAAACAGAGTAATTTTTGTTTAAAACTGATGTATTTGTTGAGAGGTAGTATAAAAACAGTATAGATAATCCCTTTTATGAGGAACTTTAGATATGATAACGGTACATTGGTCTAGATAAAGACTAAGCGCACCGCGTGACAGCTGTGGACATCATAACCTTTGGATATTCCCTTCGCTGCCTTGAATAAAGACTAAGCGCACCGCGTTTGCAACAGAACACCTGTGGACATACGGAAGACAGTGCTCTTCTTTGTAAAGCGGTTAGCTTCGATTAAGAAGTATAGGGATATAAAAACGAGACCAAATTGGTTAAAAAATCATTTATTATGACTAAGCTACTCATTTGGAAATGCTATCATAGCTTGATAAGCATATCTATGCCCGGCAAACAAAATGACACCAAAAAGGTTTTGCCACCTCAGGTGGTACCAATAACCCATTTTTCGGGTCTTGGCCCATAGACTAATATTCCTTTTTGCTAAGCGCGAGTTCAAAATTGTCAATGAACAGCTGGACCTGTACTGCAAAATAAACAATCATCATGAATCCCAATATATTCAAAGCCAAATGAGAACAACATGCAAACAAGGTCCCAAATTAACTAAATTCAGGACTTCTTTTAAATTGAATGCAGTTATTTGGAACATGGTTGCCTATTCACGAATTTGAAAGACCGACGAGATTCCGTCGCCAGCTAGACATTGATGAAATGCGTGCTCCTCTCTTAAATTTAAATGCTCCGATAGTGAATTTGAATGTTCCGATAGTGATTTTCAATGCTCCGATAGTGATTTTCAATGCTCCGATAGTGAATTTCAATGCTCCGACAGTGAATTTGAATGACCGGATTTTGAATTTGATTTTTGATTCAGTGATGCGAGCATGGATGCATGAAATCGAATGCTCGGAATAGGAACTTGAATGACAAAAGTATGAAATTGACCGGGAAAACCTATAATAATAATAGAGAGAGAGAGAGAGAGAGAGAGAGAACGCGCGCGCAAGCAGGTTATACGTTGTACATGTCATTTTCTTCTATATCATCAGTTATCAAACCACGATAGGCAATGTATGTTATCGAGCTTCGTCGATTTTTGAGGATTGTAGATTGAGATTGTTTGACTGTTTGTGAGATAGGGATATAAAGACTAAACTTAACCAAAGCTTTAGACCCTGAGAGAAGACATTAATTTATACCGGAAAAAAAAACCCACAGAACTTTGTAGAGAGTAATTAAACGTCTTCGACGAAAAGTTATTCGCAATTCAAGCAGAATATACATGCAATCTTAATCTGTATCATCAGATGTTATAAGGCATTAAATTTATATCATTCGACATTCATTACAAATGATTTTACAAAAATGAACAATATATACATACACAGTATTACATAAATATACGAATGTAAAACTAGAAAATCAAAATAACACACATACAAAACAAGAACCATTCAACAACAACAAAAAGAAATCCTCAGGCACTGCATACATACGAAAATAATGAGAGTTTGAATTGACGTGGACATCTGACGGCAAAAGTTTCCAAATCACTGTCAATCAGTACATAACTTTTCACTTAATTCCATATCAATATATCTTGAACCATTTCATAAATATATAAAAAAATACATTTTTACTTGACCTTTCACCGTAGACCTTTAACTTCATAACCCGAAATATTTTCTTTATAAGGTAATACAAATATACACCAAACTTCTGGAAATACCGGTATTGCACAAGCAAATAAGAAAAAAAAATATCAAACATCTGTCCTTAACCTTTGACAATTAAATTCCAAAACAATAAGTACAGACATATTTACTAAATTCCATAAATATACCTTGAACCATTTTCGAGATATAAAAAAAAAGAGAAAAAATGCCGTTTAACCTTTGATCTTTGACCTTTGACCCGAAATATTCTCTCAAAAAAATAACTTCCGGTATTACACACGAAAAAAATTAAACACTAAACTTAACCTTTGCCTTAAACACATACACCCATATTTTTAACATAACTCCCACTCATAATTTTATCTATTACTTATTATTCATTTATTACAATTACCGATACTTCACTACCGTGAAAGTGATGAAATAATTGAAACAATTGCAGTTGCCATGACAACACCTCCTTGGTTGTGAACACAAGTACAATGTAACAGTATGCGTAATTACACCTCAGATCATTATACATAGCAGGCCTGAAATCAATTTCCCAAAAAAGTGCTTACCATGGCAACACTTTTCATGACAGACACAATAAACATATATTTCACATTCATATTCGATACCACAATATTCACCAATATTAATTTCAATTACTTCGCAATTGCTTAAAAATTTCAAAAAAAAATTGTCATTACCATAGCAGTGCTTTATCGGGTATAGACGCAAAAAGTGTCTTATACAACGATACCTTTAAAACATTGAACCTTTCCAAACTTATTGTGTAGTATTTAATAACTCGATGAAATACGGAATTGGGCTTCTTTTGTACCTTTCTGTTCTACACCTCACAGTGGGATATTGTATTGACCTTCTTAAGGATGAAAAGTACCTGGTCTGTCGAGGTGCTGGTAACCAGTGCCTGAATTCTTGTGACTTTAGCAGTGACTTTGCAAATTTGCAGCATACATCATTCCTGCGAGCCTCAAGAGACTGAAGTTGTGTTATCTGAGATATGTGCCGTAGGATTCGCCTAAGATCACTCGTAGGGCTCGTTTTTGCACCCTTTCAATTTGGAGTGACAGCTGTTGTGTTAGACCCGGATGCCACACCGGGACGGCGTATTCTACCAGGGGTCTGATGTAGCCTGTGTACACTTTTAACAAATCTTTCATCGGGAGTTTAAAAGATTTCAATGATCTTAACATAAACAATCTCTTACTGACCTTTGACAGCATGGCACTCACGTAGCTGTCCCACTTGAGGTTAGACTGCACCAATACACCTAGAATTTTTACTACTTCCACTTCTGTCAGAGTCTGACCATTTAGACTAAGGCAACTGGGTTTTACCAAAATCAACCCTCATTACATGACATTTAGAAGCATTCAGTTGCATGTTATTTGTGATGCACCATCTGTCTAATTTCTGAAGGGTACCTTGCATTTCACCGACCGATCCTCGTTGTGTTGCTTCCGCGATCGTCATGTCGTCGACATATTTCCAGTGTTCAATACTGGATGGCATCAAGGCGTCGTTAATGAGGATCAGGAATAATACTGGGCCTAAACGTGTTCCTTGTGGTACTCCCGCATAGAGTGATCTACTTGAGGACAGACAACCACGGTAGCGAACACGCTGGGATCGGTCAGTGAGGAAATTGGCAATCCAAGATATGAGAGAAGGATGGACTTGTAATGTAACCAGCTTTGATATGATTATTGAGTGGTCCACTCTATCAAAAGCTTTAGAGAAATCTGTTGTAACTACTACGGACGTAGTACCTAGCTTGTCGGCATTTTTGGACAAAAAGTTGACAATATCCACTAAGCAGTGTGTACATGACATACCAGCTCTACTACCAAATTGTTTACTGTCAAGGGAGGGATCAATGGTAGACACCAACCACTTAGTGATAAACAGCTCTGCAAGTTTTGCAAAATGATCTGTAAGTGCTATTGGTCTAAGCTTATCGATTCTGGCTGGTTTCTCTTTTGGGACAGGAACTACTATTGCTTGCTTCCACTGATGTGGCACAACACGTTCAGTATAGGAACTGTTCAGAATGTGACATAACGGGGAGCTTAATTCAAGTGAGAACATCCTTATCACTCTCGCCGGGATTCCATCAGGTTCACAAGACTTTTCTGGACTCACTTTCTGCAATTGGCGCATCACTTCCCATTGTTCGAGTTTTGGAAGTGGTGGGGTATCAGACGTTAACGGTGGAAGTTTGGACATGTCAAGGGATGCTATACCACTTGAGATGCTGATAACATGCGAATTGATGGTTTCGGCGACAACATCTGCTTTCGACTGATCAACATCCGGAACATGGATTGTCTCGTTTGACTGGCTACGTGACGTCATGAGCTTAATGTTTTTCTACCATGACGCAGGATCATCATTCTTCAATTTGGCAACACGATCATGATAGAATTCTTTCTTCGCTCGGCGAATGCTCCTGCAGATTTTATTGCGGCAGGCTTTCCAAACACTTATGGGGCCGTTCACAAAGAGATGTTGTCGTTTACTTATCAGCGATTTCACTTCAGGGGTAATCCATGGTTTGTTTCTGTGGTGGATTCGTACCTCCTTCTGAGGAAAGAATGTGTTCAGGGCTTGGTGAAGGGTGGAGTAGAACTCATCACATTTAGTCTGGGTATCTGGGGCATCATGAACATTGGACCAGGACTGATTTGAGATCCACCTACCAAAGCATCTTGCGTCAGAGTCACGGATAGGTCTCAAGACACGCCTAGTCAACACATTGGGCTCTCGGGGAAATACTTCCTTGGGAATCCAAGTTACCACATTGTGGTCACTTTTTCCTAGGGGGGAAAGTATGACAACTTGTTTGTAGAAGTCCCCGAGGTTTTTTAAGATCTTATCCAGGATTGAGCCAAATCTTGTGGGTTTGTCCACTACCTGTCGAAGAGAGCGATTGGCGCAAATGACATCTGTATCCAGCCGGTTAAAGTCACCCAGCACAACCAACCCACTAGATGGATGTCTCAATCGCAGGTCATCAATTGATTGAACGATATGATCGATCATCTGTTCTTCGGTGCCACTATTTGGGGGCGAGTATAAAGCTGCAATGTATATACTGGAGATTTTGCGAGGGAGGCGCCGGGGCGAATATGCACCCAGGCGATTTCAAGGTCGTTGGCCACAGTGATGTCCGTAACAGGAGAAGGATTAAGCTCGTGTCTAATGAACAAGGACACCCCTCCTCCTCTTCGACTAGTCCGACATTTAGAGAAATGCGAGTATCCATGGACTGAGAAGTAATCAACAGTATCTAAGGTTAGCCAAGATTCAGTCACAGCGCACACATCAATGTCTTTATCTCGGAGTATCAGCTCTAATTCATCAAACTTGTTACTAAGGGATCTCACATTGCTCATAAGAAGGCGTGGCAAATTATAACTCACATGAAATGGCTTGACCTCTCTGATGATTTGAACGAGATTATGGTGACTTACACTCCGTTGAACCGGTCGCATGCTTGGTTCAGGGCGGCATGAGACACGAGTGGCAATATGGCAGGGTTTGTGACCTTCTGCACGGCATTCCCCAATTTTCGGTATACCACTAATTCTCTCATCTGGTCTCTTCCTGCTTCTGCCCTTTGAGCCACGGTGGGTTTTCCGTCGGCGAGCAATGCCCAGTTGGTGGATTCGATTCCATACTTCACGGTCGAGCTTCGGAGTATGAAGACGAATTGCAGTTTGACCTGCGAGGAAAAGTTTAGACCTTTGATGACATACATTACTTTCATCTTGCCACTGAGGCTCAGCCTGCTGGTCATGGTGATGTATGTGAGATGCACGTGAAGGTCCCGGGTTGGGGCTTACATCACCACATGTGAAAAGAGATGGGCGAAAATTCGCTGAAGAGTTCGCATAATATGGTACTGGTGGTCCAGAGTACTTGGTAGTATATGAATACTCAGCTTGCCCAACATGGCCCTTGTAGGTGGTATACAAGTTTGCCATTAGTACTGCACAGGGATTTCCATTGCATTCACCGGCCAGGGTACACAAAAGAAGGCAGAAGAGGATAATAGACTCAATCCTCTTAGATGCCATTGTGATCCAAGTCCAAGAATCTGGGTTCTATGTAGCATGAATAACAGGGCTTCTATTCATCCCTGGACGGTCATCCAAGTGTGGCTCTGAAACAGGCTTGCATGTATGGACAACATGGCAGCTAGACAGTCTCAGCTATCGCAAAATTAACTCCAAAATTTGAAACTCAGAATTCTTGAGATTCACACAATCAGACTGGAAGAAACTTTCCCAGCAGTATCCTGAGACAAAGTTGCAACGTTACACATATTTTGACGACGCTTTGCAAGTGCAGAATGACAAAGATAATGTATCAACTGGGAGCTACTTAGAGGGGCTACCTCATTAGGTGCACACACTCAACACTTCTTCTTTTAATCACATAGGCATACCCGGCTCTTATTTGGCATCATTATATTATCTGTTCTTATCTTCTATCCGTTCTTCGTTTCATTTTCACAAACACTGATTACTCGACACGCTCGAGGCTTACAGCCAAACAAGCTAGCTTTCATGTAGGTCCCGTCATACTTCTCTTTGTTCAACCCCATTTCGATTTCGATTTGGCCAGTTATCATTACATGTAATTACTGTGTTATCACCATGTATATTGTTTGTTTTCTGCACTTTGTTCACAAGGTAAAAGAACTAGACTGATTTCTGTTGTAATGTTCATAAATGAGAAGTATGAAAAATAAATAGATGAATTGAATTGAATTGAATTGAATTGAATTGAATTGAATTGAACTGAATTGTGCAGTATATCGGGACTTGGCTTTACTCATTTTCCACCGTGTAGCTACAGAGGTAGGCACTTCCCCCCGTGTTCAGGGATGGAGAGGGGAATACATCCTTTTGCCATGTGACATCCAGGAAGACCCTCTTGCTGTAGTTTGGGTCAAGGAAAGCATTGCAGGTCAGCAACCGCTAACGATCAAGGCTAGATTCTTTGATGGAAGCTTTGAGAGAATAGACGAACGGTTCGACATCGACGGAAACTTCAGCCTCGTCATCACCGACTCGGCGGTGGCAGATACGGGTATCTACCATTGTCACGTGACGTTGAGGAACTATGGAATTCTCTTAAATTCCCATGCCTTGACGATTAGCTGTAAGTAACCATTTGTTATCATGACCTTGTAAATGGGGATGAGGGTTCGACCATAAGGAGAAAAATCTATCTTGCCACTGTGTTGTAGAACTATTCAAAATCAATCATTTTTATAAAGTGAATCGCTTGTTCTGTGAACATGATTATCATTTTTGATAACAGATTAATACAGTGTATTAGCGGCCTAGAGGGAAAGGGGTAGGGGTTCTTTGTATATTGCATTTAAAGCATATTCAAATGGGCAATGTGTGAATATGGTTGTTGGAGGTGTTTCGATTTGAAAGACATGTCGGTTGTTATAAACTTAAGAATAAATGTAGGCCCTAGTCCATGGAAGAACAGATCTATCACGTATAGTTTAGCTATGCCATCCATGTGGACTCGCAAGCTAAACAAAATAAAGAGAAGCGACTAAAAGACAGGTTTTTCATTAAAAGGTATGACATAGCGTCCCACTCAAGAGTCAAAATTTCATTTCTTATTTTCATGCATGTATTCACTATTATGTAACTCTATTGCTATACTCTTATTATTTGTAGTTATTGTGCATACATGCGTTCACTGCTTTGTTCACATTTCCCATCATCTAACCTCAGTGGTAGGCACTGCCCCCCGAGTCCAGGGATGGAAAGGGGAAGACATCCGCCTGTCTTGCGATATCCAGGAAGAGCCTCTCGCTGTAGTGTGGATCAAGGAAAGCACTTCAGATCAGCAACCGCGGACGACCAAAGCTAGATTCTTTGATGGAACCTTTGAGAGCATGGAGGAACGGTTCGACATCGACAAGAATTTCAGCCTCGTCATCACCGACTTGGAGGACGCAGATGAGGGTCGCTACCACTGTAACGTGACGCTGAGGAATCTTCACTACTTTGCAAACTACACTCTCTTGACAGTTGACTGTAAGTAATCCTTATTTATGTATACAGCTGTATATGGTTTTGTGTTATAATTATTATCATATGGCTTAGCTATATAAGTAGGCCTACATGTATGCAGCTTATTCCATATTCAAGACCGTGCTTACTAGGCAGCCGGCACTCGGGATGACACCTTAGCAAAAACTATACTTGTAACTATAGGCCTACTAGTATTGTGGTGATCCGTTGATTACGTGATAAGAGCGAGATTTGCCATTATAGTTCCTTCCATGTCTATCAAATGACAGGGATTCGAACCTCTATATCTTGCGGACTATAAGCTCTACGGTTTCTATACCCATATATACAAATCTACCTTAATTGTAGCCTCAAGTTTCAATTCCAACCAAATTTTTTAATCCAATTAAAAACAAAAGGACACATGTGCGAAAGCTCAAATACAACCACGTCAATTTGAAGGACAAAGAAAAAAAATTGCATTAAGTGTAGATGATATCAAATTAGATTTAAAAAAGTAAAGTAACTGCTTTATGGCCTAATGATTGTTCAATTACTCTCCAGACATTCTGGCCGATTCTGGCAGTTAACAGTCCTCCTCTATTAGCGTATATATTACTATTTTGTATCCTTGTTATACCTAACCCTGCTTAGTAGCGCATCCCAATCTCAACATTACCATACTCCCACACTTCAATCTGATTCCGTTCATTGAAAATCAGTGAGTTTGATATCACCCACTTGATGATATGTTAGTCCAGTCCACTGCCTTTATAAAGGTGGTTTTTTTTTGTTGTTGCAATGTTGCGCACATAATCCAGGGGTTCCATGACAGTCGCTTGCTACAGCGAAAATATTATTCCTATGAATCTGCACGCTCACCGGCGTAGTCAAGGAGGTGGTGGTGGGGGGGGGGGGGGGGGGATAGCGATGGGGGTGGTCGCCCCCCCCCCCCCCGAAAAAAGGGGAAAATAGAGATACGTGTTGCACATGTGAAGCCGCTTCCTTTCAGCTTTTTCCAAAGTAAGACTACATAAATTTGTGATGCAAGAGGAAACCATCGAGAATAGTGGACAAGTACTTTACATGCGCTCCTCCCTTTTACTTCTGTTAGCATTTATCCTTTTTTTTTATAAAGAAAAAAAATTCAAGTCGGATCGACGTACGCCGGACAATCGCAATATTAGAGCAGGTATCATTTGACCGTATACATTGTATATCCATTGCATGTTTTAACAGGACAAAAAGCACGCTGGAGGCATACCATGCATGGACATACAATGAATATAATTATATCCTTGCATTAATCTTTTCTTTTTCTTTTTTTTTCTCTCCTTGCTGCATTAAAATGGGCTTTAAAAAAATAGTTTTAAAATTAGCCATTTCTATTCAGTATCCAAAGTTACCCTAACATTCAAACCCAAAATTGGTTATTGTTTTTTGTCCCCTTGAGCGCCCCCCACCCCTCCAAAAAAAAAAAAGAAATAGACGAAAGATCCTACTTGCGGCCATAATGCTCGAGTACATGCTCCTTCGGTTGATATTTTCCTTTTTATGAGGGTTTAATTACTTTGTATTCCGTGTCCCCGTGTCCCCCCCCCCCCCCCCGCGCCTCGTTACATAAAATTGTTAGCAATGGGAAGTCGTGTTCACACTCTTCTTTCTGTTTGATTGCTAAATACACAATGTTCACGATATTCATTGTAAGCACAAATACCATAATTTTGATTAAAATTATATCAAGTATAGGCATATTGTTAACATATGCTTTACATCAAAACAGTGCTACGAGGGGGACTGTTTCCAAGTAGAAAAACAAAACATGCCAAAACATGTACTAAATTGCACCGTTAACAACATCAAAATACAAAATGTTCTCACTGCTGGAGGGGGGACACCCCCTTCCTCACCCTCCCTTCTCGCCCCTCGCTCGTTCCGCTCCCTCGCATTATACTAACTGCTCCCCCCCCCCCCCGATCAAATCTCCGCTACGCCACTGTGCACGCTAAGCCAAAGATAAATTCTACCCACAAACATAACCCCTACCCTCAAGCCTAATCTTCATTTCATACTAAACCTAAAACCCATCACAATCCTAACCCTAACCGTAAGTCCTTAGAGAAAAGAGCAATTGTCGCGGGAGCAAATGTCGTGTTACCAATCTAGGAACTAAATAGAAAACAAAACCAAAAATTGACACGTAAGCTTGTCTTACATTAAGAGCCTGTCATTGATTCTTTAAGAGTGGACCTGACAGAATTTGGACTGAATTTGATACGATATTTGTCCATTTTAGAAATTGGGGGTTGTTTACGACGTCGTGCTCATAAGTAGGGCCTACAAACACGAATAGAAATTAAGGTAAATAGACGGCATGAGGATGAAATTCGATTAGGGATTCAATTAGGATTATAGGGATTAGGACTATAATCTGATCAGCAGTGGAACAACAAAGTCAAATTTATGAATTGTTATTTATTTTAAAACAAGAAAAAGGAAAAAAAGTATTTCTGCCAACTTCTTCAAGACATTTGTAGATTTGCATGGTTCCTGGCATAATGTATGCAAACAATGCATACAATCTTTTTTATCCAAATTACAAACTTAGAGGGAAATGAAACCGTAATACACACGTATAACGAGTTAAAGGACAAGTTCACCTTCACAGACATGTAGATTGTGTGAAAGCGGACAATCTGTTTCAAAGTTAAGCATTTTCGAAGTTTCTGCTCAGTCACTGCTAGATGAGAAGACTACTACGGCTTGTGATGTCACATGTGTACAACGCTAGAAAGAAAGTATAAGCAGGGAGGTGCTCACCTCCCTGGTATCAGTAAAATTCAACATATATTTTCACTTTTCTCGCATAATAAAAGAACACTTGACTTCCCTCTTTCAGAAGGCAATGGGAATAATATTACCCTTAACATACGTCAGTGATGAGTCGAGGATATGACATGTGTACCTTTTTCAAAGAGTAAAATTTGGGGAAGTTGTCTTTATATCTTCCTTATATCGTTCTACGCAAGTGACATCGTACGTTCTAGTAGTCTTCTCTCCAGCATGGACTATGCAGATACTTTAAAAATTCATAACTTTTGAACAGATTATTCGATTTTCCCCTAACTTTCACCGATGTGTTCTACAAATATTGCTGCATTCCCTTAATCCATGTGTATATGAAGGTGAACTTGTCCTTTAATGCTGCAATATAAGTTGAACACACCAATTTTTTTGACATACTGTCAAACTATACTGTCTTTTATGATACAGTGGTGCAACGTATGAATACCACGGAGGTGACTAATTTTCATTAGACGCTGTAGCTCCACCTCTTCGTCTCTCTCACTCTCTTTCTATCTATCTCCCTCCTGACCCCCTCCCCCTACATAAAAAAAACCTTTAAAAAAAAACACTGACTGAGTTTTATCTAGGCACAGCAGATGCTGGCTATGGCCGTGTGTGCCCATGTTGGTTGTGTCTCGTCTGCGTTCCCGTGTTTTGTGTGTGTTTCATGTTTGTTTGTAAATTTGCGTTTTGCTTTCTCTTCTTCCAGGTCTGTACATTCCCACGTAACTGCAGTCTCCATGTGTAGGTCTAAGTGGAACTTTTGCCAATTCCGATGTGTTTTTCGTTGTACTTATTATGTCTAATCCAACATTTGGTTTTAATTCTGAAAATGATGATAAATTTTATGATACAGTTTGGCACTCTTTTGCGTCCGCACAGGTAAACAAATAAATACATATCTAAAACTTAAACTATTTTTTTTTCATGATTGATGTGTTATAATAAGCTGATATATAGGATTACACTTATTACAAAAGTAAAACGTATGAAGCCATTTACAGCTTATGAAAGAAATGTTTATTTTACCTCACTACTTACCTGCGATTCTATCCGTCCGTGCTGGCACACTTAAGGCCGTGTCACACCGTTTCGGGCAGCGTGTTTTTTTTTTTTGAGACGGCACAGATTGGGGACCCTAACCCTAACCCTAACCCTAACCCTAACCCTAACCCTAACCCTAACCCTAACCCTAACCCTAACCCTAACCCTAACCCTAACCCTAACCCTAACCCTAACCATCAAACCCTAACCCTAACCCTAACCCTAACCCAAACCCAAACCCTAAACCCTAACCCAACGTTTTTCCCATGGATTTAATACGCGCCATGCCCCAATCTGTGCCGTCTTTAAAAAAAAAACGCCGCCCGAAAAGGTGTGACAGGGCGTAAACACGGTTGCGGGTAAAAAAATATGCGTGCGCACCTCCGGGCGACTACGGTTGAGATACATGCTAGGTACTGTCATGCGCGGATCATCTACGGGGACCTCCGGGTAGTCAAAATTGTTCTTTGCAAGTCGCACGCAAGGCTTGCCCGGAAAGGTGTGACACGGCCTTTACCTTTTCAGACTGTAACTTTGTGCGCGGCCATATACGGCCAAGCACCATGACCATGACGCGGTGACGGACTGCGCAACAGGCGTAATGGTTAGCCGACAACACTGTATTGAGTGTTTCATGTTTATATTGATCATTAGCCGACATAATTTTAGGTTTTTATAATAAGTATAGATTTGTTGTTGAATTATTACTTAAAATGGCAAGTGTTATATACTGTATACGGCGTTACAAAAAACATTTCCCACTTTTGATCCTTAATAGTTCGAAAGCTATGTATCAGATAACACTGACATTGAAATGAGTAATAGCTGAATAGTGTACTATTTAGTTGGAGATTATTTGAATATGAGAGCATGAATCAATTTTATTAAATACTTGATTAATTTTAAAGTTAAGTTCCAGATTTTGGTCAAATTTGAGCCCTCTGTACAAAATTGACCATCACACAAGAGCAGAGCTACCAAGTCTCACGCATTCTGCGTGAGACTCAAGCATTTAGGGGCCGTCTCACGATCTCACGCGTGGCACCCATTTTTCTCACGCATCGGGCGAAGTCTGCAACTTGGGCCTATAATAATGAGCATACCAGGTAGCTCAAAAAATTAAGATGATAGTTGCAATTGAAGGTATATTTTCCTTTTGTCTTTCAAAATAAGTAGAAAATAGTCACTTAAGTATGCACCTGGTCGCATCATTAAGAGCGAAAAATTGAAAAAGCTCCCTACCGTGGGAGGCCACAGGGGGGGGGGGGGGACCCCTCCCACACCCTCGCTCGCGCGCACATTCGCTCGCCAAGATGCCGAGTCATGAAAATCTCACTCATAAAAATGTTTTGAACTTGGCATCCCTGCAAGAGCCTATGATGTGTATGTGAGTGTGTGCTCACAATGACCCTGAACAATAGATATGAATGCTTCGAATAGGCCCTACCGACTTTTCAGAGCCTTGCTGACTAGACTTCTGGACTTATGCTCCAGGGTACCCGAATGCTTTATCGGATTCATGACAGATTGCCCTGGGCACTGCTAGTCTAAATTCATGGCAAAGGTTAAAATGCATGCACATGAAAAGAATAAGATCATGTTTTAATGTGCTTGCATACACTACATTTCAGTATGAATAAAGACTAGCTGTGATAGTGGTATTTCTCGCTAATATGTAATAGAGTATTGCAATCCTGGCCATTGTTCAGGAGCATTGTCAGGGTGTTAACCACACACTCCCATACACACCATTTGACCCCTGGGCAAAATCAACATTTTGTGCAGAGGGTTGAAAACAGAGCAAAATCTGAAACTTAGAAATGAATCTTGAATTTATTGAAACTGATTCATGCTATCATTTTTAAATTGCCTCCAACAAAATTGTACACTATTCAGCTGTTGCTTATATTATCAATGTCAGTGTAATCTGATTTATAGTTCTTGAATTAAAAAAGATAAAAAATGGGAACTGTTTTTGTAACACCTATTATAGAACATTCTTCTGATAAGTCAGTATAGTGTGGTCTCTTCGGCATTTGCATCTGTGGCTCCACATTGGTGTTATTGCTGTTGTTGTTGTTTTTTTCGATGTTCGCAATTGACATTGTATTTCTTTAGTTTTCTGTAACATTATATGTATGTGAAGAGGAAGATACTTTTGGTATCATTAGTCAATCACCTGATATGATAGATTATTTTCGACATTTCATCAATTATCATATTGCAAATGATTTCTTTTTATGATTGGGATGCATGCATAACTATTTCAGAATCGGGTTTGATATGCGAAGGTTTATGTCAGCGCTTATAAATGCAATATTTATTAAAGGTATTTCAGTTTGTGAAGGAAACAATACTGACTCCATTCTTACCTCTATTGCCGCCCGTCCGTTCGTGCTGGTATAATACACTTACCCCTTTAAAATGGTACATTTACCTTTAAAAATTGAGCGGCTGAATTAAGCACGACGATTTGTGATGTGATTGACTACACAATAGGTGTAACGATTCGGGTGCTGTTCGTTATTCCGAAGGTTCGCTATTCCGAAGGTTCGTTATTCCGAAACACACAAATTCCCTATACCTAGAGGTTCGTTAATCCGAACATTTGTGGCGTTATTCCGGAGATTCGGTAATCCGAAAATTAAAATTGGAATAACGAACCTTCGGAATAAGGAATCTTCGGACTAAAGAGCCTTCGGATTAACGAACCTTCGGAATAACGAGCTGTAACCAGTGTATAGGTTACCATGATATATTCCCTAAGATGACTTAGGTTAATACTATCATACTATTAGCGGGTATGAATATCATGGTAACATATACACTATCACGACGTCGTAGTCACGTTAATTCTTTCATCGATCACGTGTCCATTCCTAGGTATTGATTGGCAAAAATACTAGCTTAGGTCAAAAAAAAAAAATTGTTGTATTGGCGTAACCCGCCCGACCCTAAAAAAACCCCCGACCCCGAACTTTTCAAAAAAAAAAAGATGGAAATACATTGTTTTTACCGAAAGAGGGCGCGATACGGGTTTGCGAATTGTCAAAAACAACAACAACAACAACAACAGCTGGTGTCAGAAAATGGCCGCGCAGTACAGCGTGTCGGCGACCAGCAAGTCCGGTTTGAAGATTTTATTTAATATTATTCAGAAAATCAATTGGTCTGTGGCGCTGGGTGATTTAGCCCAGGAATTTGTTCGTTCGTATTCTGACCGGTATGTCGTGCTGGCTTTTAAACCGGTGATATAACAAACTTTGGATGCAACAGACCCTTTGTATCGAATGGGGTTTTGTTAAATATGAGTTTTACACGTAAAATACAGGTAGCAAAAAAAAAAAAAAAAAAAAAAAAAAAAAAAGAATCCGCCCGCCCGACCCTATTTGAAAATCTCATGTTACGCCAATACAACATTTTTTTTTTTTTTTTTTTGGCCTTAAAGGGATTTTATAGTTCTGGTAGAGACATATCTTCAGGTTATAACATTTTGATGAGATAATGAGAAACCTCTTCTGAAATGTGAAAGAGGATGTAATTCATTTCTTTCATTGATGAAAATTGGTTTTGAAATGGTCGAGATATCCAAAATAGAGCAATCTGAATAAAAGGTGGGACCCACCTTTTATTATGATAACTTTGTGTTACTTTGTTTTTAGACGTCTCAGCCATCCCATAACTGATTTTCATCAGACAAACTTTGAATTCCTTATAGTTTATGCTCTGTACTATTTCATAAGTGTATTTTTTTTGTTATCTCGCCAAAAGTTAAAAGCTCAATCCTGATCTCCACCAATACGTTGATACCATCCCTTTAATTCACATTTCTATGAATAATAGAACCTGGAATGTTCTTTTCTGATACAACGACAAAAAAAGAATACACTGTATATATTATACTGTCAATTTAGATATATGAATACCACTTGCTTGGCCTGCCTTTCTACCAAAGCTAAGATGTTTTGGCATATTATATGACAGCATAATCTAATCTGACATACAGCAGAATCTATGCTGTAACATACCAAATCACATATTGAAACAGAGAACATAAGATATCTACATGTGATACAGAAAAAATAAATGCAGAATATAGTATATATGTATATATATATATATATATATATATATATATATATATATATATATATAATTATAAACGTATCCGGGCAATTACCCCCAGAGGGCAATTACCCCCCGGCTAAATACTGGTTAGTGTTAAGCTTAGAGTAAAGATTAGGGTGAGGGTTAGGGTTAGGGTTAGGAGTTTGAGTTAGGGATAGGATTAGGTTCAGGATTAGGATTAGGATTAGGGCCAGGGGAAGGGTGCGGGGTAATTGCCCAGGGGATAATTGCCCTAGACCCATATATAGATATACATACATATACATATACATATATATATATATATATATATATATATATATATATATATATATAATTATATATATAAGAGAATTAAGGGTTTGGGACGAACACCGAACTATAGGGCTTTCAATAGCTCAGTCGGTAGAGCACCGGTCTAGTAATCCGGAGGTCTCGGGTTCGAATCCCGATGAAAACCCATTTTCTTTGCTCAAAGTTTTCACTATATATATATATATATATATATATATATATATATATATATATATATATATATATATAATACTGTTACAGCTATTTACATCTGCAATTTGGTGTTTATACCATGATATAATGGTAAGGAAGAGACTTCTGCTTGTTGTCATTGCCTGCAGCATGTCTTGCGCGTACCCTGCCCATATGCATTATTATAGGGTTTCAGTACCATTACTCTTCTGCCTGAAATGCAGCGCTGCGTTGTAGGCCGATCAGCTACATCTCTACCCATATCACCCCTATCACCAGTGAGTTAAAAGAGCATACCCATGTCCTGCTCTGACAGATGTTCAGATCAAACTGATTTTTACCTCCAAATCTACTTCCCTTTTCGCCTCTACTTCACCCTCTACAGTGGTTAAACTTGTTCCAACGAGCTTCCCCTCCCTTTTTTAATGTCCCTTTTCTTCCCAACTATCTCTCCATGTTTTAATACCTATTCTTTCCTGCCAGCTCTCCCTTTCTGAGTTAGCTATTGTGCCGTGGATCAGCTGAGTCTCCCTTCTATTATATACTGTCTTTTCTTTCTGACCACTTTTCTCCACCTCTATAGCCTAGATCTTAATTTCTATGCTGTTTTCCTTCTACTGTCCCTTTCCCCACCTGGCTTGCCTGGACAAAGGTGTAGCAAACACATTCCACGCTCACACTTTTAGTCACATCGTGGCATCCACCTTCAAGGTTTTTGTAAGAAGAGAGGAATGTGATGCCATCACAGAGCATCGTTTCTATGGTTACTGGTTCCACAAAAGATGCTCTCCACTTGGTTCAATTTGCAGTTAGTCATTGTCATCAGCCTTATTCATGAAATCCTGATAAATTTAGCATCTTTTAAGGAATCTGAAGGAACCCTGTAAACACATACATGCAACGTAGCAATCACAACAAATAACATTAACATAACACAATAGTAAAATGTATTAGTTTGCAACCAGGATGACAAAAAAAACCCCAACTTACTGAGTTTATAAAGAAAAATGGACCTTCTATAAGTATGAATATATCATATAATGTATCAAAATATACGTGCCTGAAAAAAGTAACACCACCATTGATTTTTATCAATATACCAAATCAATAACTATTATCTGAACTAAAGTCTATAGATTCACTTATTCATTATTTTGTTCTATACTTCAAAATTCAGCATTCATCTCTAACAACGAAAATCAATAATAAACAACACAAATCATCTTACAATATTGAACAACATACAATCTGCTTCTTCTGCTACCCTTCGCATTGAAATAGATCAGCATCCAACGAAAAAAAAAAATCATATTTAACCGGTTTCCATGACGACGATGCCATTCTTCTGACAATCTAATCACAGCGGATGCAAATCTCACATCTCTATAATCCCTTTCATGCATGTGTTATATTCTGCTTGCATCTCTAGCTTCATTTTTGTGTCTATCTCTCCATTTGCAACTGCCCTTCCCCAGCTGGGAGACCACAGAACAATGTCTTCAACCCCAGGATCATCACCATCATCTTGGCGTGTCTCTGCATCATCCTAGCAGGTACCACCCTGATTTGCTGGAGGAAGTCATGGAATGAACGAAGGAGGCGAGTACACCAAATGTTTTGTTTTGCTTTACGTCGATGGTAAATCGACGACGGCGGCATGCACCGCCTCTGTTAGAAACTCCAATGTGGCCTTTTGGCTGACATCAGTCCTCTTGTGGGCATCGAAGCTGATATAATGAAAAAAGAAAAAAATATATATATGTATTTATTCATTTATTTACTTATTTATTTATTTATTTATCTATTTATCTATTTATTTATTCATTTATCTATTTATTTATTTATTTATTTATCTATTCATTCATTCATTCAATATCAATATGCCACATGCAGAACTCAAACAGTCTTATACCAGACAAAAAGGTTATTGTCGAGCCCTATATATAGATATTTCTACATAATAGTAATACATATTCATATGTATGTGGAGTGTGTGCGTGCGTGTGTGTGTGTGTGTGTGTGTGTGTTTTATGGTGGACATGGCAGAGGATTTTATAAGGTTTCCAGAAATTTACCTGTTTTCAATATCAATATGCCACATGCAGAACTAATTTTAAGTCCACTACATGCACTTGCCCTAAAATATTTCCAAGTGCGCCCTTTTAAAAGATATTTAAGACCTCAAGTCTTTTGAGAAAGTGTTCTCTGTCTGTGTTTCATACGTAGACACACATATCTGTTCTCTGTTTTGTGTCTATTCTGTCTGAATTTTAAGTAGTACAGTGCAATACGGTTGCTCTCCCACTTCTCCCTGCTGAGCCTACACAATAAGCTCTTCAGGGGAATATTGAAAAGGGAAATATGAGGAAAATATGCGCCACGTATACAGTCTACAGCAAGTTGCGAGCCAACTGAAAAACTCTTTAAAAGTGAGGAGATGACAAATTGACTCCTATTGCCCGTTTTATGAGGGTTATCACTAAAAAAAAAAATGCTTTCTTTTCAAAAATATCCTCCCATTCCCTTCAGGAAAAGCCTAAACGAATTTGAGAAGGCGCCGCTGAAGGAGGCGCCGCCGGAGGAGGCGCCGCCGGAGGAGGCGCCGCTGGCGTCGCAGAATGGCCGCAGCTCGACGGGGGATGACCCGTCAGACGAACTGTATCTACAATATTCAACTCGTGGCGTGAATGAGTGTGTTATAGGGCCTACAGGTAACTGCAACAATTTCAGTACACTTTACCACGTATGTATGCATACGAAGAGATATTAACCAAACATGTTTGGCTCTTTGGAGTTTTGATGAACATGTCTGTAAGTTCAATCCTCCTGCAGCATGCGCCTTCCCCTGATTTCGGTGAAATTCGAGGGGGAAAAAGAGTTATATGTTTTGCATACACACAGCCTTAAAGATGCAGACATCACTGTGTACGTCAAGAGATCAAAAGAAATGCATTCTTACAGACACTATAGCTTTTCCATATTTTGGTTCTCATGCAATTCTTAGATTAAGAACCCCAGGGAATATCTGCAAAATGAAATACCACTTTATTGGCTCCTCTTGTCAATTAGATAAGATTGTGAACACTTTCTATAAATATGATCTGAATAATGAGGTAAAATCTGCTTTCAACCTTTATGTAGTCAAGTGTTAAGTTTTGTACAAGAAAATATGGTTTGTAAAGTTTCATCGAATTTATGATATAATGCAAGTTCGAAGATATTTGTAATGTTACGTAAGTAACAATCTATTGGTACCTTACAGGGCTTTATTGTAGCTATGTTGGTCACTCTGCACTGATTTATTTGAATGAGCCATGCCATTTGCTGGTTTGTTCTCAGAATACCCTGAGACAGAGAATTTTCAACTTTTCTGTGACTTCTGTAGAGCAAATTTTTAATGTGTTATTTGTCTTGGTCCTCATCTCCATTTTTTTCCCTCTCTCTTTAATACTCCCTGGTGCTTTGTTCCGACCTTCCTTGTCACGTTCCTGACCGGGAACCCAGAAACCAGCATTCCAGAATAAAAATCCACTTCCCATTTTTTGTGCCCAGCACCAGAGCGGGAACAGCGCCCTCACTAGGCAAGCCCTGAAGAGGTGGACTCGTTCTCTCACTCGTTACCTGAAGTGCAGCTCATGGTGACCTCATTTGCACGGCAGAGCCCCAAGCAGATTGATGGCTCTTGGAGCTCGAGTGCCCAGGGCACAAAAAGGGAGAGACAGAGATATGAACGAGAAGCAAAACTGCATTTTATTTTGCAATTGAGAGAAAGGATTGAAACTTTAAAAAATATATGCAAAGAAGAGATGGACATTCTTGGTTGGTATATTTTACAAATGCATAAAACTGACGGCAGCACCAAGTACGAGTGGTGGACGTAAGCTGATGTCCATTTCCCTCGAAGGATCGTCTGTGTCTGTGGCTCGAGGAGAAGTTGCCAGGAACCAAGGAACCAAAAAAGGCAAAAACAAAACACTTCACGACAGACTAAGCATCCAGACATAGGGAAAAGAAGATTTCAGTTGGTTTATCATGTCAGTGTCGTGTTGTTTTGTTTCGTTCCAGCCAAGAGTTTGCCTGAGTGACTGTTGAGGTTGTGGCAATTTGATAGGCAAGGCAGTATTCCCAAGAGGAAGAACGATGAATTTAGTGTTCTATTCTTTTTTTCTTCTTTTTTTTTTTTGGGCTCCAGACATCGTTTTGTTGATGGCAAAGCATGCATTGCATGAACAACACTTCGTGATACTGTAACACGAGAAATGGATAGACAACATAGTCATATTTGGGTCTGTTGATGGTAGATATAGGGAGAGAAAATAGCAGTAGTTCATAATGATTATGTCAAAGAAAAATGTTTGAGAAGTTTTTTGAACAATATCTTACATGTGCAAAGTCTCTAGAGGTAGTGTAAAAAAACAAAATCGCATTAGCAATACAGTATTAACGTTTCGGAGGGAATCTATACCATGTGTACAGTGCAGATGGTAGAGAAAACTTAGATATATGCAAACTTTTATGGTTCATAAGAGACATGGAGCCGAGGTTCTGACCTTGGAAGAAAGTCCAAAGTGATAGGAGAGGGTTAACCCATTGAAGACCAGTCCCGAGTATAGTCAGACAGGTGTGTATGGGAAATGTATATCATGGCAAAATCAGCCCGTCCTCAATGGGTTAACAATCCTCCCGACTGTCCTGGTCAGCTAACTGGAGGTCTGGTATTTGACTGTGCTATAAACATGTCTTTCAAAATGATTTGCTAAAGCAAAAATACTAAACAAGCAAAAGTTCAGCAAATACAAGCATTATGCCTGTAACATGTCATGTGATCTTTTCTCAGCCAATGATCTTCCAGTAGGCTCTGTGAATGGTTTGCCGTATGGCAAGATTAGCTTGTGTAAAGACAGTGATTCCACTTGCACATAGTTTAAAGCAAAGTCATCGTTAATCCTGCACTAAATGTAGAGCACATGATCTAGGGGAAACCCCCACCCCCAACGTCCTTACTTGTAGATTGCTACTGGCTGTCTCATAGTATAGTTGACCTATTAAATGTAATTTGGTAATTGGTGTTGTGGATCTTTTTAGTAGAAAAGTGTGTCAGTCTGCCACTACCATCAGTAACTCCTAATAGACCTGGTACATTCAAGCAAATGCCACAAACTGTACCAGAGTTCTTCTCACCAACCGTCTCTTTATTTCTCTCTGTGAAGAAAAAAAGAGACAGAAAAAGGCAAACTTATATTTGGTATATGTTTTTTGCTTTTGCGCACAAAATTCTTTTCACATTCAAACAGTTCATACACATGGATGGTATGCTGAGAATTCACAATGACAATATATGTTAGCCATTCCACTTTGAAGTTGTATATTCCAGATTGAAATTTAAAAAAAAAATGGAAAGAAAGAAAGGACACATTGTTTTACCCTTTAATAAGTGTAAGGACAAATAAAGATCATGTTTTAGTCACAGGCTTCAATGTAGATATATCGCAAATGGTAATGAAATACTGTACGTTTGAAGATATCGCCCTGTCACACATAAGGTATAGGATTTGGAGTAGGTAATTGTGAGTATCACACAGACAAGGGTATGATTTTTTTTCTTCTCTCTTCAAACGGAGCTAATAGCTACAAGATCAGCACAATGAAGACACAATGATAGCTTGTACTGCACGGTGGTAGATGTTATTCATTAAGAAGGCCTTTCTTGTGTAAAGTTTGTCACATAAGTTTTCTGTGTCGATCTGTCCGAGAAGGTGTTCGTAGACCCATACTACATGTATATGCATGTCTTGGGGGTAAGGGGGTCTGGGGTATTCTTGTTACGGTGATATTGCATTACTTGGTGTTGTCAGAATATATGCAAGTGTAATGACTGTTTATCTCCCATCGGAGTTAAATAGGCCTATGTTTCAAAGTGTTGTTGCATGATTTCATTACTTATTAATGCTTGCCAGTGAATGTAGGAGTATATGCCCTTAAGCACTATTTAGTAAGTAGGTAAGAATGATATCTCTTTGTGTTTCCGTGGATACAACTGTACCCACAATCCTTCAACGTAATGTGTATGGTAAGCTGTTATATTTTATGTCCAAAATTTTATCGTAGTGGATAATCGCAAGTACTCCATTTATAATAATTTGCAAATTTGTCTTGTCAATGTCATAAGCGTTAATAATGGACTATATACAATATTTTTGTTTCCGTTTTTGTATCAAACTCGGAATGAAGATGTACAGCTGAGGGGTAATGTAGATAGAATTTATGCTGTATACATTGTTTACTCATTGTAACATATGTAAATTTACTCCAATAGTGTATATAGTTTCAAAAAAAAGTTTTGTTATTTATTTCTCTCCTGAATTTAATGAGGAAAAAGGAGGAGGCATAATATGCATTACGTTTTGAGGTACCTTCTGTTCCTTTTCATCATTGTTGTGTAATTTTTCTTTTCTTTTTGCCAAATTGTTCTCGGCTGTCTTCTTTATTTCGCATATATAGTAGCTACCTGTGATGCAGAAGTGATGTTATCAAATGATCGTCCTTTGAACTTTGAGCTACATTGGTTGCAAATGCAGCTATAAAAGGGATACTGTATACGCCATATATCTCGCAGGTGTTTTATATGCGCAAATATTGCCAGTTGGGCGCTGTTCGCGAATTTAACAACACACTAAATTGCTAACTCTGATCTAAGCTGGACATGAATGAAAGATGTGTGTGTACATTTTCTACATCGATCGCTGTTCTCTGCGATCGCTAATTTGGCCATCGAGAAATTGTCGCGAACTCCCGGTCGGCAAAAAATTAGACTGACTAAATATATGACGTATACAGTGTGCTGTTATTATTTAGACCTTGACATATTTACTCTTTCAATCAATGGTTTATTTACTTTCTTTGTTTGTTGCTTTTTTTCAGGGGTTCAGATATTGCACATTGTGACATTACCGTGACATTGTATGCGTATATAACAGTGGAAACCCAAGTTATATTACGGTAACTTCACTGCAGATGAATTCTGCAAATTTAAAAGACCTCTGTAGTGATACTGCGCACACGGTCACAATGTCCCACCAACAACCCTGTGCAGGTGTTTAGATTTCTTTTTTTCACTGGTACTCAAGGTCTGTTCCAAAGAATTATCAAGGCTGTAATTCTTTCCTTTTTTTGGCAATTTTCTTACTTTTTAAATTCTTGTTTTTTACCTTACTTGGGGTCATTTCTACAAACATCAGTACACTGTAGGGTAGGAAATTGCTTTAGAAACATGCAATAGCTAGATGTCGCATTTTCACCCTACACTGGTACAGAGCCTATGAGAGAAATTTTCTCTTTGGCAACAGCTGTCTACCCGTCTGCACTATCTAATCTGTCTTGTAATTTACCTAATGAATCATGTTGTTTGCGCGTTTATGTTCTATGGTAATGAGTAATGTGTTGAATAATGTGTGCAATGAAGGATTTTGTGGGTTTTTTTTATATATATCCATGTACATTGAGAGTGAAATTATAATGAGATTTTCCTGCGAGTATGCAAACTTTAGGGCAAGTAGTTTTTAGATTTTTAAGTTAATTAGAGCTTCCAAAGGGTGTATATTAGTATTACGAGACAGCCGGTGTAGATCAGATGCAGGCTGGCAGTGGCGATGTTTTGAGCTGGTGATGTTATTGGTTATGTGCATCCAGATCAAAGATCAACATCTAGAGATTTAGATCAAAGGCCTTGGCAGAGACGCCAGGCCACAGACTCAATAAAGTTTTACGCATGCATTCAGTGTGGATGAAAAAAAAAAATGGGCGTCGGGTTAATGATCCTGCACTACCCTCCCATTTTGGAACTCTGCCCTACCAGATGTAACAAAGGTCATGGCGAGTCGCAAGTTTATATTGAGGCTAGTTTAATTCACTTCGCATTAGAGTAAACTTCATGTGTGGGATATAAGGAGAAATCAGCTTTACAACCGTCACACGGTCTGAGCAAGATGCAAAATTGGCCCCATTTTGCCTGACTATGCGCAGACACAAACTGAACCAAAATGTGCATCACCACAATCAAGACCGAAAAACTCATCCAAGATGTAGTACGTGTAAAAGGGAAAAAAAGAAACCTTATGCTCTGGACCATACAAAAATCTACGTACAAGCCTGTAACAACGCATTGTAGAAGTGCTGCACTCACCATAGCCAAACGTACATTGTACGCTGTAACCTCACCACAAGCTGCATGCCATTTATCTATGTAGAGCTCTTTAGATCAGTAGTATTCTTAGCAAGTAGATCAAGTAGATAATATCTTTCAGGCCATACACAGGTTGATTCTTATGGTTAAAAAGAGATTTCTTAGTCTTTAAATTCAAGCTTCTCGTGTCATTAATTTGCCCACTCCTTGACAGTACGGAGCAAGCAAAGAATACATTGTGTAAATATGAGATAATGTACATGCATATGATGACCAAAATCTTATCTTTAAAAAATTATGTGTATATTTTTGTAAGACCTGTTCTATCTTCCACCTATCGTCTCAATTGATTTGCTCTTTTCTTTTTTCCCCATTCTTTATGAAGTACTGGAATCAAAGTATTAATTAGTGAGACTTTTTCTTTTTGAAATATGCAATGTGTTCCCATTAAATTTTTGAAAATGACACTAGAACATGCTGTGTTCTAAGATTGAAAGACTGATGAGCACAAATTATTTGATGGCAGCTGTAGTGGTCATTTTAAGCATTGAAAGCGGTACTACAAATGTGATTTTTTTTTTTTAATGTGTGATTGAGAAAGAATTTTTATGTTAATTTCAGTGGTAACATAGCATACCAGATATATGTAAGCCTCAATACTAAAATTTCGTCAGTTTTTCAAGGGACAAATAAAATGTATAGTGATGTATGTGTATTATGTGACACAGTCTAGTTGAGTGGCTATATTAAAAACAGTGCAAGGTCTAAATGACTTCATGCATATTTATGTTGGCATGGTACGGCTCAAATCAGCGGCATAAAATATTTCTCTTCTCTTGTTGGTCATGCACATGTTCACTGTAGTATAACACATAATCCGAGAAAGTACTCTTTACACATATGGCGCGGCATTGATAGTCAGTAATATTCAGATTTGTATGTCACGTGGTCTTGTTTTCCTCCCGTAATATCCCATTCCCCTTCAATTGATAGATAGATACATACATACATACATACATACCTAAATAGATTAATAAATCAATCAATCAATCAATCAATCAATCAGTAAGTAAATAAATAAATAGATTAATGAATAAATAAATTAATTGATATATAATAAATAAATAAATAAATAGAGAAATAGTACGGTGTGACAAGATATCAGATAGCAAGCAGCCAAAATTAAATTGTCCAAGCAGTGCTAATAGTAGTGAGTCCGACCATCATTAGAGCAGAGAAAAAAAAAAGTGAAGGAATATGAGAGATAAAATACATGTACATTCCATGCTACTTGTAGAGTTTGTCAAGTCATCTTTGACAGCTTCACTGATATCAGTTTTTTGGGGGGGTTTTTTGTGTTTGTTTTTTTTTGGTAGACTGAGAGAGATGACTTGTTTGGGTTGATCATTTTTATTGGGAATAGTTTTCGGGAAGGTAAGATGAAGATTTGGTGTGTTTTGGTGTTATAGTTATTGAAGTGGGCGTGTATTTTTTTTCTCTCGTCGCTTGTAAACAGAAATGTCCAAAAGTTTATTGTAAGGTAACCAAGGCAGAAACAGCATGTATTCTTATGCGCAAGAGTGTTTGTGGCGCGTTAGTGCTTGCTCAATTCATTTATCCACACATTGTCAACTTCCCTGTATCAGTTTGATCCCACATGGGCAAAATAACATGTTCTGTAACAGGCAGAATACTTAGTGTTTTTTCAGTTGAAATCTTTTCAAATACAGTATCAGCAATTAACAGGGTAAATACAATACAGGGAGCCTTAGTAGAAATTAGGTAAAAACAAAGCCAGGGGCGGATCCAGGAATTCTGTAAAGGGGGGGGGGGCGTAAATATTATTTTTGGTGCCACTTTCGGGTTTCATTTCATTTTTTTCTTTTTATTTCTTTTGTTTTTAACGATAAATAAAGGGGGGCGTGCGCCTCTTGCGCCCCCCTTACTCTGGATCCGCCACTGAAAGCAGTGCTCTTTCCAACCATTTTGAATAATGCCTGTATGTGTGTCAGTATGCAGTATATCTTTGACATCCCTGTAATATTTGTGTTTGAAACCACTTGCAGTTTTTTAAGCTTCATTTGTTTTTTAACACATTCTGTTATACATACGTCTAATACAAATCGGGTTTGCAACCATCAAGAATTAGAGAGAAATTTAACATCGAGAAAGTGACATTGACAAATGGGAAAACAATTGTAAAATTATTGTGTGCAGGTGAACATAAATACTTTCCAAAACAATTTTCCATTTCCTGAAAATCATTTTTTAATTCTTTTCTTTATTTTGTTTGTTTATAGTTTTTTGTCTACAAGTTTGGTGGTTTTTTACAAAGAGATGGGAAAGAGGATACAAGCCATTATTTTTCTTTTCTCTTTCTCTCTTTTATGTCTGTGACAATGCTGCAATGTAAGTCAAGTAGTTTGATTTTAAATTATGTAGAATGTTTGAATTCACATCTGTAAGAGATAATATATAGTGTTATGCATTTTTGACAGGAGAATTTCAGCAGAATATAACGTTGTGTGTTGGACACTCAACATCATCTTAGGGCAATACTCCACCTGCTAATGAGAATGGAAAGACAAAAAGAGATAATAATACTGTACATACATTCACACACACACACACACACACACACATTTTCATGTTCATATCCATGTTTGTCCATCAGCTTGGGCATATGGTGTACATCCAATTTTTTGCCAATATTTTTGTGACACTATATAATTGAGTACATGACCTGGCAAACAATCACAAAGCATGGACTCATTAAAATCAGATGTCTTGTCATTTCTTTTTTAATGTTACCATAACTTACAGGGACAAACTATTGCAAATGTTATACAAATGTTAATGTGGTCCCACAAAATTGTTAAATGAGAACACGCAAATATTTTTGCTTGCCGTAATGTTCCAGTATTTAATGTCTTGATTCCATGGAATTAAATACACACAAAAAAAAAGTCGAGCGTGAAAAATTAGTCGCGCAAAAATATCCACTTTTACAGTATAGCCCTCGAGGGACAATGCATGTAAGCCAGAGGCATCAGAATTTTTCTGCATATGTATACACATACTGCTTTTGACCTGCAGACTTTACTTGATCATGCATCTAGCTTATTACATCACTGTGTTATTTTTGTGTGTGTGTGTCATATCCACATACAAATGCATGTCATGTTGTGTTGAATCTCTTTGACATGCCACAAACTTGTGAGGTGGTATGCCACATGAATTTAATGTACTGATAAGAAATAACCTTCCATGTCTGAATGTGTGTCAACAGCCATTTTGTTGTTGTTCGTTTTTTGTTTGTTATAGGGAGGTTGCCTTCGTAGCAAAAGTAAGATTATGTGTAATAAAATACACGTACATTCTGAATGTATGGCTAAGCAATAAGTGACATGTCTCTTTGTGTTTTTCTTTTCTCAGTTCTTCTGTTCTTCTGAACACTGTGGAGTATTTTATAACAAAGTGTACATGGTGAAATTGATACAGCATAAATTAATTCAAGGAATTAAAGTTTTCTTGTTGATCAAAATAAGAATGTTCACTCGTATAAAGAGGTCAGACAACAATTTGCGGACACAGGAACAAGAGCAGGTGTGACAGGACAGGATTGAAAGGCATGTGTGTGTAGAAACATTTCCTGACATATAAAAGGAGCTATGAAATGACACTCATAAACGCACACATGCCTGGACACAGTATACTCGCACACACGTACATGCTGATTCCCATTACTACCCCTGCTCCTACAGTAGTAGCCCAGATCATTTAGCCAGGTCGCACGTGGAGAGAGGTGTCCGTATAAGCTTGCTCTCCACAGATGTCGGACATCTTACCGGTTATTCATCACATTTTGCGTGCTAACCACTGGACATACCCCTCGTTGAAACAAAAAGTTTCTTATGCACCTTAGGAGAAATTTCATGTAGATTTATACCACCCCTGCACAAATTTTGGCTCACTTTTATGAATATGAAAATGATGCTTAAAAGTGCATGTGCCAGTTAAACTAAAGCTCAAGCTAATTTTACAGAGCTTGGGGAATGGTAGGCTAGCAATTATTGCTAGCAAGAGCAAGCAAAATGTCCGTTTTATGCATACATTTTTAAAACAAGCTGACGAGCATAGGCCTACAGATTCACGCAAAAGCTTATAGCACAAGCAATTGCTAGTTTTTATGCATACGGCCCTTGTCGGTATTTAATTCAGTTCATGTATTTATTCAGTAAGAAAAATCGTTTCGATATAAAATGTTTACAAAACGTAGCAGGTACAGTTTGAGAAAGCCAGAGGCTTGTTAAAATAGAATGTATCCTTGAAAACAAATCGTACACATATTGCAATTTAAACATTAAAATATCAAAAGATAAAAGGAGCACAGAGAGAATGAAACATATTAAAACAAGCACAAAATTGAAATTAACAGAAATTACCAATAACATCAAGGGAACATGGAGAGAATAAAACATACTAAGACAGAGGACAAAACAAAACAAATAACATCACATGAAGCAAAGCAAACAAAACAGAACGAGGTATAGAACGAGACTACAAAAATACGTGTAAATAGTACGAGAAGACATTACCGATTGCAGCTCATGTAAAATACATAATAAAAAAATGTAATTCAAATTTCCTATTTTGACTAAAATGAGGAGAAGGCAAGAGCATATCGAAATTTTTTTCTTGAAATTGTTCAGAGGCAGCTTTTTAAGATTTTCCGGAATTCCGGAGTTCCAAATATTAGATCCATGAAACCTTATCGACTGTTTTTGGGCACGAGTTGTTCGGAAACAGAATGGATAAATATTGAATTGATGCCGTGTGTTTTTTGAGTGAATTTCATTACAACGTTTGAAATAATCCATAAAAACAGATGGAAGTGTATAGTGAATAAACTTATACACAAAAATTCCAGTCTTGTACAAAACCAAATCAGACAGAGATAAGACGCCGAGGCGTCGAAATAGATCATGACATGCGCACGATAATGTGAGCAAGTGCAAAGACGAATAACCTGTTTCTGTAACACCACTAGTCTCTTTAAAAGGTAGGCAGATGCACGACCCCATGTAAGGTTACAGTAGTAAAATGGTAAGGTAATATAGTTGTGTTGTACAGTGCATGCAGGGCATTTAATGGTAACATAGTACGTAGCATATGCAGAGCACCAATATTCATGCTTATCTTACGGGAAATATATTATGACTGGTCCAGGATAATTTCTGAACAGTAATTAAACCGAGGAAATTGACATTGTCAACCTGCGAAATATCATCGTTATTGAGTTTCAGTTTTACATCTGCAGAGGCAGTTTTATTCTTCATATTATACAACATATACTTAGTCTTTGATACATTGAGTTGCAATTTATTAGTTTGAAACCAGTTTGAAACCTTTTCTAACTCAGTATTTGCTACAGACAAAAGTCTATCTAAGCTTGTATCTGCAAAAAAGATGGTGGTATCATCGGCGTAAAGTATCATTGTGAGTGACTTTGAGACTCTCGGAAGGTCATTGACAAAGATCAAAAAGAGAAGAGGTCCCAAAATACTTCCCTGTGGGACCCCTATTGAAATTGGTGCAAGGGTAGATAGAGAATCTTTAACCTGGACACATTGTTTTCTATTTGAAAGATAACATGAGAACCATTGATAAGCTATTCCTCTCACACCATACCGTTTCAGTTTGTAAAGAAGGATTTCATGATCAACACAATCGAAAGCTTTACTGAGGTCAATGTAAGTAGTATGTATAGTAGATCACGGGAATGTGTATTTTACTGAGGTCAATGTAAGTGGTATGTATAGTAGAGGGAATGTGTATTTTTCATTTATAAAAAAAAAAAAACGTGGAATTCTCTTTATATTTTCTTTACGTGGTCTTCCATACATGACGTCACAAAGTGTTAAGTCTTCTCATCCAGAAGTGGCTGCGCTGACGCTTCACAATATAATATCACAGCTTTTCAATAGATTGTCCGACTTTCCTAAAACCGTGTGTACTAACATTCCTGCATCCCCCCCCCCCCCAAAAAAAAGTACCATAACTATACCATGGTAATATGATGGTGTGGTAATAAACCATGGAACTTGCTAATTTAATTTGTGTAAAACTATGGTACATTACCATGGTATTACAGCGGCGAAATCACGATGGTAATACTGAGGCGAAATTACCACGTACCGTGTAACATAATAGATGCATGGTATTACTGCGGTAAAATTACTATGCACATGATAATATACTGGAATACAGTAAATTTTTGGTGGTGTTATTCCAGTAGTAATCACATAGTATAGCATATGATTATTTCCAGACCTGAATTAGTAACTAAGAGGTATTACTTCATCTACCTTAGCATACGGGTACTACATTTTTCCTGTGTATCAGTTCTATTATGTGGGCTAATATATGAAAACGTGGTTACTAACTACAACTCACACATTTGTAATTCGTCCTAATGAATTGTATACATCTTCATAACACAAATTAGAATTGTTGTGAATGAAAGATGCAATTTTTAACACACTTCAAAGTTTAAACCCATCTCATATACGAGTTTTTATATTTTATATCTATTTCCACTACTTTCCGCATGTTTTGTGCTCTCTCATGAATATTTACGATCGTTACAGAAAGCAATACAAAAGACGGTTTGTGCAACTGGAATCAACTTGTTTCACATTTTCGAGTTTGGTATAGATGAGGTTTAAACTGGAAAAAAGTTAGTCAGTTGTAGCCATGGATATATTAGTACTAACCGAGTGTTTACACACACTCACACACGCACACACACAAACACATACATACCCACGTACACACACTTTTTTTTTGTTTTTCAACGATGTTTATTCTGTTCCATTCAAAGTAATAGAAAAAATAACAATTTTCATTTGCTACAATTGAAATGACGAAAATATACATTTGTGATCATAATAGCAAATTTGCTATTGCTGTACATAATGACATAACAAAAATTACATTTTCATGAACAATTATCAATTTACATACAGTCACTTCCCCTATGCTCTCAAAAAAAATTGCTTAAATTTAACAGTGATAATTCAAATCTTCTAGCATTAATCTTAATAATCATCCAAATGAATTATGCAGCAAAATTATACAGTAATAAATAATGGAACCATATTATTTATCAACCAATACCCGCCCACCTACTAACTCATATCCCTTACTGAGTCCCTATGACCACCCCCACCAGTTCCCTCCCTTCCTGTTTCCTCCCCCACCCCTATCTGTACACATGCAACACACAAACACACACAAATACACCCATACACACACACATACACATGCACCTAATTTGGTTAACTGCTCTTGCCTACACATCACAATATAGTAAATATAGTTATATAATCAGCCCGCCAACAGGCTGACAGGAACGCATGGGAAAGGAGGGGGAGAAAATACAAAACAACACAAGAGAAAAAAAAAGAAGAAGAAGAAGAAGAAGAGGAGGAATGAAGGAAAGGAAATAAAATGAAGAAAAGAAAGAGTGGAATACTATGGAAACATTACTATTTTCATAGAAGTCACAGACGTTGCACGTAGCTTCAGACTGGTTTATTCAACGAAGTCTCAAAATATTCCCATTTTTGTAAATGTACATGTAGCTTCCCAGCCTTGGTCGCAAGGATTTTTTCCTCATTTATTAATTCAACAATAATCTTTTGCATCTTTTCTCCAGTGGGTAACTTATTTCCCGTTCTAGATTTAAAAATGATGTATTTTGTTAAGATAATCAAAGTATTTACACATTTTGATCTATTTGAATAACCAGAGATTCCCCCAAATATATCTCTCCAATTCATATTCCTTAACTCATTTATATCAAAATAATTAATTATGAATTCCCATAACGGTTTCACTTTAACACAGTGTAAAAATAAATGCAGATAAGTTTCAGGCTCATGTTGGCAGAAGGAACAAAGGCTGTCTGTTACAAAACCAAACTTCATTAAACGCTCCTTAGTGTAAACTACGCCATGTAACATCATAAATTGAAATTCTCTATATTTTCTTATCAATGTACACTTACTCGGTTTAATAAAAAGATCTTTTATTTCTTTGTTTGTATAATCATAGCTACTGTGGTCGTCTTTGATTTGTAAAACATAAGATGACTGTAAATCTTCCACCATAGCCTCATATATTTTTCTCGATTTTAAAACATGCAAATTTACTCTCTGACCAGAAAAAAATCAATTTTAAGTCAAAGTTTGTGGAATCAACTTGCTGAAGTGTACCTGCTCTCATAGAATCCTTCCATTTCTGAGGTATAGCATTAAATATATCATTCAGTTTAAGCAATTCTTCTACCTTAAAACCAAGACCCAAGCTTTGAAAATGTGACTGAGATCTCAAATGACCGTTATCTAATATATCTTGTATTGTAATTATTCCTGCATCAAATAAATCTCTATGAAAAAACATCCTACCTGCTATGCGTACACTCCTATTATTAAATATTATTGGATTTACACACACGCACACACACACACACACACACACACAAACACATAATTATAGTAAAAACATTTATTACACGAATGTACCGGTATAATTACTCGTTCCATACAGAACCATTATTCAACCATCTAAGTACATTAAAAATACAAGATATTCATATGTTACAAACAGGTATATTCATATTTAAATATAAGTCCAATCAACTCCCGTCTGTGTTTCAAAATATGTAAGATATTAATTCAAATATACATAATTATCCCAAACGTCATTTGAATAATCCTGAACTTATTTGAGCTCAACGATCAATCAGACATCACGGACCTGATGCATGGAATGCTTTACCCAATAGTCTGAGGTTATGTCACTCCCTTAATTTTTAAAGAAATATCTTATTTCATAATATCATCCATATTGAAAGTGATGAAACATTTTTTTCTTTTTCTTTTTTTTAATCTTGATCTATAAAGTTGATTTCCCTTTGGATTGCATTTTCTTTTCCTTTTCAACCCTAACTTCCCTTTGGGTAGCCAAAAAGCTAGCACAAGACTGTTCAATTGGTAATTGCTCATTTTGTATGTTGATGTATCATCATGTTTCTTATTTACTCATTGAGGCTGCCATAACCATCAAGCGCTTGCTTATCTATAGCAGGCTCCTGCAATTTTTCTTCCTCTTTACCTGGAAATGTGTGTATCGTTGATTCCTTTGATATCATTGTCGTTATGTTTAAACTTTAGATTAATTTGGGATTATTATACTATGATTGTAAAACTGTTTTTTTTTTCTATTAAGTTGTCAGATACACGAGCTGTCATTTTATATGTGATTTCATTGAAAAAATGCAACAAAAAAACAAACAAACAAGATCAAACTGAACTAAACTGAACTTTAGGCCGCAGTTGGAATTTGTAGACATCAAACACAATGTCAATGGATTCTAAAACGAATTAAATGTTATATAATAATTGATTATTTTGTTTAACCCTAATCAGGCCGGGCTTCTTTGGCTGTAGATGCTAAAACTGGAGAAGAGATCATCCGCCCCCCCCCCTCCCGCGATCTCAACCATCAATGATGCGTTCGTGGCGAAATTTGGCATGCGTGACAACCACGTCGTAATTTAAGATTGTGTCTTTGTGAAATTATCAATTTTTTTATTCTATTTAATTGTGCAAATTAGGCCTAAGATCTCATTTAAGCCAAATCAAAATCATTGAGAGTCTATTTTTATTTGTATGTACTATGTTGTAACATATTCAACAATTATACATAATACACGTTAGAGCTTCCACAAGTCATTCTTCTTATGTATTTCATTGTTTTTTGGAATTTCTTATTTCTTTGTTTTTCGACTTTTTTTCCTTTCTCTATTTTAGTGGGTGCTGTTCTATATTCCGAAGATTCGCTTTTCCGAAGGTTCGTTCATTAATCCGAAACACACAAGAGGTTCGTTAATCCGATAATGAAAAAGGGTTCGTTAATCCGAACATTTGTGGCGTTATTCCGAAGATTTGTTAATCCGAAAATGAAATTCGGAATAACGAACCGTTGGAATAACGAATCCTCGGACTGAAGAGCCTTCGGAAGAACGAACCTTCGGAATAACGAGCTGTAACCCATTTTAGTGTCGTTCAAAAAAAAAAGCGCTCAAGCAGTTCTTTTCTTAATGGCTTGTCAGCCGATGAAACCCGGAAGTGGCTTTTTTGTTGTTGTTGTTGTTGCTTGTAAGCTGATTAAAACCAGAAGTGACACCGAAATATATATATTTTTCTGCACGAGTTCGACATTGCACCATGGGGCTTAATGTAAAAGTCTCGTGGGCCTAATTTTCCTATGTGTCACAGTCATGGGCCTTATTCGCCTAGTGTCGCAATCATCGCTGATCATGGGTTGTTTGATTCGTTGACTGTATACTGAGTAATTCAGGGGTGTCGAACTCATTACGTGCACCCGTTGTTTCTACTGGAATCAACTAGTTGTCCTATGCCAGTTTATACCATTTCTTTCTTGTGGATATGCAACGTCTACTGGAAAGTCTGCCAGTTCTGTCCAGTTGATTCCACTTTGTCAGAGGGCCTTCTTTGGTCCACTTTTTTTTTCTACTGGAATCAACCAATAGGTTGTAATGTTCCAATTTACACAATATTTTTAAAGGGGAAGCAACTGGTTAATCTGTTATTTTCGCCAATAGAGTTCAGCTGGTACTCGTATGAACTCTCTCAGTTTGGTCAATTTGTTCAAATCGACATTAGTCAACTTGTATGCTTTCTCAATGTGCCAATCCATTCCATTGCTTTCCATTGGAATCAACTCGTATATCTGCCAGTTGCGTCCCGTCAATTAGAGTGAAAAGGGCCCACTTTTGTCCAGTTATGTCCGGGAAAATCTAATTGGTAGAAAATAGCCAAGTTTATTTCATTTGCTTCAACTGGAGTGAACTATGTTATAGACAGGGCAGAGCCAGGCAAAAACTGCCTCTTTTTCCAGTCAAGGTTTTCTCACTTGAATCTGGTACTTTAGACCATACTTAACAAAATAAGCTTCTGCGCCATCTTGAAATCTGTCCCGAATCCAAGATGGCCGCCAAAAATCCAAAATGGCCGCCAGAGGACCTAAAAAGTGCCTTCTGTGGTTAAGATTTGTCTGGGGATGGGTTTTTTTTTTTACTCTATTTGATGATAAATGGTAAGAGAAATAAGATTCAGTGGATTAAAATTAGAATCAGTTTCTTTTTTATTGCGAAAATCCAACATGGCCGCCAGACGCAACTCCCGAAATATAATAACCGGAGGGCCAAACCCTAAAAACTCGCTTACTTAACGAGTGAGTTCCACTCTCTCTACAAACTAAGTAGACCATGCTTATTTTCAAATTTCTATTGTAACAAACAACATACCACTGGTCTACCTCAAAAAATTTGTTGCGAAAGCCTCCAAATCCAAAATGGCGTCCAAGATGGCCGCCATATTTACTGAATTTGCTATTTGAAAGATAGAATTTGATAGAAACATCAGATTTCAACAAATGTGATGTCATATGAAAGAGAATAAAATTTCCTACAAGTTAATAACACTTTTGTGGTAGATTGTCATAACTGGATTGAGATTTTAAGGAAAAATACTCAGTTTTTGATATTTTTCTGAAAAAAGGAAAATCATGAAAATGCTTGATTCAGCATAAATCAGAAAAAGACTGAAGGATTATCTTGAAACGTTTTTAAGAATTTTGTTCAACATATAATTAATATTTGGAGAAAATTAGGGGTCAGTACCATATGCGGGTCAGGAGTTATAATGTCTCAAAGTTGAAAACTCACTATGTAAAAATTTCCACTTTAGCTGCGACAAGACCTTGTTGGTCGTAAAGAGAGTCTGCACACGCCAAGACTACTACACGCACCACTGGCACTGACCCTTGTAGCAGTGCTAGTGGTGCGTGTAGTAGTCTTGGTGCGCGCAGACTTATTTTGACAAACAAGAGTTTGTGCCTGCAAACTAACTTTTCATAGCAAGTGGTAGCTCAGGTGACGCCGATCGCTATCATTTCAAAGTAGATTGTTCTGGAGCAGATGAGATGAAGCAAAAAATGTCTTTCAAATAGAGGTAGAAGCTTGAAACAACCATGCTATAGAAAGTTTAAAACAAAATTTGGATCAATCACTCAAAAACTTCAAGATTGCAGGCCATCAAAGCTGACATAGTTTATTGCGCCAAATTAAATGTATTATTTTAATTTTGATACAATTTTGTCTGTTGTGCTATCTATTTATGGTTTTTATATATTTTGAACATTGTAGTGCTATTTCAAACCGTCATGGGTTTTTATGGAGATATTTTTAAAACCAGTGATATTCTACTCCGAAAAAGAAAAAAAATGAGTGAAAGTTTCAATTTTGAAGGAGTTAATAACGGAAATCAGTAAATTTAAAGTAAAATTGGAGTGAATTCTGAGTGAAAATTTTCATTTTCACTCATTTTAGAGTGACCTTAGGGATCACTCGTCACTCTTTGAGTGATCCCTGAGATCACTCTAAAAGGAATGAAAATGAACATTTCCACTCTCGAGTGATCCTGATATCTAAAATGTGAAAGCATCTACCAATGGCATTAGTTCAATTCAATTTTGACACTATAACCCATATGAAATCAGCCTAAAACGATGTAAGAAAAATCTATTCACAGTGAATACACTTTCAGCATGCTTATTTGTGAATTCAATTCAATTTAATGTTTTATTACATTTTTCGACAAGAACATATAAACATCACTTCTTCTTTTTTTGGTAACAGAAAATCAGGTGCTCAAATCTATGTAGGATGAAAAGAATACAATAATTGTAGCACCTTACAATCATTACAGATTATCATAAAACTCGAGTGATTTGAAGTAAGTAAACATTGTGGATAATTCGAAAAATGGAGGGACTCACTAAAAAGACAAGTCTTGTAGAATGTGGGCCCCTCAGAAATGTGAATATACAGCATGAATAATCATTTTGGACAGTGTTATTTGAACAATATACTGAAAAGTAATTTCGCACAACACATTTAGAAGCCACTTTGAGAAATTGCCGCCATGTCGGATTTTTTCGGGGGGGGGGGGTGCTCGGATCAGAAGGGCTTTCAAGGACATGTACGGATCAGATATTATTACACATATGCCATCATCATTCACGTTTCTACAACAGCAGAGTTACATACAAGTACAAAAGCATATCTTTGATACAGAAGCATTTCTTTTTTAAATCAAAGATCGGGCCTTACCCAAACACTAAAATGAGCTCCACCCCCCCCCCCCCCCCAAAAAAAAAATAGATAAACCCTTAATATGGTTTAAACAAGGACAATGTATATGATACATAGCAATACAAGAAATTCTAAAAATATATCATATTATTAATCAAGATTTGACTCTGACGCAACACACTAAAGGTATCGTTTACCATTGGAAGAGATAAAACATTCGATTTATATGTGCAGGTTAGTTGTATCACAAAACATTCTACCAAGGGGAAAATTATATATATATATATATATATATATATATATATATATATAATGAAGCCTAAAACATACGGAGATATCACCATTTCTTTTCAAGAAACCATAACATTGATAACTGTTGACAGCTTAGTATAAAAAACTAGAAATGTCGCTACGGCGACTGGTATGCCTCCCCCATAATGCATGGTTCTCCTAATGGGTCTATAGTACAATGTCTTGACAATGTGTGATGACAGTTTCACACAATTGGCAAAATATTAAAATGACAGGTTTACCACAAATGTGCTGAATGTTCACTTTCCTAGAACTAGGTTCAATTAGATGAATGATTAAAACGTCAGAGTGCAGGTATTTGGGGAACTGATGATTTTTACTTGACTTTTGACCCTTTTATAAGTTTATGCATTGAGTAATTTTCAAGGTATTGAGAAAAAGTATAATTTCAGTATCAAATGGTAAAATAGCATTATCTAAACCTGGCCTTTGACCTTTGACCTCACAGTTCCAAAGAGAATAACTGTCAGGTAGAACATGCATAAATATGTAAGTTTCATGATGATACCTTGAGTTACTTCAGAGATATGGAGGAAAAAGTGCAATTAAGCACTTTCACTTGACCTTTGACCTTTTGACTTTTGACCTTTTGGCAAAAACTTCCCACAGAATATATATTTGGTAATACATGCATACATCAAGTTAAAAAAAACAAACCTTCAGGCATTGCATAAATATAAGTAGTGATATTTTGAGGAGTTGACCTTGACCTTTGACCCCCATGACCTTTGACCCATGACCCCCAACTTTCCTAGATAATCACTGCCCATCGGTACAAGCATATATATACTAAGTTCCATGAAGATACTTTTAACCATTTGCGAGATATGGAGAAAAACATGAAATTTCAACCTTTTTTCAAAAAATAACCTGTGACCTTTGACCTTTGACCCCATGACCCTAAAATCCAAACATAGTATTATCCCCCAGGATATACCCTCATACCAAGTTTGATGTAAAACCACCCCACGGTTCTTGAGATATCGACAAAAACAAAACGGGACGGACGTCCGGACGTACGTACAGACGGACGGACGGACGACCCGAAAACATAATGCCTCCGGCCACTTCGTTGGCGGAGGCATAAAAACATATCAGAACAATCTACTTTGAAATAATAACGATCAGTGTCACCTGAGCTACCACTTGGTATGAAAAGTTAGTTTGCAGGCACAAACTCTTTTTTGTCAAAATAAGTCTGCGCGCACCAAGACTACTACACGCACCACTGACACTGCTGCAAGCGTCAGTGCCAGTGGTGAGTGTAGTAGTCTTGGCGCGTGCAGACTCTCTTTACGACCAACAAGGTTTTGTCACAGCTAAAGTGGAAATTTTTACATAGTGAGTTTTCAAGTTTGAGACATTATAACTCCTGAACCGCAAATGGTATTGACCCCTAATTTTCTCCAAATATTATTTATATGTTAAGCAAAATTCTTAAAAACGTTTCAAGATAATCCTTCAGTCTTTTTCTGATTTATGCTGAATCAAGCATTTTCATGACTTTCCTTTTTTCAGAAAAATATCAAAAAATGAGTGTTTTTCCTTTATATCTCAATTTATTTATCACAATCGCCCACAAAAATGGTATCAACTTGTAGGAAATTTTATTTCCTTTCATATAACATCACATTTGTTGAAATCTGATGTTTCTATCAAATTCTATCTTTCAAATAGCAAATTCAGTAAATATGGCGGCCATCTTGGACGCCATTTTGGATTTGGAGGCTTTTGCAACAAATTTTTTGAGGTAGACCAGTGGAATATTGTTTGTTACAATAAAAATTTGAAAATAAGCATGGTCTACTTAGTTTGTAGAGAGAGTGGAACTCACTTGTTAAGTAAGCAAGTTTTTAGGGTTTGGCCCTCCGGTTATTATGACATTTATTAATTTCGGGAGCTGCGTCTGGCGGCAATGTTGGATTTTCGCAATAAAAAAGAAACTGATTTTAATTCTAATCCACTGAATCTTATTTCTCTTACCATTTATCATCAAACAGAGTAAAAAAACCCATCCCCAGACAAATCTTAACCACAGAAGGCACTTTTTAGATCCTCTGGCGGCCATTTTGGATATTTGGCGGCCATCTTGGATTTGGGACAGATTTCAAGATGGCGCAGAAGCTTATTTTGTTAAGTATGGTCTAAAGTACCAGAATCAAGTGAGAAAACCTTGACTGGAAAAAAGGGCAGTTTTTGCCTGGCTCTGCCCTGTCTATTAGTTTGGAGTATGTAAGTTGAGTCAGCTTGTTTAAGTGGAGTCAACTAGTGGTTCAAGGTTCAAGTGGTGCCCTTTTTCAATCATACCATTGCGATGCATTATGTCAGATTACACGCATACAGTGTGTATCAAAAAATTAGAAAAAGGTAATCAAAATTTAGAGGGCTACTATTTCATAATCATCAGCTTTGGTTAGCCAGAGGAATCAACTAGTAAATCTGCCAGTTGCGTCCAGTCGATTTCAAGTGATATGATTATTAAAGGGCCCACTTTTGTCCAGTTGTTTCTATATAGGAATCAAATGGTTGATATTTCAGTATGCCACGTTATCTCGTTTCTTTTAATTAGAATCAAGTAGTAAATATGCCAGTTATGTCCGAAAAAATTTAATTGATAGAAAATATCCCAGTTTATTTCATTTGCTTCAACTGGAATGAACTGTGTTAGTTTGGAGTATGTAAGTACAGTCAGCTTGTTTAAGTGAAGTCAACTAGTGGTTCAAGGTTCAAGTGGTGCCCCTTTTTCACCATACCATGATGGTGTATTATGTCAGATTACACGCATAACAGTGTGTATTTAAAAAAAAAAATAAATAAATAAGGTAATCCAAATTTGGAGGGCTACTATTTCATAATTATCAGCTATGGTGAGCGCATGTGTTGGTTGTGAGGAAAAGGGAACTCATACTCTTTCCATTGGTATCTAATAATGCTGACAATAATGTCATGCATGAACTTTAAAGACAACAATGACAAACTGCACTTTTTCCAAGCTTGAGTGTCACATGAAGGAACAATGAATATCTCACTGAATGGATGAGATCTGTCAATGAAAGTGGCCAAAAAATAGGCCGGCCTGTACGAACACAGGTCCACTCTCCAGAGTGGACAATTATGAATAGTAGCCCTCCAAAGTTGGATTACCTTTTTTATACACACTTGTATGTAATAGGTTTACATTTTAAATCGGCCTTTGGCCGAAAACAAGGAAAATGTTAATCAACTAAGAAACACTCACATTTCTATTATTAACTACATTGTATTAACAAGGTTGGACCTATCACATTTAATCTCGAATCATGTGACAGTGTCAGCACAAACTGTATGAACTTATCTGCGATCGAGATATATAAGGGAACATCGAGACAATGTAGCAAGCACAAGGGTGGCGCGACATAATAATAACTGCATTTCTCATCCTCTTCTTTACCAAAAGAGTCGGGTGTTTCTCTACAAGGTTCATTTTTATCATGGGATGTGCTTGACTATCACCACTGTAATTATTTGACAGGCTCGCCATTCGTTGTGATCAAAACGTGTGCTCACTTTGTGTTTCATATCAAACGCTCAATATTTTTGACTATCTACGATGAATAGAAAATATAACATCGTTTTACTACTGACACTGATCACTTCTGTGTTCTTTGGCTCCGCTGGTAAGTGTAACTGTATTTTCATAAAGTTTCATTCAGATCTGTTCAGCTAGGACAGGCCATGCTGATTAATACTATCTGGAAGGTGTGACCAAAACGACAAAGTCGAGTAGCATATGATCATGACATTTTTAACTATCTATCGGCATTTTCTAAAAGGGCATGCACTAATAAATTACGTACTCTTTTTGATTATATTTATAATATCATCCAATGAGAATGAGTTTCACGTGTGATTCAAATTGCCCTCCTTATCTTTGATGTACTAAGTACATATGTATTATTAAATTGATTAAACTAATGATTGTATACATTGCCTGATTTGTTTCGGATGCATTTGCTTTATATCTACAAAATCAATTGATAATCCTCTAATAATACAATTATAAAAACCAATTTGTCTTCCTGTGTTGACGTTCAGTGTGTTGTCATGAGTACTTTTTAAGTCGATTTTGGTAGAGCACTGTACATCAGCATCGTACCTTGAATTATCAAATTTGGATGAAATTTCCACAATCGGGGTTTTCCGCGTCTTGACGTAACAATTACGCCCTCATTTCAAGGTACCATTAAGTACACACTCAGACAACTTTATTTATTCAATGGCTTGTTTCGGAAAATTAATTCATTGTTTTACAAATAAATCGAGAAAATGGAACCATGATCTCTAATGTCGCACTAATCTACGCCATATTATTGTTGTCACGTTAGCACAAATTCACAAATTCTTTCCGGGACGGGATCATGGACGTATTAATAAACGTTATACTGCCCAAAATAGCATTCATCTCAAAGATGTCAGATTCCACGCATACAGTGCGTGTCAAAAAAAAAAAAAAGAATACAAAAGTAATCTAACTTTGGAGGGCTGCTTTTTATAATAGTCAGCATTGAGACTATCGGAGTGCAACGGTCGTTGTGAGGAAGGGGAACTATTCCTCTTTCCACAAGTACCTAATTGTGTTGACACTATGTCATGCATGAACTTTAAAGACAAGTTTGAGTGTCACATGAAGTAACAATGAATATCTCACTGAATGGATGAGATGTGTCAATAAAAGTGGCCAAATAAATAGGCCAGCCTGTTACCTGTGTTTAGAGTTTGTTCTAACATTGCATGGTCCACACATGGCTACCTGTACGATAATTTGGTCACTCCCAAAAAGGCTAACCCATGCAGTACTTTTTTCTTTGTTCATATTCAACGCATAGCTCACAGCGACGTATCATGTCTTGAATATTATGAAAAGAGAAAAATGGATAATTTGTTAGCCTTTTCGGGACTGAAAACTTAGATTATCGACAACGTGACCATGTTAAAGTTTATGGACCATGAAAGGTTATAGATGAAACCCTACAAACACAAACCTGCATAGTCGTGCAGACTGGCCTGTTAGTTTGACCACTTTCATTGACAGATCTGATCCATTCAGTGAGATAGACATTCATTGTTCTTTCACCATGTTCACGAAAACAATCAAACTTGGAAAAGTGCAATTTTTCATTGTTGTCTTTAAAGTTCATGAGCTCAGTCATGTATGATATTTGTTAATAAATCAATGGAAAGGGGAAGAGTTCCCCTTTCTTCACAATCAACATCGCTCTCTCCATAGCGGATAATAAATTATGAAATAGTAGCCATCCAAAGTTGGATTAGATTTTAATACACACTGTATATAATGGGTTAACATTTTAAATCGGCCTTTGGCGAGAGCAGAGAAAATATTCATCAACTAAGAAATTGTCGTGTTTTGCACCACTCATATTTGATTTATTAACTTATTAACGAAAAGTCTTAAAGGGATGGTACAGTATTGGTGGAAATGAGAATTGGGCTTTTTACATTTTGCTAGATACCAGGAAAACACTTATGATTTATCACAGAAAATGCCATTTTAAGAGGAATTAAAAGTTTATTTGATAAAAATCAGGTTTGGAATGACTGAAACATCCAAAATAAAGGAAAACAAAGGGATCATAATAAAGTGTGGGTCTAATAGACAGGGCAGAGCCAGGCAAAAACTGCCTTTTTTTCCAGTCAAGGTTTTCTCACTTGATTCTGGTACTTTAGACCATACTTAACAAAATAAGGTTCTGCGCCATCTTGAAATCTGTCCCGAATCCAAGATGGCCGCCAAAAATCCAAAATGGCCCCCAGAGGACCTAAAAAGTGCCTTCTGTGGTTAAGATTTGTCTGGGGATGGGATTTTTTTACTCTATTTGATGATAAATGGTAAGAGAAATAAGATTCAGTGGATTAGAATTAGAATCAGTTTCTTTTTTATTGCGAAAATCCAACATGGCCGCCAGACGCAGCTCCCGAAATTAATAAATGTTATAATAACCGGAGGGTCAAACCCTAAAAACTCGCTTACTTAACGAGTGAGTTCCACTCTCTCTACAAACTAAGTAGACCATGCTTATTTTCAAATTTCTATTGTAATAAACAACATAGCACTGGTCTACCTAAAAAAAATTGTTGCGAAAGCCTCCAAATCCAAAATGGCGTCCAAGATGGCCGCCATGTTTACTGAATTTGCTATTTGAAAGATAGAATTTGATAGAAACATCAGATTTCAACAAATGTGATGTTACAAGTTAATACAGTTGATACCATTTTTGTGGGAGATTGTGATAACTGGATTGAGATTTTAAGGAAAAATACTCATTTTTTGATATTTTTCTCAAAAAAGGGAAATCATGAAAATGCTTGATTCAGCATAAATCAGAAAAAAGACTGAAGGATTATCTTGAAACGTTTTAAAGAATTTTGTTTAACATATAATTAATATTTGGAGAAAATTAGGGGTCAGTACCATTTGCGGTTCAGGAGTTTGAATGTCTCAAACTTGAAAACTCACTATGTAAAAATTTCCACATTAGCTGTGACAAGACCTTGTTGGTCGTAAAGAGAGTCTGCACGCGCCAAGACTACTACACGCACCACTGGCACTGACACTTGTAGCAGTGCCAGTGGTGCGTGTAGTAGTCTTGGTGCGCGCAGACTTTTTTGACAAACAAGAGTTTGTGCCTGCAAACTAACTTTTCATACCAAGTGGTAGCTCAGGTGACGCTGATCGCTATCATTTCAAAGTAGATTGTTCTGGAGCAGATGAGATGAAGCAAAAAATGTCTTTCAGATAGAGATAGAAGCTTGAAACAACCATGCTATAGAAAGTTTAAAACAAAATTTGGATCAATCACTCAAAAACTTCAAGATTGCAGGCCATCAAAGCTGACATAGTTTATTGCGCCAAATTAAATGTATTATCTTAATTTTGGTACAATTTTGTCTGTTGTGCTATCTATTTATAGTTTTTATATATTTTGAACATTGTAGTGCTATTTCAAACCGTCATGGGTTTTTATGGAGATATTTTTAAAACCAGTGATATTCTACTCCGAAAAAGAAAAAAAAAATCGAGTGGAAGTTTCATTTTTGAAGGAGTTAATAACGGAAATCAGTAAATTTAAAGTAAAATTGGAGTGAATTTTGAGTGAAAATTTTCATTTTCACTCATTTCAGAGTGACCTTATAGGGATCACTCGTCACTCTTTGAGTGATCCCTGAGATCACTCTAAAAGGAATGAAAATGAACATTTCCACTCTCGAGTGATCCTGATATCTAAAATGTGAAAGCATCTACCAATGGCATTAGTTCAATTCAATTTTGACACTATAACCCACATGAAATCAGCTTAAAACGATGTAAGACAAATCTATTCACAGTGAATACACTTTCAGCATGCTTATTTGTCAATTCAATTCAATTCAATTCAATTCAATGTTTTATTTCATTTTTTCGACAAGAACATATAAACATCACTTCTTCTTTTTGGGTAACAGAAAATCAGGTGCTCAAAACTATGTAGGATGAAAAGAATACAATAATTGTAACACCTTACAATTATTACAGATTATCATAAAACTCGAGTGATTTGAAGTAAGTAAACATTGTGGATAATTCGAAAAATGGAGGGACCCACTAAAAAGACAAGTCTTGTAGAATGTGGGCCCCTCAGAAATGTGAATATACAGCATGAATAATAATTTTGGACGGTGTAATTTGAACAATATACTGAAAAGTAATTTCGCACAACACATTTAAAAGCAACTTTGAGAAATTGCCGCCATGTCGGATTTTTCGGGGGGGGGGGTGCTCGGATCAGAAGGGCTTTCATGGACATGTACGGATCAGATATTATTACACATATGCCATCATCATTCACGTTTCTACAACAGCAGAGTACAAGTACAAAAGCATATCTTTGATACAGAAGCATTTCTTTTTTAAATCAAAGATCGGGCCTTACCCAAACACTAAAATGAGCTCCACCCCCCCCCCCCCCCCAAAAAAAAAGAATAATAAATAAACCCTCAATATGGTTTAAACAAGGACAATATATATGATAGACAACAATACAAGAAATTCTAAAAACATATCAAATAATTAATGAAAATTTGACTCTGACGCAACACACTAAAGGTATCGTTTACCATTGGAAGAGATCGTGCAGATTAGTTGTATCACAAAACATTCTACCATGTAAAAAAAAAAAATATATATATATATATATATATATATATATATATATATATATATAATGAAGCCTAAGACATACGGAGATATCACCATAACATTGATAACTGTTGACAGCTTAGTATAAAAACTAGAAATGTCGCTACGGCGACTGGTATGCCTCCGCCATAATGCATGGTTCTCCTAATAGGTCTATAGTACAATGTCTTGACAATGTGTGATGACAGTTTCACACAATTGGCAAAATATTAAAATGACAGGTTTGCCACAAATGTGCTGAATGTTCACTTTCCTAGAACTAGGTTCAATTGGATGAATGATTAAAACGTCAGAGTGCAGGTATTTCGGGAACTGATGATTTTTACTTGACTTTTGACCCTTTTATAAGTTTATGCATTGAGTAATTTTCCAGGTATTGAGAAAAAGTATAATTTCAGTATCAAAAGGTAAATTGGCATTATCTAAACCTGGCCTTTGACCTTTGACCTCACAGTTCCAAAGAGAATCACTGTCAGGTAGAACATGCATAAATATGTAAGTTTCATGATGATACCTTGAGTTACTTTCGAGATATGGAGGAAAAAGTGCAATTAAGCACTTTTACTTGACCTTTGACCTTTTGACTTTTGACCTTTTGGCAAAAACTTCCCACAGAATATATACATGCATACATCAAGTTAAAAAAAGCAAACCTTCAGGCATTGCATAAATATAAGTAGTGATATTTTGAGGAGTTGACCTTGACCTTTGACCCCCGACCTTTGACCCATGACCCCCAACTTTTCTAGATAATCACTGCCCATCGGTACAAGCATATATATACTAAGTTCCATGAAGATACCTTTAACCATATGCGAGATATGGAGAAAAACATGAAATGTCAACTTTTTTTTCACAAACTAACCTGTGACCTTTGACCCCATGACCCTAAATTCCAAACAAAGTATTATCCCCCAGGATATACCCTCATACCAAGTTTGATGTAAAACCACCACACGGTTCTTGAGATATCGACAAAAACAAAACGGGACGGACGTCCGGACGTACGGACGGAAGGACGGACGGACGACCCGCAAAACATAATGCCTCCGGCCACTTCGTTGGCGGAGGCATAAAAACATATCAGAACAATCTACTTTGAAATAATAACGATCAGCGTCACCTGAGCTACCACTTGGTATGAAAAGTTAGTTTGCAGGCACAAACTCTTGTTTGTCAAAAAAGTCTGCGCGCACCAAGACTACTACACGCACCACTGGCACTGCTACAAGCGTCAGTGCTAGTGGTGCGTGTAGTAGTCTTGGCGCGTGCAGACTCTCTTCACGACTAACAAGGTCTTGTCACAGCTAAAGTGGAAATTTTTACATAGTGAGTTTTCAAGTTTGAGAAATTATAACTCCTGAACCGCGAATGGTACTGACCCCTAATTTTCTCCAAATATTGATTATATGTTAAGCAAAATTCTTAAAAACGTTTCAAGATAATCCTTCAGTCTTTTTCTGATTTATGCTGAATCAAGCATTTTCATGATTTTCCTTTTTTCAGAAAAATATCAAAAAATGAGTGTTTTTCCTTTATATCTCAATTGAGTTACCACAATCGCCCACAAAAATGGTATCAGCTTGTAGGAAATTTTATTCTCTTTCATATGACATCACATTTGTTGAAATCTGATGTTTTTATCAAATTCTATCTTTCAAATAGCAAATTCAGTAAATATGGCGGCCATCTTGGACGCCATTTTGGATTTGGAGGCTTTCGCAACAAATTTTTTGAGGTAGACCAGTGGAATGTTGTTTGTTACAATAAAAAATTGAAAATAAGCATGGTCTACTTAGTTTGTAGAGAGAGTGGAACTCACTTGTTAAGTAAGCAAGTTTTTAGGGTTTGGCCCTCCGGTTATTATGACATTTATTAATTTCGGGAGCTGCGTCTGGCGGCCATGTTGGATTTTCGCAATAAAAAAGAAACTGATTTAAATTCTAATTCGCTGAATCTTATTCCTCTTACCATTTATCATCAAATAGAGTTTAAAAAGCCCATCCCCAGACAAATCTTAACCACAGAAGGAACTTTTTAGGTCCTCTAGCGGCCATTTTGGATATTTGGCGGCCATCTTGGATTTGGGACAGATTTCAAGATGGCGCAGAAGCTTATTTTGTTAAGTATGGTCTAAAGTACCAGAATCAAGTGAAAAAACCTTGACTGGAAAAAAAGGCAGTTTTTGCCTGGCTCTGCCCTGTCTATAACACTTCATTAGAACCGCCTTTTTTATATGTCAGCAATTTCAAAAGCAATTTTCATCAAATAAACGTTGAATCCCTCATAGAATTACGTGCTCTTTCATATTTCATAAGAGAGTTCTCAGTATCTCACCAAAAAAAAAAAAAAAAATTAGAAACCTGCAATCAGGCCTGAACCAAAACTATACGATCCCTTTAAACTTGGAAACGTGCAATTTGTCATTGTTGTCTTTAAAGTACATATACTCAGTCATGCATGGCATTTGTAAACATATTCGTTGTTAATTGAGAGAGGAAGAGTTTCCCTTTCCTTACAACATCGCTCTCTCCAGAGCGGACAATTATAAATAGTAGCCCTTCAAAGTTAGATTTTTATACATTTTTATACACACTGTAGATGATGGGATTACATTTTAAATCGGCCTTTGGCCAAAAACAATGAAAATATCACTCACATTTAAGTTATTAACTTATTAACTATTAACAGGATTGAACTTATAACATTTAATCTTGAATCATGTCACAGTGTCAACACTAACGGTATGATCAATACCAAGTTATCTGCGATCGAGATAAGGGAACATCGAGACAAGGTAGCAAGCACACGGTTGGCACGACATATTAATAACTGTATGTCTCATCATCTTCTTTACCAAAGGAGTTTGGGGTTTCTATATACAGGGTTCATTTCTATGTTCATTCATGTTTGTTTTTATTTTCATTTCCAATCAACAGCATTGGTAATACAAACGTCAAATTTTTTCATATCTTGTAACATGTAAGACATTATTGTTTCATAAAGGACTTGGTGGAAATGAAAATTGATGGGCTGATGCTAAAAAGCGAACTTGTATAGTGCAGTCCCCTCTCTTACGTTACATTACTACAATACATTAATGCATAGCTTACAATACTACAATACATGTACCGTACAAGTTAATCATTGAAAGTATATACTTTTCATTACGTCGATGGTAACATGAAGCATACTTTCACACACACACGCATACACACACGCACACAAGTACACACACATGCCTACATAATACGCACACAGAAGAAAGTAGGGAAAGAGCGAGAGAAAGGGAGGGGGGTAGAGAGAGCGAAGGGCAGGTCAGTTTTCTCGATGCAGGGCGAAGGAAAAAGAACAATTCCAAACCAGGCAAACTAATCATGGGGTACATATAAAGTAATCAAATATTTCTTAAAATCACTAGAAAATGATTTCAAACCAGTAGAATCTTTTATCTTTTTCTTGAGGAATTCCAAAATTTTGGGCCACTGTAAATAAACGTAGATTTTGTAAATAAAGTTCGAGTAAGGGGCAAATGATACTCATCTGTTTGACGAGTGGGGTATTTATGAATTTTTTTATTCTTATTAAACATATTTTCAAAAACTAAAGGAAGTGAATTGTTATGTAAACTATACATAAATTGTCCAAGATGATAATAATACAAATCCCTAACTTTCAAAACCTTATTCTTCACTAACAAATCATCAGTATTGTAATATCTGGAGGTATTACATATTACTCGAAGTGCGTTTTCTTTGTAACAAAAAATAATCTATCAAAATAAGTTGAATGTGTATTTCCCCATGCTATAATTCCATACGTCAAATAAAGTAAAATTAACGTTGAATATAACATTAACAACGTTTTAACAGGAAAACTAGAAATGTCGCTATGGCGACTGATGCCTCCGCCATAATTCATGATTCTCCCAATAGGTGTATGGTACAATGTCTTCACAATGTGTGATGACAGATTCACATAACTGTCAAAATATTGAAATGAGAGGTTTGTCAGATATATCTTGAATGTTCACTTTCCTTGAACTAGGTAAGATATAATAGTCTAAGAGTGCAGGTACATGAATTGGGGAATTGAGGATTTTTACTTGACTTCTGACCGACCCTTTTATAAGTTTATGCATTGAGTAATTTTCAAGGTATGAAGAAAGAGTGTAATTACAGTATAGAAGTTGTTGTTGTTATTGTTTTGCATTTAAATGTGGCCATTGACCTTCTGGCTGGAAATTTCCCAGAGAATCTCGATTAGGTAATACATATATATGTCAAGTTTTAAAAATAGTAATGTAGCACTGCATATACTAGCGTACTATGAGGGAAATAGTAAAATTTGAGGAGTTGACCTTGACCTTTGACCCCCTGACTATTGACCCATGACCCCTACATTCCCAGTCAGTACATGCGTATGTACCCATTTCCATGAAGATACAATAAACCATTTGCGAGAAAAGTGAAATTGTAGCATTTTCATCTAACCTTTAACCTTTTGACCTTTGACCTTATGACATGAAACTCGCTCTGGAGACTCTTTATGGAGTAGTTCATGTCTACACGAAGTTTCAAGAAAATACCTTCGGGCATTGCATGGATATGGGGGTTATAGCAACATTTTTGACATTTGACCTTGACCTTTTGACCTTTGACCTCTTGCCAATGTCACTGAAATCTACTCAACTAATTGCCCCATCATACATCATGCTTGGACCAAGTTTGGTGAAAGCTGCTTCATCCAGTTTGGAGTTATCACGTAAACAGATAAATTTTAGGATTTGACCTTGATCTTTGACCTTTGACCTTTGTCCATTTCACTCAAAAACTATTCAAGTAATTGTCCCATCATACATCATCCTCGGACAAAGTTTGGTGAAATTTGCTTGATCCAGACTTGAGTTATCGCGTAAACGGACACAATTTCATGATTTGACCTTGACCTTTGACCTTTGAACTTTAGCCAATTTCACCCAAAATCTAATTAAGTAACTGCCCCATCATACTTTATACTTGGACCGTGTTTGGTAAAATTCCAGTCGATATTACTCAAGTTATCGCGTAAACGAATGCGGACGGACGGACGGACAACCCGAAAACAAAATGCCTCCGGCACCACTTCGTGGCGGAGGCATAATAAAAGGGGAAAAAACTTTATTTTATTAATTACACCTATGTTACTGGAAATTGTATATACAATCTATAAGTTGTTTCCAAGAGAGCTTACTATCTACAGTTAGATCGAGAAATCTAACAAAATAAACCTGATTTATCACTTCATTTTCAAAAATTATATTATGGGAGGTGCTCGACTATCGCTACTTGACAGGCTCGCCGGGCGTTGTGATCAAAACGTGTGCTCATTTTGTGTTTTATATCAATATTTTTGATTACCTACGATGAATAGAAAATATAACTTCGTTTTACTACTGACACTGACCACATGTCTTCTTTGGCTCCGCTGGTAAGTGTAACTGTATTTTCATGAAGCTTCATTCAGATCTGTTCAGCTAGGACAGGCCATGCTGATTGATACTATCTGGAAGGTGTGACCAAAACGACAAAGTCGAGTAGCACATGATCATGACATTTTTAACTACCTATCGGCTATCGAAAGAGATTTCTCAATATCTCACCAAAAAAATGTTAATAACCTGCAATCGGGTCTGAACCAAAATTATACGATCCCTTTAAACTTGGAAAAGTGCAATTTGTCATTGTTGTCTTTAAAGTACATGTGCTCAGTCATGCATTGCATTTGTAAACATATTCGTTGTTAATGGAGAGAGCAGGGAGTAGAGGTGTTACAGAGATGGAGTGGCAACTCTTCGTAATTCATGCAAACACATGTTTGGGTTCAAGGAGTTACAATGGGATGTCTAGCATTCCACTACGATTTGAAGTCATGCTCGGCACCGCTCTAATTGCAAGACGAAGTTTGTAGACGAAGAACGCATTTCACTTTTCGTTAAATTACAAGCTTTATTTCACCGTAAAATGTTGAATGAAATGCTCGAATTGATTTAGAATAGTTTAGGAAAGAATTCAAGGTTATAAACATGTATTTTTAGTTTCTTCGTAATGCGCAAATCAAAATGAAACAAAAATTAGGCCCTCTTAAAAACCTGATATTTTTCTATAGTGTGCACATTTCCGCATGTTAGTTTTCTATCTTTTAAACTGGTATATTTTGATCTTTCAAATAAAGTATTCCGCTAAAGCGTGTTCCAGCGTGCTTTTAGATTATTTGCTGTTAAAATTGTCAGTTCTACACTGCATATTGATTCGCTGCTCCAATTCAAGGTACACAAATTCATTGTTGCCGTCACATTGAAAGAGAGAGCGAATTGCAGTAGGGGCAAGTATTTCTAGATGTGAGAGCGCTAGTCCCGATTATTGATGCTCTCTTTTGTCAAAGCACCTGATTTCCATCTGTAGTTAAGCGCATAACTTCTCGGCGGTGCCGCGCATGACTTCAAAGGAGAGCAGGAGTTGTCTCTCCTTTTCTTACACCTCCCTGGAGAGAGGAAGAGTTTCCCTTTCCTTACAGCATCGCTCTCTCCAGAGCGGACAATTATAAATAGTAGCCCTTCAATGTTGGATTTTTATACTTTTCATACTCTCTAAAAAAAAATCGAGTGAAAATTTTCACTCTAAAAAGAGTGAATACGAAAAAGAGTGAATTTCGAGTGAAATTGGAGTGAATTTTGAGTGAAAATGCTCATTTTTACTCATTTTGGAGTGACGTCAGGGATCACTCCAAAATCTTCGAGTGATCCCTGACGTCACTCCAAAATGAGTGAAAATGAGCATTTTCACTCAAAATTCACTCCAATTTCACTCGAAATTCACTCTTTTTCGTATTCACTCTTTTTAGAGTGAAAATTTTCACTCGATTTTTTTTAGAGAGTACATATTGCATATAACGGGATTACATTTTAAATCGGCCTTTGGCCGAATACAAGGAAAATATCACTCACATTTGAATTATTAACTTATTAACTATTAACAGGATTAACCTATGATATTTAATCTTGAATCATGTGTCAGAGTCAACACTAAGGGTATGATCAATACCAAGTTATCTGCGATCGAGATAAGGGAACATCGAGACAAGGTGGCAAGCACACGGTTGGCACGACATTGATTATTAATACCAACTGCATGTCTCATCATCTTCTGTTCCAAAAGAGTCGGGTGTTTCTCTACAAGGTTCATTTTTATCATGGGATGTGCTTGACTATCACCACTGTAATTATTTGACAGGCTCGCCATTCGTTGTGATCAAAACGTGTGCTCACTTTGTGTTTCATATCAAACGCTCAATTTTTAACTACCTACGATGAATACAAAATGTAACTTCGTTTTACTACTGACACTGACCACTTCTGTGTTCTTTGGCGCAGCTGGTAAGTGTAACAATTATTTTCATGAAGCTTCATTCAGATCTATTAATCTAGGGCAGGCCATGCTGATTGATACTATCTGGAAGGTGTGACCAAAACGACAAAGTCGAGTAGCATATGATCATGACATTTTAACTACCTATCGGCATTTTCTAAAAGAGCATGCACTCGTAAATATTGTGTACTCTTTTTAATTTCTATTTTCGCAATATCATCCAATGAGAATGAGTTTCACGTGATTCAAATTGCTCTCCTCATCTTTGATATACTAAGTACATGAATTATTAAATTCAGGTTATTACTGATAATTGTATACATTGCCTGATTTGTTTCGGATGCATTTGCTTTATATCTACAAAATCAATTGATAATTCTCTAATAATTCAATCATGAAAAACCAATTTTTCTTCTTGTGTTGACGTTCAGTGTGTAGTCGTGAGTACCTTTTAAGTCGGGTTTTGGTAGAGTACTGTACATCAGCATCGTGCTTTGAAGCATCAAACTGCTTTGATGAAATTTCCACAATCGGTTTTTTTCCGCGTCATGATTGTTTACAATCATTACGCCCTCATTTTAAGTTACCATTAAGTACACACTCAGACAACTTTTTATTCAATGGCTTGTTTCGGAAAATTAATTCATTTTTTTTAACAAATAAATCGAGAAAATGGAACCATGATCTCTATTGTCGGACCAAACTACGCCATATATTGTTGTCACGTTAGCACAAATTCACAAATTCTGTCCGGGACGGGATCATGGACGTATCAATAAACGTTATACTGCCCAAAATAGCATTCATCTCAAAGATGTCAGATTACACGCATACATTGCGTGTCAAAAACAAAATACAAAGGTAATCTAACTTTGGAGGGCTGCTATCCCACTGTCAGCTATTGAGACTATCGGAGTGCAATGTTCGTTGTGAGGAAGGGGAACTATTCCTCTTTCCACTGGTAGCTAATTGTGTTGACACAATGTCATGCATAAACTTTAAAGACAAGTTTGAGTGTCACATGAAGTAACAATGAATATCTCACTGAATGAATGAGATCTGTCAATGAAAGTGGCCAAATAAATACGCCAGTCTGTTACCTGTACGAACGCAGGTTTGTGTTTAGGGTTTCTTCTAACATCGCATGGTCCACACATGGCTACGTGTACGATAACTTGGTCACTCCTAAAAAAAAAGGCTATCCCATGCAGTACTTTTTCTTTGTTCATATTCAACGCGTAGCTCGCAGCGACGTATCATGTCTTAAATATCATGAAAAGAGAAAAGTGGATAATGGGTTAGCCTTTTTGGGACTGAAAACTTAGATTTAATATCGACAACGTGACAAACACAAACCTGCATAGTCGTGCAGACTGGCCTGTTAGTTTGACAGCTTTCATTGACAGATCTCATCCATTCAGTGAGATAGACATTCATTGTTCTTTCACCATGTTCACGAAAACGATCAAACCTTGAAAAGTGCAATTTGTCATTGTTGTCTATAAAGTTCATGACCTCAGTCATGTATGATATTTGTCAATATAGTTAGTAATTAATGGAAAGGGGAAGATTTTCCCTTTCTTCACAATCAACATCGCTCTCTCCATAGCTGGCAATAGATTATGAAACAATAGCCCTCCAAAGTTGGATTACCTTTTCATACACACTGTATATAATAGGTTTACATTTTAAATCGGCCTTTGGCGAAAAAATAGAAAATATTCATCAACTAAGAAATTGTCGTGTTGTGCACCACTCACATTTAATTGATTTACTTATTAACAAAAACGCTTAAAGGGATGGTACAATATTGGTGGAGATGAGAATTGGGCTTTTTACTTTTTGCGAGACACTAAGAAAACACATATGATCTATTACAGGGCACACCATTTTAAGAGGAATTCAAAGTTTATTTGATGAAAATCGGGTTTGGAATGACTGAAACATCCAAAAATAAAATAAAACAAAGGGATCATAAAGTGTGGGTCCCACAACATCGCTCTCTCCAGAGCGTGCAATTATTAATAATAATAAAGTTAGATTTGTATACTTTTTTATACACACTGCAGGGCTCGACACTAACTTTTTTGTTTGGTGGCCTGATGGGGCCACCAAAATCCTCAATTTCAAATTTTTGGTGGCCCGAGAGAAAAATTTGGTGGCCCCGAAAAAAAAAATTAAAAAACATTAAAAGTCCTGTTTCTTTTAATGAGTCAAATATCTAAGTTTTATCCAGTTAGCGCGCTATTTCGAAACATCGGGCTGATGTGAAAACGTCTATTCAGATCTGTTCAGCTGTGTCAGGCTCCGCTGATTGATACCATCTGGAAAATGTGTTCAAAACGACAAAGTAGGCATTGCATGCAGGTTGTATCACAAATGCAGGTTTTTCATTCTTAATGTTAAACGAACATTTTCATTTTCGGATCAACGAGCCTTCGAGATAACGACCTTTTCTTTTCATTTTCGGATTAACGAACGTTTGGAAGAACGATCGAATCTTGTTTCGTTTTTGTTATTACGAACCTTCGGAATAACGAAACAAACGTTCTCATCAACGAGCACTTTTTCATTTTTGGATCAACGTACTATCAAGGTACACGAAATTTACGTGTTTCGGAATAACAAACCTTACTTCATTTTCGTATTAAAGAGCTATCGAAATAACGAACATTTCCTGTAAATTGGGGCAGGCCTACATAACTAAAATTTCTTCAGTCAGATGCCAGTGTCAAACCAACATGGATATGGAGAATATGTTTTCACTCGAATACATGTTGGAATTCCAGAACAACACCAATATAACCTTGTGTGGTATTGAACTGTTTAATGCCATAAGGAACCTGCTTATGACCAAGCTACAAATCGAATCATGGAACAAAGAGCCAATTTCATGAAGACATTTTATGATTTCATCTTAAACTATTTGCATGGAGTATAGCAATATAATGGTCAGCGGCGTAGCCAGGATTTGATCTGGGGGGGGGGGGGGGAGGGGTGTTCCCTCCCATGGAGTCAAATTTTTGCATTTTGATGTTGTAAATGGTGCAATTTGATGCATGTTTTTGCGCGTTTTATCGACTTGAAATAGTCCCACTTGTTTAAGGTAGAAATATCTTTTGATGTCGATTATTATTGAACAATTTGCCTATAAAATGGTATCAGTTGAATATATTTCTTGTATTAATTATTACACTGAATATCATGAACGCGACCGAGTCCGAGCAATATGAGCGAGCGGGGGGGGGGGGGGGAGGGTGTGGGAGGGGGAGGTGAGAACTTTTTGTATTTTGATGTTGTAAATGGTGCAAATTAATGCATGCAGTTTTTGCACGTTTTATCGACTTGAAACAGTCCCACTTATTTAAGGTAGCAATATAATTTGATATCGATTATTATTGAACAATGGGACTATAAAATGGTATAATTTGAATAAACTTCTTGTATTAATTCTTACACTGAAAGTCATGAACGCAACCGAGCCCGAGGGGGGGGGGCGGGGGTGGTGAGAACTTCTTTTTTTTTTTTGCATTTTGATGTTGTAAATGGTGCCGTTTGATTCATTTTTTTTTTGCGTGTTTTATAGAATTGAAACAGTTCGACTTGTTTAAGGTAGCAGTATATTTTGGTTACAGTTTGTTATTCGGAAGGTTCGTTATTTCAAAGGTTCTTTAGTCCGAAGGCGGACAATGACAATCACACGTCTGCCTCACATTCCACACACTGTGAACGCTACTTGTTTTATTACAAGCCGAATTGTCGCTAATTTCGGTATCGCTGAGAGTGCAAAATGATCACATTTTGAAAATTGCAAGGGTTGACAAAAATGGTCCTAAAATCATAACGCATTAACCAAAATTAAAGAACTTGGTGTCATTCTGTTGGACAAAAAATGGCCTTTCCAATAGTATGCAAAAAAAAAATGATATATTTGCAACAATACTGCTGAGATTAAAGATCTTATGCGTTCCGTTCTTTTTGGGCACCCTGTATAGTCCCTGGGCCAGGCCAGATATTGGTACCACCTGAGGTGGCAAAACCTTTTTGGTGTCATTTTGTTTGTCGGGCATAGATATGCTTATCAAACTATGATAGCATTTCCAAATTAGTAGCTTAGTCATAATAAATGCATTTTTCACCAAACTGGTTTCGTTGTTATATCCCTATACTTCTGAATCGAAACTAACCGCTATACAAAGAAGAGCACTGTCTTCCGTATGTCCACAGGTGTTCTGTTGTAAACGCGGTGCGCTTATTCTTTATTCAAGGCAGCGAAGGGAATATCCAAAGGTTATGATGTCCACAGCGCTTAGTCTTTATTCAAGACGGCGAAGGGAATATCCAAAGCTTATGATACAGTATCCTTTTATCTAAAAACAATAACAATTCCTCGTGAATTTTACCGCATTTTTCAATTATCTATCATTTTCCGGTGAAAACGCTACGGTGAAAACGCTAACGCCACGCCAATGTCGCTTTATTTCCATCCAACAATAAAAGATAATGCAAAAACAATGTGCCGGTACACTACAATACATTATAATGAATAATATTGCAAATAAACAGAGTAATTTTTGTTTAAAACTGATGTATTTGTTGAGAGGTAGTATAAAAACAGTATAGATAATCCCTTTTATGAGGAACTTTAGATATGATAACGGTACATTGGTCTAGATAAAGACTAAGCGCACCGCGTGACAGCTGTGGACATCATAACCTTTGGATATTCCCTTCGCTGCCTTGAATAAAGACTAAGCGCACCGCGTTTGCAACAGAACACCTGTGGACATACGGAAGACAGTGCTCTTCTTTGTAAAGCGGTTAGCTTCGATTAAGAAGTATAGGGATATAAAAACGAGACCAAATTGGTTAAAAAATCATTTATTATGACTAAGCTACTCATTTGGAAATGCTATCATAGCTTGATAAGCATATCTATGCCCGGCAAACAAAATGACACCAAAAAGGTTTTGCCACCTCAGGTGGTACCAATAACCCATTTTTCGGGTCTTGGCCCATGGACTAATATTCCTTTTTGCTAAGCGCGAGTTCAAAATTGTCAATGAACAGCTGGACCTGTACTGCAAAATAAACAATCATCATGAATCCCAATATATTCAAAGCCAAATGAGAACAACATGCAAACAAGGTCCCAAATTAACTAAATTCAGGACTTCTTTTAAATTGAATGCAGTTATTTGGAACATGGTTGCCTATTCACGAATTTGAAAGACCGACGAGATTCCGTCGCCAGCTAGACATTGATGAAATGCGTGCTCCTCTCTTAAATTTAAATGCTCCGATAGTGAATTTGAATGTTCCGACAGTGATTTTCAATGCTCCGATAGTGATTTTCAATGCTCCGATAGTGAATTTCAATGCTCCGACAGTGAATTTGAATGACCGGATTTTGAATTTGATTTTTGATTCAGTGATGCGAGCATGGATGCATGAAATCGAATGCTCGGAATAGGAACTTGAATGACAAAAGTATGAAATTGACCGGGAAAACCTATAATAATAAGAGAGAGAGAGAGAGAGAGAGAGAGAGAGAGAGAGAGAACGCGCGCGCAAGCAGGTTATACGTTGTACATGTCATTTTCTTCTATATCATCAGTTATCAAACCACGATAGGCAATGTATGTTATCGAGCTTCGTCGATTTTTGAGGATTGTAGATTGAGATTGTTTGACTGTTTGTGAGATAGGGATATAAAGACTAAACTTAACCAAAGCTTTAGACCCTGAGAGAAGACATTAATTTATACCTGAAAAAAACCCACAGAACTTTGTAGAGAGTAATTAAACGTCTTCGACGAAAAGTTATTCGCAATTCAAGCAGGATATACATGCAATCTTAATCTGTAATCATCAGATGTTATAAGGCATTACATTTATATCATTCGACTATTCTGCTGCTCAAAACTGCATTATCATGCCATGGATTCGCGCATGAAGCACTGGTGTTGTCTACCTAAATGCTGTTGTTTTCTACTATGCTAAATGCTGATGTTATCTACCTAAATATCTTGCAGACACTGAATAGTTGTAATGTCCTATGTAATATTGTGGTATGTTATTGTCCGATCAAACATTTTTTTGTCAACACGCTGCAGATTCCATGTTGGGTCTTGCCATCAGGCTCCCCGAATTCATCATTAGCAATTCCACACTTTACTTCGTTTCCCTCTCTTCCTCTTTCCCTCTTCCTCTCTCTAACTTTCTATCCAGAGCTTGACGGCAGGCACCAATTGGCTTAATAGCTTTACATGATACTCTTAGTGTCTTACTGATCATATCCTGGCGATATAGTATATATATATATATATATATATATATATATATATACCAAAGTAGGCCATATGATTACGCAAATCATGTTCTTCTCCGGAAGCCATTGATAGCTCGGTCACAATAATGGTTCACATTCTTCTTCTTCTTCTTCTTCTTCTTCTTCTTCTTCTTCTTCTTCTTCTTCTTCTTCTTTTAATCGCATAGGCATACCCGGCTCTTATTTGGCATCATTATATTATCTGGTCTTATCTTCTATCCGTTCTTCGTTTCATTTTCACAAACACTGATTACTCGAGGCTTACAGCCAAACAATCTAGCTTTCATGTAGGTCCCGTCATACTTCTCTTTGTTCAACCCCATTTCGATTTCGATTTTGACCAGTTATCATTACATGTAATTACTGTGTTATCACCATGTATATTGTTTGTTTTCTGCACTTTGTTCACAAGGTAAAAGAACTTGACTGATTTCTGTTGTAATGTTCATAAATGAGAAGTATGAAAAATAAATAAATGAATTGAATTGAATTGAATTGTGCAGTATATCGGGACTTGGCTTTACTCATTTTCCACCGTGTAGCTACAGAGGTAGGCACTTCCCCCCGTGTTCAGGGATGGAGAGGGGAATACATCATTTTGCCATGTGACATCCAGGAAGACCCTCTTGCTGTAGTTTGGGTCAAGGAAAGCATTGCAGGTCAGCAACCGCGGACGGTCAAGGCTAGATTCTTTGATGGAAGCTTTGAGAGAATAGACGAACGGTTCGACATCGACGGAAACTTCAGCCTCGTCATCACCGACTCGGCGGTGGCAGATACGGGTATCTACCATTGTCACGTGACGTTGAGGAACTATGGAATTCTCTTAAATTCCAATGCCTTGACGATTAGCTGTAAGCATTTGTTATCATGACCTTGTAAACGGGGATGAGGGTTCGACCATAAGGAGAAAAATATATCTTGCCACTGTGTTGTAGAACTATTCAAAATCAATCATTTTTATAAAATGAATCGCTTGTTCTGTGAACATGATTATCATTTTTGATAACAGATTAATACAGTGTATTAGCGGCCCAGAGGGAAAGGGGTAGGGGTTCTTTGTATATTGCATTTAAAGCATATTCAAATGGGCAATGTGTGAATATGGCTGTTGGAGGTGTTTCGATTTGAAAGACATGTCGGTTGTTATAAACTTAAGAATAAATGTAGGACCTAGTCCATGGAAGAACAGATCTACACGTATAGTTTAGCTATGCCATCCATGTGGACTCGCAAGCTAAACAAAATAAAGAGAAGCGACTAAAAGACAAGTTCAAGTTCAAGTTCAACTTTATTTTCAGGTTTTTCATTTCATTCATGACAGGTTTTTCATTAAAAGGCATGACATAGGGTCCCACTCAAGAGTCAAAATTTCATTTCTTATTTTCATGCATGTATTCACTATTATGTAACTCTATTGCTATACTCTTATTATTTGTGGTTATTGTGCGTACATGCGTTCACTGCTTTGTTCACATTTCCCATCATCTAACCTCAGTGGTAGGCACTGCCCCCCGGGTCCAGGGATGGAAAGGGGAAGACATCCGCCTGTCTTGCAACATCCAGGAAGAGCCTCTCGCTGTAGTGTGGATCAAGCAAGGCACTTCAGATCAGCAACCGCGGACGACCAAAGCTAGATTCTTTGATGGAACCTTTGAGAGCATGGAGGAACGGTTCGACATCGACAAGAATTTCAGCCTCGTCATCACCGACTTGGAGGACGCAGATGAGGGTCGCTACCACTGTAACGTGACACTGAGGAATCTTCACTACTTTGCAAACTCCACTCTCTTGACAGTTGACTGTAAGTAATCCTTATTTATGTATACAGCTGTATATGATTTTGTGTTATAATTATTATCATATGGCTTAGCTATATAAGTAGGCCTACATGTATGCAGCTTATTCCGTATTCAAGACCGTGCTTGCTAGGCAGCCGGCACTCGGGATGACACCTTAGCAAAAACTATACTTGTAACTATAGGCCTACTAGTATTGTGGTGATCCGTTGATTACGTGATAAGGGCGAGATTTGCCATTATAGTTCCTTCCATGTCTATCAAATGACAGGGATTCGAACCTCTATATCTTGCGGACTATAAGCTCTACGGTTTCTATACCCATATAAACAAATCTACCTTAATTGTAGCCTCAAGTTTCAATTCCAACCAAATTTTTTAATCCAATTGAAAACAAAAGGACACATGTGCGAAAGCTCAAATACAACCACGTCAATTTGAAGGACAAAGAAAAAAATTGCATTAAGTGTAGATGATATCAAATTAGATTTAAAAAAGCAAAGTAACTGCTTTATGGCCTAATGATTGTTCAATTACTCTCCAGACATTCTGGCCGATTCTGGCAGTTAACAGTCCTCCTCTGTTAGCGTATATATTACTGTTTTGTATCCTTGTTATACCTAACCCTGCTTAGTAGCGCATCCCAATCTCAACATTACCATACTCCCTCACTTCAATCTTATTCCATTCATTGAAAATCAGTGAGTTTGATATCACCCACTTGATGATATGTTAGTCCAGTCCACTGCCTTTATAAAGGTTTTTTTTTTTTTTTTTGCAATGTTGCGCACATAATCTAGGGGTTCCATGACAGTCGTTTGCTACAGCGAAAATATTATTCCTATGAATTATCTGCACGCTCACCGGCGTAGTCAAGGAGGTGGTGGTGGTGGTGGTGGGGGGGGGGGGATAGCGATGGGAGTGGTCGCCCCCCCCCCCCCCGAAAAAAGGGGAAAATAGAGATACGTGTTGCACATGTGAAGCCGCTTCCTTTCAGCTTTTTCCAAAGTAAGACTACATAAATTTGTGATGCAAGAAGAAACCATCGAGAATAGTGGACAAGTACTTTACATGCGTTCCTCCTTTTTACTTCTGTTAGCATTTATCTTTTTTTAATATTTAAAAAAAAATCAAGTCGGATCGACGCACGCCGGACGATCGCAATATTAGAGCAGGTATCATTTGACCGTATACATTGTATATCAATTGCATGTTTTTAACAGGACAAAAAAAAAACACGCTAGAGGTGTACCATGCGTGGACATACAATGAATATAATTATATCCTTGCATTAATCTTTTCCTTTTCTTTTTTTTTTCCTTGCTGCATTAAAATGGACTTCATAAATAGTTTCAAAATTAGCCATTTCTATCCATTATCCAAAGTTACCCTAACTTTCAAACGCGAACTTGGTTATTGTTTTTTGCCCCCTTGAGCGCCCCCCCCCCCAAAAAAAAAAATAGACGAAAGATCCTACTTGCGGCCATAATGGTCGAGTACATGCTCCTTCGGTTAATATTTCCATTTGTATTCCGTGTCCCCCCCCCCCCCCACCTCGTTACATAAAATCGCCAGCAATGGGAACTCGTGTTCATGCTCTTCTTTCTGTTTGATTGCTAAACACACGATGTTCATGATATTCATTGTAAGCACAAATACCATAAATTAATTACAAATGATATGAAATGATCCACGGTAATGTGGATTGGTCTTTTGTATATAATACCGAAGATACAAATGAGGCTTATGACTTGTTTATGAGTACTTTAATTTCGGTTATGGATAAGCATGTTCCTGTTGTTAAAAAGAAATCCAGAAATTATAAAAGATTCCCTAGACTTCCATGGGTATCTAAGTCCTTACTGCGATCAGTAATCGAAAGAATAATTTGTATTATGCTGACAAAATTAAACGTACCCAGCAATCTCATGATAAATACACTTCATATAAAAACGTCCTCACACAAATATTACGTTATGAGAAACGGAAATATTTCACTACTCAGATAAGTTTGTTTAAACATGATATTCAAAATACTTGGAAAGTTATCAATATGGCTATCAACAAAAATAAGGCCAAACCCCGTATTACATCAATCAAACATGGTGATGTATTTGTTGATGATGTTTCTTCAATAGTTGATATTTTTAACCAGTATTTTTCACAAATAGGAAATAATCTTGCCCAAAATATTCCACATAGTCATCTGAATTTTCAAGATTATTTAGAAGTCCCCAATCCAAGCTCATTGTTTTTCGTGCCTTTGCATAGAAATGAATTATTAGATATAGTTCAGAATTTGAAAAAGCTCTGGATATGACGGCATTGATAATGTCCTTTTAGAAAGTATTATTGATTATATTGTTGATCCACTTGTATATGTATTTAATTTGTCTATAAGTAATGGTGTTGTCCCTGAGGCTATGAAAGTCTCCAAAGTAATTCCCGTCCATAAAAAAGGGGAAAGGGAAGATGTCTCCAATTATAGACCAATATCCTTGCTAAATTCGAAAATATTAGAAAGAGTTGTTTACACCAGGCTTTTGAAGTTCTTAGACACCCATAAAATTATTTCTGATTATCAATTCGGATTTCGGCAAAAGCATTGCACATCTCATGCAATCCTTACCTTCCTTGATAGGGTTTCAAAAGCGATAGACACATTTCATCATACTATTGGAGTTTTCCTGGACCTCTCCAAGGCCTTTGACACCATAGACCACAGCATACTACTACACAAATTATCACATTATGGTATCAGAGGAAAGGCCTTGGAGTGGTTCAGGAGTTACCTTACTAATCGAAAACAGTTTGTATTTATCAACGGACATGCATCGACTACACAAAATGTTAACTGTGGTGTTCCTCAAGGAAGCTTACTAGGTCCCCTTTTATTTTTTCTCTATGTTAATGATATGTTAAATTTTTCAAACATCCTCTCTTTCTTATTATTTGCGGATGATACCAATGTGTCTTTATCTGATTCTGATTCTGATTCTGATCGATTAATTGATACTCTCACATAGTGAATTAATGAAGTTACTTCAGTGGATAAGAGCGAACAAATTATCAACAAATTTGCAAAAAACTAAATGCATGTTGTTCAGTAACTCGCTGGAAAATTTACCGAGAAATAATTTCCTGGAAGACACGGTCATAAAAGAAGTTTCCTCCATCGAATTCTTAGGTTTGATCCTGGACAATAAACTTACCTGGGGTTCGCATATTGATTCTGTATGTCGTGTTATTTCAAGGAATATAGGTGTTGTAAACAAAGTTAAATCTTATCTTCCCAAAAATGTACTTTTTATGTTATATTCTACTTTGATACTACCTTACTTAAATTATGGGATACTCGCATGGGGAAACACTTTTTGTACTTCTACAGAAAGAATATTATTATTACAGAAAAAAGCTCTTCGCATCATTTGTCACGAATCGTGGAGAAGTCATACTAATAATTTATTCCACGAAAATAATATTTTGAAAATTCATGATCTTTATCGTTTGCAATTAGGACAATTCATGTATAAACTCACCAACCATTCTCTCCCCCTTGTGTTTGATTCCATGTTTTTAAAGAATGAAACTGTTCATGCATATCCAACCCGTCAATCCCATGAATATCATTTGCCTTTGACTAGGACGGTTTTTGCAAAATCTTTATTCTCCTTTTCTGGACCAAAATTCTGGAATTCTCTGGATAATAATATAAAAGAAGCTTTAAGTTTTTATACATTTTCTTTAAAGTTAAAGAATCATCTAAAAACTTCGTACGCAGCATAAATCATTTTTCTTTTTTTTACTTTTGATTTTCAAAGTTGTTGTTGCTTCGTAATTCTCACTACACTTTCTTCATCAGCGAGCCCGTGCTTCTGTGCCTCCAGTGCCCTGGTTATGACCCACCATTTTCCTCTCCTCTCCCCTCCTACCCCCCCCCCCCCCCCCCTTGTCCACCTCGGATTTACTACCTTCTTCACTACTATATTTTTCTATCCTCTCATCAGTCTTTCCTTACAAGAGAGCCGCCATGTGTTTGTTAATGTGCGTCCGTATACCGATATGTGTGCATGTATGTGTGTAGAATGTCTGTCTTTTTTTTTGCTACCGCTTAGGGAAATTTGTTGTTGTTGTTGTTGTTTTTTTTTCTCTATGAGGGGACTGCATTCTACAAGCTCTGCTTTTTAGCAGTCCCCTCCATTTCCAGCAATATCGTTTATGCACTTACCACAGTGACGTAACAGTTATTTGTATCTCTGTTGATAATTTACCTATATCTTTCTTACAATGTCATTCTGTTCATCGCATTGTGGTACTGATTTCATGACGTCTGTGTATATGAGCGTTTATTTGTATTTCTTATTTGTTTCTTGGAAGTGAAATAAATCAACTTGAACTTGAACTTGAACTTGATATCAAGTAGGCATATTGTTAAAATATGCTTTACATCAAAACAATGCTACCAGGGGGACTGTTTCCAAGTAGAAAAACAAAACATGCCAAAACATGTACTAAATTGCACCATTAACAACATCAAAATGCAAAAAGTTCTCACTGCGGGAGGGGGGACACCCCCTCCCTCACCCTCCCCTCTCGCCCCCTCGCTCGCTCCGCTCCCTCGCATCATACTAACTGCCCCCCCCCCCCCATCAAATCCCCGCTAAGCCACTGTGCACGCGAAGCCAAATATAAATTCTACCCACGAATATAACCCTTACCCTAAGTCCCTAGAGAAAATAAGACCAGAGCAATTGTCGCGGGAGCAAAATCTAATGTCGTGTTACCAATCTAGGAACTGAATTAGAAAACAAAACAAAAAATTGACACGTAAACTTGTCTTACATTAAGAGCCTGCGATTGATTCTTTAAGAGTGGACCTGACAGAATTTTGACTGAATTTGATGCGGTATTGTCCACTTTAGAAATTGGGGGTTGCTTATGTGCTTATAAGTAGGGCCTATATACAAACACGAATAGAAATTAAGGTAAATAGACGGCATGAGGATGAAATTCGATTAGGGATTCAATTAGGATTAGGGATTAGGACTATTATCTGATCAACAGTGGAACAACAAAGTCAAATTTATGAATTATTATTTATCTTAAAACAAGAAAAAGGAAAAAAAAGTATTTCTGCCAACTTCTTCAAGACATTTGTAGATTTGTATGGTTCCTGGCATAATGTATATGCATACAATCTTTTTTATCCAAATTACAAACTTAGAGGGAAATGAAACCGTAATACACACGTATAACGAGTTAAAGGACAAGTTCACCTTCACAGACATGTAGATTGTGTGAAAGCGGACAATCTGTTTCAAAGTTAAGCATTTTCGAAGTTTCTGCTCAGTCACTGCTAGATGAGAAGACTACTACGGCTTGTGATGTCACATGTGTACAACGCTAGAAAGAAAGTATAAGCAGGGAGGTGCTCACCTCCCTGGTATCAGTAAAATTCAACATATATTTTCACTTTTCTCGCATAATAAAAGAACACTTGACTTCCCTCTTTCAGAAGGCAATGGGAATAATACTACCCTTAACATACGTCAGTGATGAGTCGAGGATATGACATGTGTACCTTTTTCAAAGAGTAAAATTTGGGGAAGTTGTCTTTATATCTTCCTTATATCGTTCTACGCAAGTGACATCGTACGTTCTAGTAGTCTTCTCTCCAGCATGGCCTATGCAGATACTTTAAAAATTCATAACTTTTGAACAGATTATTCGATTTTCCCCTAACTTTCACTGATGTGTTCTACAAATATTGCTGCTTTCCCTTAATCCATGTGTATATGAAAGTGAACTTGTCCTTTAATGCTGCAATATTAGTTGAACACACCAATTTTTTTTTGACATACTGTCAAACTTTATATACTATCTTTTATGATACAGTGGTGCAACGTATGAATACCACGGAGGTGATTAATTTTCATTAGACGCTGTAGCTCCACCTCTTCGTCTCTCTCACTCTCTTTCTATCTATCTCCCTCCTGACCCCCTCCCCCTACATAAAAAAAAAACCTTTAAAAAAACACTGACTGAGTTTTATCTAGGCACAGCAGATGCTGGCTATGGCCGTGTGTGCCCATGTTGGTTGTGTCTCGTCTGCGTTCCCGTGATTTGTGTGTGTTTCACGTTTGTTTGTAAATTTGCGTTTTGCTTTCTCTTCTTCTTCCAGGTCTGTACATTCCCACGTAACTGCAGTCTCCATGTATAGGTCTAAGTGGAACTTTTGCCAATTCCGATATGTTTTTCGTTGTACTTATGTCTAATCCAACATTTGGTTTTAATTCTGAGAATGATGATAAATTTTATGATACAGTTTGGCACTCTTTTGCATCCGCACAGGTAAACAAATAAATACATATCTAAAACTTAAACTATTTTTTTTTCATGATTGATGTGTTATAATAAGCTGATATATAGGATTACACTTATTACAAAAGTAAAACGTATGAAGCCATTTACAGCTTGTGAAAGAAATGTTTATTTTACCTCACTACTTACCTGCGATTCTATCCGTCCGTGCTGGCACACTTAAGGCCGTGTCACACCGTTCCGGGCGGCGTGTTTTTTTTAGACGGCACAGATTGGGGACCTTAACCCTAACCCTAACGCTAACCCTAACCCTAACCCTAACCCTAACCCTAACCCTAACCCTAACCCTAAACCCTAACCCTAACCCAACGTGTTTCCCATAGGTTTCATACGCGCCATGCCCCAATCTGTGCCGTCTGTGCCGTCTAAAAGACGGCACAGATTGGGGACCCTAACACTAACATTGGGGACCCTAACCCTAAGCCTAATCCCAACCCTAACCATCAAACCCTAACCCTAACCCTAACCCTAACCCCAACCTTAACCCTAACCCTAACCCTAACCCTAACCCTAACCCAAACCCTAACCCTAAACTCTAACCCAACGTTTTTCCCATAGGTTTGATACGCGCCATGCCCCAATCTGTGCCGTCTTTAAAAAAAAACCGCCGCCCGGAAAGGTGTGACAGGGCCTAAAAACGGTTGCGGGTAAAAAAAATATGCTTGCGCACCTCCGGGCGACTACGGTTGAGATACATGCTAGGTACTGTCATGTGCGGATCATCTACGGGGACCTCCGGGTAGTCAAAATTGTTCTTTGCAAGTCGCACGCAAGGCTTGCCCGGAAAGGTGTGACACGGCCTTTACCTTTTCAGACTGTACTCTGTGCGCGGCCATATACGGCCAAGCACCATGACCATGACGCGGTGACGGACTGCGCAACAGGCGTAATGGTTAGCCGACAACACTGTATTGAGTGTTTTATGTTTATATTGATCATTAGCCGACATAATTTTAGGTTTTTATAATAAGTATAGATTTGTTGTTGAATTATTACTTAAAATGGCAAGTGTTATCATATACTGTATACGGTTTTACAAAAAACATTTCCCACTTTTGATCCTTAATAGTTCGAAAGCTATGTATCAGATAACACTGACATTGAAATGAGTAATAGCTGAATAGTGTACTATTTAGTTGGAGGTTATTTGAATATTAGAGCATGAATCAATCTTATTAAATACTTGATTAATTTTAAAGTTAAGTTCCAGATTTTGGTCAAATTTGAGTCCTCTGTACAAAATTGACCATTACACAAGAGCCTATGATGTGTATGTGAGTGTGTGCTCACAATGACCCTGAACAATAGACATGAATGCTACGAATAGGCCCTACCGACTTTTCAGAGCCTTGCTGACTAGACTTCTGGACTTTTGCTCCAGGGTACCCGAATGCTTTATCGGATTCATGACAGATTGCCCTGGGCACTGCTAGTCTAAATTCATGGCAAATGTTAAAATGCATGTACATGAAAAGAATAAGATCATGTTTTAATGTGCTTACATACACTACATTTCAGTATGAATAAAGACTAGCTGTGATAGTGGTATTTCTCGCTAATATGTAATAGAGTATTGCAATCCTGGCCATTGTTCAGGAGCATCGTCAGGGTGTTAACCACACACTCCCTACACACCATTTGACCCCTGGGCAAAATCAACATTTTGTGCAGAGGGTTGAAAACAGAGCAAAATCTGAAACTTAGAAATGAATCTTGAATTTATTGAAACTGATTCATGCTATCATTTTTAAATTGCCTCCAACAAAATTGTACACTATTCAGCTGTTGCTTATATCAATGTCAATGTAATCTGATTTATAGTTCTTGAATTAAAAAAGATAAAAAATGGGAACTGTTTTTTGTAACACCTATTATAGAACATTCTTCTGATAAGTCAGTATAGTGTGGTCTCTTCGGCATTTGCATCTGTGGCTCCACATCGGTGTTGTTGCTGTTGTTGTTTTTTTTTCTATGTTCGCAATTGACATTGTATTTCTTTAGTTTTCTGTAACATTATATGTACTAGTATGTGAAGAGGAAGATACTTTTGGTATCATTAGTCAATCACCTGATATGATAGATTATTTTCGACATTTCATCAATTATCATATTGCAAATGATTTGTTTTTATGATTGGGATGCATGCATATCTATTTCAGAATCGGGTTTGATATGCGAAGGTTTATGACAGCGCTTATAAATGCAATATTTATTAAAGGTATTTCAGTTTGTGAAGGAAACAATACTTTATTCTTTACCTCTATTGCCGTCCGTCCGTTCGTGCTGGTATAATACACTTATCCCTTAAAAATGGTACATTTAACTTTAAAAATTGAGCGGCTGAATTAAGCACGACAATTTGTGATGTGATTGACTACACAATAGGTGTAACCATTCGGGTGCTGTTCGTTATTCCGAAGGTTCGCTATTCCGAAGGTTCGTTATTCCGAAACACACAAATTCCCTATACCTAGAGGTTCGTTAATCCGAAAATGGAAAAGGGTTCGTTAATCCGAACATTTGTGGCGTTATTCCGGAGATTCGGTAATCCGAAAATTAAAATTGGAATAACGAACCTTCGGAATAACGAATCTTCGGACTAAAGAGCCTTCGGATTAACGAACCTTCGGAATAACGAGCTGTAACCAGTGTATAGGTTACCATGATATATTCCCCAAGATGACTTAGGTTACTATCATACTATTAGCGGGTATGAATATCATGGTAACATATACACTATCACGTAGTCACGTTAATTCTTTCATCGATCACGTGTCCATTCCTAGTTATTGATTGGCAAAAATACTAGCTTAAAGGGATTTTATAGTTCTGGTAGAGACATATCTTCAGGTTATAAACATTTTTATGAGATAATGAGAAACCTCTTGTGAAATGTGAAAGAGGATGTAATTCAAACAGGAATTCAACGTTCATTGATGAAAATTGGTTTTGAAATGGTCGAGATATCCAAAATAGAGCAATCTGAATAAAAGGTGGGACCCACCTTTTATTATGATAACTTTGTTTTACTTTGTTTTTAGACGTCTCAGCCATCCCATAACTGATTTTCATCAGACAAACTTTGAATTCTTAGAATAGTATGCTCTGTACTATTTCATAAGTGTTTTTTTTTTTTGTTATCTCGCCAAAAGTTAAAAGCTCAATCCTGATCTCCACCAATACGTTTATACCATCCCTTTAATTCACATTTCTATAAATAATAGAACCTGGAATGTTCTTTCCTGATACAACGATAAAAAAGAATACACTGTATATACGATATTATACTGTCAATTTAGATATATGAATACCACTTGCTTGGCCTGCCTTTCTACCAAAGCTAAGATGTTTTGGCATAGTATATGACAGCATAATCTAATCTGACATACAGCAGAATCTATGCTGTAACATATCAAATCACATATTGAAACAGAGAACATAAGATATCTACATGTGATACAGAAAAAATAAATGCAGAATATAGTATATATGATATATATATATATATATATATATATATATATATATATATACATATAAACGTATCCGGGCAATTACCCCCAGAGGGCAATTACCCCCGGCTAAATACTGGTTAGTGGTAAGCTTAGAGTAAAGATTAGGGTGAGGGTTAGGGTTAGGGTTAGGAGTTTGAGTTAGGGATAGGATTAGGTTCAGGATTAGGATTAGGATTAGGGCCAGGGGAAGGGTGCGGGGTAATTGCCCAGGGGTAATTGCCCTAGACCCATATATATATATATAGATATATATATATATATATATATATATATATATATATATATATACATATATATATATATAAAACACAAAACTAATACATTTACAGCTATTTACATCTGCAATTTGGTGTTTATACCATGATATAATGGTAAGGAAGAGACTTCTGCTTGTTGTCATTGCCTGCAGCATGTCTTGCGCGTACCCTGCCCATATGCATTATTATAGGGTTTCAGTACCATTACTCTTCTGCCTGAAATGCAGCGCTGCGTACTGTTGTAGGCCGATCAGCTACATCTCTACCCATATCACCCCTATCACCAGTGAGTTAGAAGAGCGTACCCATGTCCTGCTCTGACAGATGTTCAGATCAAACTGATTTTTACCTCAAAATCTACTTCCCTTTTCGCCTCTACTTCACCCTGTACAGTGGTTAAACTTGTTCCAACTTGCTTCCACTCCCTTTTTTAATGTCCCTTTTCTTCCCAACTATCTCTACATCTTTTTAATCCTATTCTCTCCTGCCAGCTCTCCCTTTCTGAGTTAGCTATTGTAACGTGGATCAGCTGAGTCTCCCTTCTATACTGTCTTTTCTTTCTGACCACTTCTCTCCACCTCTAGCCTGGTTCTTAATTTCTATGCTGTTTTCCTTCTACTGTCCCATTTCCCCACCTGGCTTGCCTGGATAAAGGTGTAGCAAATACATTCCACGCTCGCAGTCTTAGTTACATCGTGGCATCCACCTTCAAGGTTTTTGTAAGAAGAGAGGAATGTGATGCAATCACAGAGCATCGTTTCTATGGTTACTGGTTCCACAAAGGATGCTTTCCACTTGGTCCACGTTGCAGTCAGTCACTTGTCATCAGCCCTTCAAAAGTCAGTCCATGCAGTTTTTCAAGTATAATTCATGGGCGTAAATCCCGGGGGGGGGATGGGGGGATATATCCCCCCTGAAATGGAGGAGGGGGGGATGGCCTGTACAATCATCCCCCCCCCCCTGAATTTTGAGGGAAAAAAATGGAGGAAGCAGAAATGTGATTGTATCAATTTTGGCATATTGCATGACGTTTGTACGCCGGCCTTCAGACAGGTAACAGAGCTGAACAGTATTCTATCTTGCAGGAAAATGTATACATAATTTTCTCAAGCGCTCGCTCGCTTCGCTCGCTCGCGAAGAAAGTAACATTGACATACACTGTAAGGTATGGCTCAGACGTTGACAACGTCAATATAGGCCTACATGTAGGCCTAAACATGCGCGAGTAACTGGGGACCATCTGCAAAATATGTACGAAAACAAACAAACAAACACAAAAACTATATCGCCATAATTGAACCCCCTCCATTTCCATTTCCTGAATCATTTTTGAGAAACGACAGTGACTAATGACTCAGTCAGGATACATCTATGGGCATACCCAGGGAAGATCAGGGGCGTCGAATCTATTGGGGTGGGGGGGGGGGGGGGGCAAAGGGGCACCAGATCGTTGTATTGCAATCATAAACATGCAAAAGCTCCTCTATGCAGGATCCCTTTCGATAAACTTTGTACAATTTTGACATTGACGTATATTTCCCTATAATTTATCAAAGAGTGTGCAGCAGATCTTTCACTTAACAAAAGCGACCTCATATGCAGAGGCACCAATGGGGGGGGGGGGGGAGATGGTTCCCGGATAAAGTGGGACGAACAAAAGCGAAAAATATAGCTACAAACGGCAGTTTTTGGAGTGTAAAATGTCAAATTTTTCAAGCTCGCTCGCTCCGCTCGCTCGCATTTAACCGCTATGCCATTCTCCTGATGTTGCTGATAATGACTGACAGCAGTTGCGCCCAGTTCGCCCCCCTTAATTTCCAAAGCGAAAAATTTATCTACAAACGGCAGTTTTGGGACTGAAAAATGTCAAAATTTTCAAGCTCGCTCGCTTCGCTCGTCGCATTTAATCATTATTCCATTCTCCTGAGGTTGCTGCCAGTAATTGCCAGCAGTTTTCGCCCGATGCGCCCCCTTAATTTCCAAAGCGAAAAATATAGCTACAAACGGCAGTTTGGGGATTGTAAAATGTCAAAATTTTCCATTCCGCTTCGCTCGCTCGCATTTAATCATTATTCCATTCTCCTGATGTTGCTGCCAGTAATTGCCAGCAGTTTTCGCCCGGTGTGCCCCCCTTAATTTCCAAAGCGAAAATTATAGCTACAAACGGCAGTGTTTGGACTGTAAAATCTCAAAATTTTCAAGCTCGCTCTCTTCGCTCGCTCGCATTTAATCATTATTCCATTCTCCTGATGTTGCTGCCAGTAATTGCCAGCAGTTTTCGCCCGGTGCGCCCCCCTTAATTTCCAAAGCGAAAAATATAGCTACAAACGGCAGTTTTGGGACTGTAAAATGTCAAAATTTTCAAGCTCGCTCGCTTCGCTCGCTCGCATTTAATCATTATTCCATTCTCCTGATGTTGCTGCCAGTAATTGCCAGCAGTTTTCGCCCGGTGCGCCCCCCTTAGTTTCCAAAGCGAAAAATATAGCTTCAATCGGCAGTTTGGGGACTGTAAAATGTCAACATTTTCAAGCTCGCTCGCTTCGCTCGCTCGCATTTAATCATTATTCCATTCTCCTGATGTTGCTGCCAGTAATTGCCAGCAGTTTTCGCCCGGTGTGCCCCCCTTAATTTCCAAAGCGAAAATTATAGCTACAAACGGCAGTGTTTGGACTGTAAAATCTCAAAATTTTCAAGCTCGCTCGCTTCGCTCGCTCGCATTTAATCATTATTCCATTCTCCTGATGTTGCTGCCAGTAATTGCCAGCAGTTTTCGCCCGGTGCGCCCCCCTTAATTTCCAAAGCGAAAAGTATAGCTACAAACGGCAGTTTTGGGACTGTAAAATGTCAAAATTTTCAAGCTCGCTCGCTTCGCTCGCTCGCATTTAATCATTATTCCATTCTCCTGATGTTGCTGCCAGTAATTGCCAGCAGTTTTCGCCCGGTGCGTCCCCCTTAGTTTCCAAAGCGAAAAATATAGCTTCAATCGGCAGTTTGGGGACTGTAAAATGTCAACATTTTCAAGCTCGCTCGCTTCGCTCGCTCGCATTTAATCATTATTCCATTCTCCTGATGTTGCTGCCAGTAATTGCCAGCAGTTTTCGCCCGGTGCGCCCTCCTTAATTTCCAAAGCGAAAAATATAGCTACAAACGGCAGTTTTGGGACTGTAAAATGTCAACATTTTCAAGCTCGCTCGCTTCGCTCGCTCGCATTTAATCATTATTCCATTCTCCTGATGTTGCTGCCAGTAATTGCCAGCAGTTTTCGCCCGGTGCGTCCCCCTTAGTTTCCAAAGCGAAAAATATAGCTTTAATCGGCAGTTTGGGTTTAATCATTATTCCATTCTCCTGATGTTGCTGCCAGTAATTGCCAGCAGTTTTCGCCCGGTGCGCCCTCCTTAATTTCCAAAGCGAAAAATATAGCTACAAACGGCAGTTTGGGGACTGTAAAATGTCAAAATTTTCAAGCTCGCTCGCTTCGCTCGCTGGCATTTAATCGCTATGCCATTCTCCTGATGTTGCTGCCAGTAATTGCCAGCAGTTTTCGCCCGGTGCGCCCCCGCCCCCTTACTTTCCAAAGCGAAGAATATAGTTACAAACGGCAGTTTTTGGGACTGTAAAATGTCAAAATTTTCAATGCAAAAAGATTTCACCGTGGGAGGGGGAAATCCCCCTACCATACCCTCCCCCCCCCCCCCCCCCGCTTGCTTCGCTCCCTCACATAACCGCTCCTCCTAAGATCAAATCCTGTCTACGCCGGTGATAGGCCCCATTATTTAGTAGGCCTTCACAGTGATGTCGCACAGGCGGAGCAAGAGCTGAAATACCACGATTTAGTCATTCAATAATATATTGTGAATATTTCATTTTCTTATTGTTTTTTTAAAGAAAAGAAAACAAAATTTTCACCAAAAGTGTGCACCAGATCGCTGAATTTCAGGTCTGAAAATGCAAAATCTTCCACGTGTGGGAGGGGGATACCCCCCGCCCACATACCCTCCCCCGTTCGGTCATTCCGCTCCCTCTCATAGGTATTTAAAAAAAAAAATGTTTTCATACTTTTAAGGTCTGATTTTCCGCCGAAAGTCATCTGACAAGCAAAAAAAAAAACCAAAAGCAACAAGAACAAAAAGTCTTCATATTTTTGCTGCCACTTTCCTCCCACTTTATATTTCATGGAAAAGAGTGGGACATCCGATCCCTGTAAAGTGTGTGCGTGTGTGTGTGTGGGGGGGGGGGGGGGGCACCAAGCTTCCCCCCCCCCCCCCCCCCCCCCCCCCCTCCAAGCCGGTTCGGTTATGGGCTTGTAATCGTGGTGATGGTTACCATCCCCCCCACTCCTCAGTACGGATTTACGCCGTTGGTATAATTATGCCTTATTCATGAAATCCTGATAAAATAAACATCTTTTAAAGAATCTGAGGTAATTGTTATAATCATTATTATTATTATTATCATTATTATTAGTATTATTAGTATTATCATTATTATTATTATGATCATCATCATCATTATTTCGTTTTATTCATACAGGGTGGCCCCGTCAATAATCAAGTACTGTTTTCCAGGGAACCCTGTAAACACATACATACAAAGTAACAATCACAACAAATAACATTAACATAACACAATAGGTTGTACATCATACAGACCAGAACTGTTCATGAAAATGAGAAAATGAGGAATGAGACTAAATGTGTCAGTTTGCAACCAGGATGACAAAAAAAAAATCCAATTTACTCACTGAGTTTACAAAAAAAAAATGGAACTTCTATAATAAGTATCAGTATACCATATGTATCAAAATATACGTGCCTGAAAAACAAAATAACACCACCATTGATTTTGTTTTCTATCAATATACCAAATCAATAGATATTATCTATACTAAACTCTTGTTTCACTTATACATTATTCTATTCTATACTTCAAAATTCAGCATTCATTTCTTACAACGAAAATCAGTAATAAACAACATAAATCATCTTACAATATTGAACAACATACAATCTGCTTCTTCTACTACCCTTCGCTATGAAATAGATCAGCATCCAACGAAAAAAAAAATCAAATTTAACCGGTTTCCATGACGACGATGCCATCCTCCTGACTTTCTAATCACAGTGGATGCAAATCTTACATCTCTATAATCCATTCCATGCATGCGTTACATTCTGCTTGCATCTATAGCTCCATTTTCGTATCTATCTCTCCATTTGCAACTACCCTTCCCCAGCTGGGAGACCGCAGAACAATGTCTTCAACCTCTGGATCATCACCATCGTCTTGGCGTGTTTCTGCACCATCCTAGCGTGCACCACCGTGTTTTACTACATCCAAAGAAGGAAGTCGAACGAGGCACTAGAGAGGCGAGTGCACCTAATGTTTTGTTTTGTTTTGTTTTATTTTGTTTTGTTTTGTTTTACTTCGATGGTAAATCGACGACGGCGGAATGTACCGCCTCGGTCAGAAACTACAATGCGGCCTTTTGGCTGACATCAGTCCTCTCGTGGGCATCGAAGCTGATAAAAAGAATATATATATATATATATGCTACTTTGTATGGAATTTATCTTTTTGAGGCTCTATCCAGCAACCAACATTCAAAATGGATTGTTACTTTTTCTTTCATCTCGGGCCACCGAAACTTCAGAATAAATAGATATTTTAGTGGCCCGAACGGACACCAGACAAAAATGTTAGTGCCGAGCCCTTAAACAATGTGTGTATATTTCTTATATATATAATTGTATATATGTATATGTACTATTATATACATAAACATACATGTATATATATATATATTATATATATATAGCATTATGTGTCTGTGCGCGCGATCGCTCGCTCGCTTGTGTGTGTATGTGTGATAATATGTTGGCCATGGCGGGGGATTTTTGAGGATTTCACAAATTTACCTGTTTTCAATATCAATATGCCACAATCAGAACTAATTTTAAGTCCACTACATGCACTTGCCCCTAAAATGTTTCCAAATGCCCTCTTATGAGAAAGTTTTCTCTCTGTGTGTTTTAAACGTAAACACATAGGGCCTATCTGTTTTTCTGTTTCGTGTCTATTCTGAGTTTTAAGCAACACAGTGCAAAACGGTTGCTCTCCCACTTCTCCCTGCTGAGCCTACACAATAAGCTCTTCAGGGGAATATTGAAAAGAGAAATGTGAGGAAAATATGCGCCACGTACAGTCTACAGCAAGTTGCGAGCCAACTGAAAAACTCTTTAAAAGTGAGGAGATGACAAATTGACTCCTATTGCCCGTTTTATGAGGGTTATCACTAAAAAAAAAATGCTTTCTTTTCAAAAACATCCTCCCATTCCCTTCAGGAAAAGCCTAAACGAATTTGAGAAGGCGCCGCTGAAGGAGGCGCCGCCGGAGGAGGCGCCGCTGCTGGCGTCGCAGAATGGCCGCAGCTCGACGGGGGATGACCCGTCAGACGAACTGTAACAAGACTCAACTCATGGCGTGATAGAGTGTGTTATAGGGCCTACAGGTAATTGCAACAATTTCAGTACACTTTACCACGTATGTATGCATACGAAGAGATATTAACCAAACATGTTTGGCTCTTTGGGGTTTTGATGAACATGTCTGTAAGTTCAATCCTCCTGCAGCATGCGCCTTCCCCTGATTTCGGTGAAATTCGAGGGGGAAAAAAAGAGTTATATGTTTTGCATACACACAGCCTTAAAGATGCAGACATCACTGTGTACGTCAAGAGATCAAAAGAAAAGCATTCGTACAGACACTAGCTTTTCCATATTTTGGTTCTCATGCAAATCTTAAATTAAGAACCCCAGGGAGTATATATGCAAAATGAAATACCACTTTATTGGGTCCTCTTGTCACTTAGATAAGATTGTGAACACTTTCTATAAATGTGATCTGAATAATGAGGTAAAATCTGCTTTCAACCCTTATGTGGTCAAGTGTTCAGTTTTATACAAGAAAACATGGTTTGTAAAGTTTAATCGAATTTATGATATAATACAAGTTCGAAGATATTTGAAATGTTACGTAAGTAACAATCTATTGGTACCTTACAGGGCTTTACTGTAGCAATGTTGGTCACTCTGCACTGATCTATTTGAATGAGCCATTCCATTTGCTGGTTTGTTCTCAGAATACCCTGAGACAGAGAATTTTCAACTTTTCTGTGACTTCTGTAGAGCAAATCTTTAATGTGTTTTTTGTCTTGGTCCTCATCTCCATTTTTTTCCCTCTCTCTTTAATACTCCCTGGTGCTTTGTTCCAACCTTCCTTGTCACGTTCCTGACCGGGAACCCAGAAACCAGCATTCCAGAACTGAAATCCACCTCCCATTTTTTGTGCCCAGCACTAGAGAAGAAACAGCGCCCTCAGTAGGCAAGCCCCAAAGAGGTGGACTCGTTCCCTCACTTGTTACCTGGAGTGCAGCTCAGGGGGACCTCATTTGCACGGCAAAGCCCCAAGCGGATTGATGGCTCTTGGAGCTCAAGTGCCAAGGGCACAAAAAGGGAGAGACAGAGAAATGAACGAGAAGCAAAACTGCGTTTTATTTTGCAATTGAGAGAAAGGATTGAAACTTTAAAAAATATATGCAAAGAAGAGATGGACATTCTTTGTTGGTATATTTTATAAATGCATAAAGCTGACAGCAGCACCAAGTACGAGTGGTTGACATAAAGCTGATGTCCATTTCCCTCGAAGGATCGTCTGTGTCTGTGGCTCGAGGAGAAGTTGCCAGGAACCAAGGAACCAGAAAAGGCAAAAACAAAACACTTTACGTCAGACTAAGCATCCCGACACAGGGAAAAGAAGATTTCAGTTGGTTTATCACGTCAGTGTCGTGTTGTTTTGTTTCGTTCCAGCCAAGAGTTTGCCTGAGTGACTGTTGAGGTTGTGGCAATTAGATGGGCAAGGCAGTCATTCCCAAGAGGAAGAACGATGGATTTTGTTTTCTATTCTTTTCTTTTTTTTGTGGGCTCCAGACATCGTTTTGTTGATGGCAAAGCATGCATTGCGAACAACACTTCTTGATATGTAACACGAGAAATGGATAGACAACATGGTCATATTTGGGTCTGTTGATGGTAGATATAGGGAGAGAAAATAGCAGTAGTTCATAATGATTATGTCAAAGAAAAATGTTTGAGAAGTTTTTTGAACAATATCTTACATGTGCAAAGTCTCTAGAGGTAGTGTAAAAAAACAAAATCGCATTAGCAATACAGTATTAACGTTTCGGAGGGAATCTACACCGTGTGTACAGTGCAGATGGTAGAGAAAACTTAGATATGCAAACTTTGGTTTATAAGAGACATGGAGCCGAGGTTCTGACCTTGGAAGAAAGTCCAAAGTGATGGGAGAGGGTTAACCCATTGAAGACCAGTCCCGAGTATAGCCAGGCAGGTGTCTATGGGAAATGTATATCATGGCAAAATCAGCCCATCCTCAATGGGTTAACAATCCTCCCGACTGTCCTGGTCAGCTAACTGGAGGTCTGGTATTTGACTGTGCTATAAACATGTCTTTCAAAATGATTTGCTAAAGCAAAATACTAACAAGCAAAGTTCAGCAAATACAACAAGCATTATGCCTGTAACATGTCATGTGATCTTTTCTCAGCCAATGATCTTCCAGTAGGCTCTGTGAATGGTTTGCCGTATGGCAAGATTAGCTTGTGTAAAGACAGTGATTCCACTTGCACATAGTTTAAAGCAAAGGCATCGTTAATCCTGCACTAAATGTAGAGCACATGATCTAGGGGAAACCCCCACCCCCAACGTCCTTACTTGTAGATTGCTAATGGCTGTCTCATAGTATAGTTGACCTATTAAATGTAATTTGGTAATTGGTGTCGTGGATCTTTTTTGTAGAAAAGTGTGTCAGTCTGCCACTACCATCAGTAACTCCCAATAGACCTGGTACGTTAAGCAAATGCCACAAACTGTACCAGAGTTCTTCTCACCAACCGTCTCTTTATTTCTCTCTGTGAAGAAAAAAAAGAGACAGAAAAAGGCAAACTTATATTTGGTATATGTTTTTTGCATTTGCGCACAAAATTCTTTTCACATTCAAGCAGTTCATACACATGGATGGTATGCTGAGAATTCACAATGACAATATATGTTAGCCATTCCACTTTCAAGTTGTATATTCCAGATTAAAATTCAAAAAAGAAAAGGGAAAGAAAGAAAGGACTCATTGTTTTACCCTTTAATAAGTGTAAGGACAAATAAAGATCATGTTTTAGTCACAGGCTTCAATGTAGATATATCGCAAATGGTAATGAAATACTGTACGTTTGAAGATATCGCCCTGTCACACATAAGGTATAGGATTTGGAGTAGGTAATTGTGAGTATCACACAGACAAGGGTATGACTATTTTTCTTCTCTCTTCAAACGGAGCTAATAGCTACAAGATCAGCACAATGACGACACAATGATAGCTTGTACTGCACAGTGGTAGATGTTACTTGTTCAGAAGGCCTTTCTTGTGTAAAGTTTGTCACATAAGTTTTCTATGTCGATCTGTCCGAGAAGGTGTTCGTAGACCCATACTACATGTATATGCATGTCTTGGGGGTAAGGGGGTCTGGGGTATTCTTGTTACGGTGATATTGCATTACTTGGTGTTGTCAGAATATATGCAAGTGTAATGACTATTTATCTCCCATCGGAGATAGGCCTATATATGTTTCAAAGTGTTGTTGCATGATTTCATTACTTATTAATGCTTGCCAGTGAATGTAGGAGTATATGCCCTTAAGCACTATTTAGTAAGTCGGTAAGAATGATATCTCTTTGTGTTTCCGTGGATACAACTGTACCCACAATCCTTCAACGTAATGTGTATGGTAAGCTGTTATATTTTATGTCCAAAATTTTATCGTTGTGGATAATCGCAAGTACTCCATTTATAATAATTTGCAAATTTGTCTTGTCAATGTCATAAGCGTTGATAATGGACTATATACAATATTTTTGTTTCCGTTTTTGTATCAAACTCGGAATGAAGATGTACAGCTGAGGGGTAATGTAGATAGAATTTATGCTGTATACATTGTTTACTCATTGTAACATATGTAAATTTACTCCAATAGTGTATATAGTTTCAAAAAAAAAGTTTTGTTATTTATTTCTCTCCTGAATTTAATGAGGAAAACGGAGGAGGCATAATATGCATTACGTTTTGAGGTACCTTCTGTTCCTTTTCATCATTGTTGTGTAATTTTTCTTTTCTTTTTGCCAAATTGTTCTCGGCTGTCTTCTTTATTTCGCATATATAGTAGCTACCTGTGATGCAGAAGTGATGTTATCAAATGATCGTCCTTTGAACTTTGAGCTACATTGGTTGCAAATGCAGCTATAAAAGGGATACTGTATACGTCATATATCTCGCAGGTGTTTTATATGCGCAAATATTGCCAGTTGGGCGCTGTTCGCGAATTTAACAACACACTAAATTGCTAGTAAACTCTGATCTAAACTGGACATGAATGAAAGATGTGTGTGTACATTTTCTACATCGATCGCTGTTCTCTGCGATCGCTAATTTGACCATCGAGAAATTGTCGCGAACTCCTGGTCGGCAAAAAATTAGACTGACTAAATATATGACGTATACAGTGTGGTGTTATTATTTAGACCTTGACATATTTACTCTTTCAATCAGTGATTTATTTACTTTCTTTGTTTGTTGCTTTTTTTTTTTTCAGGGGTTCAGTTATGCACATTGTGACATTATCGTGACATTGTATGTGTATGTAACTGGAAATCCAAGTCAATTTACAATAACTTCACTGCAGATGAATTCTGCAAAGACCTCTGTCGTGATACTGCGCACACAATGTCCCACCAACAACCCTGTGCAGGTGTTTAGATTTCTTTTTTTCACTGGTACTCCCCTGGCAGAGACAACAAGGACTGTTCCAAAGAATTATCAAGGCTGTAATTCTTTTTTTGTTGTTGCAATTTTCTTACTTTTTAAATGCTTGTTTTTTTACCTTACTGGGGGTCATTTCTACAAACATCAGTACACTGTAGGGTAGGAAATTTCTTTAGAAACATGCAATAGCTAGATGTCGCGTTTTCATCCTACACCGGTACAGAGCCTACGAGAGAAATTTTCTCTTTGGCAACAGCTGTCTATCCCGTCTGCTCTGTATAATCTGTCTTGTAATTTACCTAATGAATCATGTTGTTTGCGCGTTTATGTTCTATGGTAATGAGTAATGTGTTGAATAATGTGTGCAATGAAGGATTTTGTGGGGGTTTTTTTTTTATATATATCCATGTACATTGAGAGTGAAATTATGATGAGATTTACCTGCGAGTATGCAAACTTTAGGGCAAGTAGTCATTAGAGTTTTAAGTTAATTAGAGCTTCCAAAGGGTGTATATTAGTATTGTGAGGCAGCTGGTGTAGATCAGATACAGGCTGGCAGTGGCGATGTTTTGAGCTGGTGATGTTATTGGTTAAGTGCATCCAGATCAAAGATCAACATCTAGAGATGTAGATCAAAGGCCTCGGCAGAGATGCCAGGCCACAGACTTGAGAGAAAGTGTTATGCTTGCATTCAGTGTGGATAAAAAAAAAGGGGAGCGTCAGCTTAAGAATCCTGCACTACCCTCCCATTCTGGAGCTGTGTGTCACCAGATACAACAAAGGTCATGGCGAGTTGCAAGTTTATATTGAGGCTAGTTTAATTCAGCTGGCATTAGGGTAAAGTTTATGTGTGGGGTAAGGAGAAATTGGCTTTAAAACCATCACACGGTCTGAGCAAGATGCAAAATTGGCGCCCTTTTACCCGACTGTGTGCACACACGAGGCTTAACCAAAATCTGTATCACCACAATTCAGTCTAAAAACTCATCCAAGATGTAGGACATGTGAAAGAAAAACAAAATCTTTAGCTCTGGACCATACAAAAGTACATGTAACAACACATTGTAGATTAAGTGCTGCACTCACCATAGCCCAATGTACACTGTAACCTCACCACAAGCTGCATGCCATTCATCTACATAGAGCTCTTAGATCAGTAGTATCCTAAGCAAGTAGATCAAGTAGATAATATCTTTCAGGCCATATACAGTTTGATGCTTATGGTTCAGAAGAGATTTCTTAGTCTTAAATTTCAGGCTTCTCGTGTCATTAATTTGCCCACTCCTTGACAGTACGGAGCAAGCAAAGAATACATTGTGTAAATATGAGATAATGTACTTGCATATGATGACCAAAATCTTATCTTTAAAAAATTATGTGTATATTTTTGTAAGACCTGTTCTATCTTCCACCTACCGTCTCAATTGATTTGCTCTTTTCTTTTTTCCCCATTCTTTATGAAGTACTGGAATCAAAGTATTAATTAGTGAGACTTTTTCTTTTTGAAATATGCAATGTGTTCCCATTAAATTTTTGAAAATGACACTCGAACATGCTGTGTTTTAAGATTGAAAGACTGATGAGCACAAATCATTTGATGGCAGCTGTAGTGGTCATTTTAAGCATTGAAAGCGGTACTACAAATGTGATTTTTTTTTTTTAATGTGTGATTCAGAAAGAATTTTTATGTTAATTTCAGTGGTAACATAAAGCATACCAGATATATGTAAGCCTCAATACTAAAATTTCGTCAGTTTTTCAAGGGACAAATAAAATGTATAGTGATGTATGTGTATTATGTGACACAGTTGAGTGGCTATATTAAAAACAGTGCAAGGTCTAAATGACTTCATGCATATTTATGTTGGCATGGTACGGCTCAAATCAGCGGCATAAAATATTTCTCTTCTCTGGTTGGTCATGCACATGTTCACTGTAGTATAACACATAATCCGAGAAAGTACTCTTTACACATATGGCACGGCATTGATAGTCAGTAATATTCAGATATGTATGTCACATGGTCTTGTTTTCCTCCCGTAATATCCCATTCCCCTTCAATTGATAGATAGATAGATACAAACATACATACATACCTAAATGGATTAATCTTGTTTTCCTCCCGTAATATCCCATTCCCCTTCAATTGATAGATAGATATATACATACATACATACATACCTAAATAGATTAATAAATAAATCAATAAATAAATAAATAAATAAATAAATAAGTAAATGAATAAATCGATTAATGAATAAATACATTAATTGATATAATATTATAATAAATAAATAAATAAATAGAGAAATAGTACGGTGTGACAAGATATCAGATAGCAAGCAGCCAAAATTAAATTGTCCAAGCAGTGCTAATAGTAGTGAGTCCGACCATCATTAGAGCAGAGAAAAAAAAAAGGCGAAGGAATATGAGAGATAAAATACATGTACATTCCATGCTACTTGTAGAGTTTGTCAAGTCATCTTTGACAGCTTCACTGATATCAGTTTTTTGGGATTTTTTGGTAGACTGAGAGAGATGCCTTGTTTGGGTTGATCATTTTTACTGGGAATAGTTTTCGGGAAGATAAGATGAAGATTTGGTGTGTTTTGGTGTAATAGTTATTGAAGTGGGCGTGTATTTTTTTTTTCTCTCGTTGCTTGTAAACAAATAAGGTCCAAAAGTTTATTGTAAGGTAACCAAGGCAGAAACAGCATTTGTTTTTTATGCGCAAGAGTGTTTGTGGCGCGTAAATGCTTGCTCAATTTATTTATCCACACGTTGTCAACTTTCCTGTATCAGTTTCATCCCACATGGGCAAAATAACATGTTCTGTAACAGGCAGAATACTTAGTGTTTTTACAGTTGAAATCTTTTCAAATACTGTATCTGCAATTAACAGGGTAAATACAATAAAGGGAGGCTTAGTAGAAATTAGTTTAAAACAAAGCAGTGCTCTTTCCAGCCATTTTGAATAATACCTGTATGTGTGTCAGTATGCAGTATAATATCTTTGACATCCCAGTAATATTTGTGTTTGAAACCACTTGCAGTTTTTTAAGCTTCATTTGTTTTTTAACACATTCTGTTATATGTGTAACACAAATCGGGTTTGCAACCATCAAGAATTAGAGTGGAATTCAACATTGAGAAAGTGACATTGACAAATGGGAAAACAATTATAAAATTATTGTGTGAACATAAATATTTTCCAAAACAACTTTCCATTTCCTGACAATTATGTGTTTGTTTTTTTAATTCTGTGCTTTATTTTGTTTGTTACTTTTAGTGTACAATTTTGCTGGTTTTTACAAAGAGATTGGAAAGAGGATACAAGCCATTATTTTTCTCCTTTTTTTTTTCTCTCTCTCTCTCTCTTATGTCTGTGACAATGCTGCAAAATAAGTCAAGAAGTTTGATTTTGAATTATGTAGAGTACATGTAGTTTGTAAATCCACATTTGTTGGAGGTAATACATAGTGTTATGCATTTTTGATTGGGAAATTTGAGCAGAATATAACATGACATGTTGCGCACTCAACATCACTTTGGGCAACACTCCAACTGCTAATGAGAATGGAAAGACAAAAAAAAAATAATAATAATGCATACACTTGTACATGCTCACACACACACACACACACACACACACACACACACACACACACACATTTTCTTGTTCAAATCCATATTTGTCAATATCATCTTGGGCATATTATGGTGTACATCCAAATTTTTTACCAATATTTTTGTGACACTTCATAATTGAGTACATGACCTGGCAAACAGTCACAAAGCATGGACTCACTAAAATCAGATGTCTTGTCATTTCTTTTTTAATGTTACCATAACTTACAGGGACTAACTATTGCAAATGTTATACAAATGTTAATGTGGTCCCACAAAATTGTCAAATGAGAACACGCAAATATGTTTGCTTGCCGTAATGTTCCAGTATTTAATGTCCTGACTCCGTGGAATCAAATACACAAAAAAGTCAAGCGTGAAAAATTAGTCGCGCAAAAATATCCACTTTTACAGTATAGCCCTCGAGGGACAATGCATGTAAGCCAGAGGCATCAGATATCTTTCTGCATATGTATACACATACTGCTTTTGATCTGGAAACTTTACCTCATGCATCTAGCTTGTTACATCACTGTGTTACTTTTGTGTGTGTGTGTGTCCTATCCACATACAAATGCATGTCATATTGTGTTGAATCTCTTTGTCATGCCACAAACTTGTGATGTGGTAGGCAACATGAATTTAATGTACTGATAAGAAATAACCTCCTTCCATGTCTGAATGTGTGTCAACAGCCATTTTGTTGTTGTTCGTTTTTTGTTTGTTATAGGGAGGTTGCCTTCGTAGCAAAAGTAAGATTATGTGTAATAAAATACATTCTGAATGTATGCCTAAGCAATAAGTGACATGTCTCTGTGTTTTTCTTGTCTCGTCCAAAAATTTTGAAATATTTTCTATTAACCCTATACAGCCTAAATCCCGGTCATAATCTATAAGATTGGGTCTAAACATTGTTTTGAAATTATCATTTTCTAATTTTGGTTGATTGATCATGCAAATTAAGCCCAAGATATTATTTTAGCCTGTTAACACTAATTAAAAGTATTGGGAGTGTACTCTGTTATGTTTATTCTAAATTATTTTTAAAAATATATTTATAAAAATATTTTGTTTGTATATCTGTACAACGTTGTATATCTAAAATATTCAACAATTTTACTCCTAAAAACTTCCTAAAGTCATTTAAGTTCCTATGTATTTTTTGTTTTAGGGTTTTTTCGTTATTTCTTTTTGTTTTTTGTTTTTTTTTAAATTGGAATTTGTCACTTTCTACCATAATTAGCATAAAATTAATCAATGAAAATGGTTACGTAGTTGTAAAATCAGGCAGGTTTAATGAGCTTTATGACAGAGAACTGTTTTCCCATAGGAAATGTACACAAAATCACAAGATTGTGCCCGTTTTGGGGTATTATGCCGTCACAAAAATGGGCGTGGCTTCGCAATGGTGTGCGTGGATATTGCGAATTTGGTCCTAAAAGTAGCGCGACACTTGAACAAAAAAAGTCAAGAAGCCTCATAGTCCATGGGCCAGGACAGATATTGGTACCATCTGAGGTGGCAAAACCTTTTTGGTGTCATTTTGTTTGTCGTGCATAGATATGCTTATCAAGCTATGATAGCATTTCCAAATGAGTAGCTTAGTCATAGTAAATGAATTTTTAACCAATTTGGTCTCGTTGTTATATCCCTATACTTCTGAATCGAAACTAATCGCTATACAAAGAAGAGCACTGTCTTCTGTATGTTCCGTAGAGCTGTAAAATGCAGCTCTGTGGAATGTTCACAGGTGTTCTATTGTAAACGCGGTGCGCTTAGTCTTTATTCAAGGCAGCGAAGGGAATATCCAAAGGTTATGATGTCCACAGCGCTTAGTCTCTATTCTAGACGGCGAAGGGAGTATCCAAAGCGTATGATACAGTGTATATCCTTTTATCTAAAAACAACAACAACAACAAAAGCAATTTCTCGTGAATTTTACCGTATCTTTCAATTATTTATCATTTTCCGGCGAAAACGCTACGGTGAAAACGCTGATACCACGCCAATGTCGCTTTATTTCCCTCCAACAATATAAGATAATGCAAAAACAATGTACCGGTACACTACGATACATTATTGTAAATGAACAGAGTGATTTTTGTTTAAAACTGATGTATTTGTTGATAGGGTAGTATAAAGACAGTATAGATAATCCCTTTTATGAGGAACTTTAGATATGATAACGGTACATTGGTCTAGATAAAGACTAAGCGCACCGCGTGACAGCTGTGGACATCATAACCCTTTGGATATTCCCTTCGCTGCCTTGAATAAAGACTAAGCGCACCGCGTTTACAACAGAACACCTGTGGACATACAGAAGGCAGTGCTCTTCTTTGTATAGCGGTTTAGTTTCGATTCAGAAGTATAGGGATATAAAAACGAGACCAAATTGGTTAAAAATTCATTTATCATGACTAAGCTACTCATTTGGAAATGCTATCATAGCTTGATAAGCATATCTATGCCCGACAAACAAACTGACACCAAAAAGGTTGTGCCACCTCAGATGGTACCAACAACCCATTTTTCGGGTCTTGGCCCATGGACTATCATGACGGGGTCTGATCCCTCCCCACATCGCCCCCGCCCTTTTAGTGTTAAATGACAGACTTGATTGCAAAAATGAACTCAAGGAACTTGTTTAGTGTACAGTGAAACCTCGTCAAACAGAGGTCGGACACTGTATGTAAAATTTACATAACTTCTCAATGGAATTGATGAATAGGCCTATTTGGTTTCATACTTCTGGAACTCTCCTCAGTTTCGGTTGCAGGTGTCTGCTGTCACACACACACACACACACACACACACAGACTATGATAATAGTATTATTGTTTACAGAAACATATACCTTGTATTGTATTTCACAGATACGATGATCGTATACTCTCTTCAATTCACACCCACCCACACACGGATACACAGCGTGTACATACACACACGACAAAAATAAAATCATTTTTTAAAGACAGTTTTAGGCCTACTGTGTTAATCACACACACACACACACACACACACACACACACACACACACACTTTGTTTTATGATATTCTTTATTTGAGTTTCATTCAATATCAAATCCATATTAACAATGTGCGTGTTTATACAGGAGCCTCTCGCATCGGCGCGCATGAGCCGGTATTTTACCTCCCGCATGAGCGCTTATTTCTCGTGTTTATACAGAAGTCAAAATACCGGCTCATGCGAGCCGATGCGAGCGGACCTCAGCTGAACCGGACCTCTCGAATTTTGGGGTCAAGCATAGGTCACGTTCGCAGTGCAGTTTATTGCATGATGGGAAAAAATGAAAAAAATCAAGATGGCACCGGCAAAGTCATCAGGACCACCAAGCTTGAAGGTCATTCTTGTAACGTCCCTCTTGACAACCACCCGGCCAAATGATCAATTGAAATCCAGTTTTTCAGTAAGAAGGAGAAGACGTGGTTCGATCATGACAGATATTAAAATACACGCTTTCCGGTTACCTCTCGAATTTCGGTCGTCTGTATAAACACACAGCAAAATACGCGAGGCTCCTCTCGCATCGGCCACCTCAAAAGGTGGCGGACGGAACCTCTCGCATGAGCCTGCATTTGGCGGCGTATGCCGGCATACGCCGTGTTTATACAGAGCAAAATTCGAGAGGTCATCTCGCATGAGCCGGCATGAGCCGGCATGAGCGCGTATTTTGCTTCTCTGTATAAACACGCTCAATGAAATTAATATTACCAACAACAACACAAAAAAGCTGTGTTCTTCTTTTTTGTGCTGCTGAATCATTTTTCCAACATACAGTACCATACACACACAACCTAAATTGGTAGGCAGGACTAATAAGAAGCTAGTCCAGATGGTGTCACCCTGGACTAGTGTTATTCTAGTAATGCTAGCTTGACTTGCTCACTGGACTACCGTGAAGTTAGTAATGACTACTGGACTTGGTAAGCCAAGGCAAGTAATGACTTCTGGACTTGCATAATGCTAGTCATGATGTTAGTTAACACTGCTGGACTAGGGAAATCAAGCTAGTAATGAGCATAAAACTACTCATCATGTTAGTAGTGATTGCTGGACTAGTTAGGCAAAAGATAGTCAAAGAGTGCTGGACTAGCACAAAGCTAGTCATGTCTGCTGAACTAAGTTACTAGCTTTGGATTTCCATGCTAGTCATGACTGCTGGACTAGCATGAGACTTGTAATGGATGCTGGACTATGCTGAGTAAGGCTAGTCATTGCTGCTTGACTAGAAAACGACTAGCTTTAAGCTAGTGTAGATGGTGTCAAGTTACACTAACATAGAGCTAGTACAAACAGCTAGACTAGCTTATTGCTGGTCTGGCCCTTTTGACTAGCTTTCACCAAACCTAGTGCAGCATGCGTGACAAGCGAAAGCTAGTCAAGGTCTCGGAGATGAATCTGAAATGAAATTACATGTATGCAGATAATGTAACTGTGACGAAAATACATTAAAACAAAAGCAATAGGTCAGGTTAAAAATCTCAAATTTTATTCATCCAACGAATGCAGCAAATTAATGTAGGCATCATGAATATCACAAATGAATCTTACATAATTGAAAAGAAATTGAATTGCAGCATTGAATAAACATATGAATACACAGGGTTACATAAAAACACTCAATGCACAATGGGAAGCATGAAATAAATCAAGAGTCGAGCTCTACAACTGCATATCTCCTTATATACAACATTTATATAAAATTAAACCCGTAAATGGCCATGTGTTGTGAACTTGCAACCCAAAAGGGTGGACCAAAAAAAAAAAATTATGCTATGATTCATTGTTATATGAGCTCATTAAGCACATGAAATTGTGACACGGCAAGTGATAGAATAAAAAAAAAAAAAAACGATGAAGGTGCGGGGGAGGTGAGGGGGAGAGGGGAGAGAAACGGTACACATAAAGTCTATGGGAGCGATTTTTTTAATTATGTGAATAACTTTGCTATACTAGGAACTAGGCAGTTGATTTTGGTTTTTTCTTACAGCTAGGACAGGTATAATAATCCAACTCCAAATGCATTATAAATTTCTCAATGATAATTATCTCAAATCAAGTCACAAAAGCTTTAATCATATGACCAAGTCAACTTAACACTATGAAAGCAAATTTATTTTAATTCATAATTTTGGTATAATATGGGCTACAAACTTGATTTGAGTCTTTCTCATCCTTCTCATTATTTCAGCTTCATAACGCATGTTTTATTGTACAGTGTATTAAGAACTATAAATTATATGTGGCTATACAACTCGAAATCTGTGTCAAGGAGTAGCCGCAAGGCAAAGTCTGAAACTAAAGCAGAAATCCATTCCCAAGGATTGTGTACTAAATGTACAGTACATGTATTTTGGAATTTAATTAGAGAAATCTGACTCTGGTTGCTTTCTTACAAATGATTATAACATAGGCATATAGTAATAACTCATTGAGATAATGTGTGTGGTTCCTATACAATTTCGTTATTACAGAGTATATTTCATAAACTTTCACAAACAAACACATTACTGTCCATAAGAATAAGATGTAATGAGGCTTGCAGTGATGTAACATCCAATACAAATGTAGGTACATGTAATGTATTAATCTGATCTAAAAATACAACAAACGGAACAAATTCTCTAAAAATTTCGGATTTTGACTTTCTTTTTATATCATGCCATTTTGTACAGAAAGGATGCATTTCTGAAGGTGGTATCAAGGTATGAAATCAGACTAGTACAAGACCGATGTTAGTACACAAAACAGTCTGTCCAAAGGGGTTTTCCGAGGTATTGTCATGAACAACATTTCATGAATATTCTTTATCTTTAAGGTATCTACTTAAAACGTATCTTGACTGTAATGCTTTCGGGTCTGGAGAGCAAGATTTTTTTTTTCCTCTTTTGGGGGCCCTATCCTCTGCCCCCTACCCCCCCCCCCCCCCCCCCCCCCCCCGAGCTCCAAGGAGGTGATCATAGGTATTGAGGCATTGTCATGAACGTATATTCTTCACCTATAAAGATATCCACATACACCATATCTTGCCTATAATGCTTTTGGATCTGGAGCACAAAAGTTTCTCCCATCTTCCCTTGCCCCCCCCCCCCCCCCCTCGACCACATGCTCAATATGAACAACCTTGGGACCCTACCCACTAAGGATGATCCCAACCAAGTTTGACTGAAATCTGGACTCCGGTTTGAAGAAGATGGACATGTGTTTTTTCCCCTTGGCCCCCACCACCGAAACTTGGGTCTTTCCATGAACAAACTATATTCTTTATAGGTAAATGTATAGATCTACAAATAACATATTAACTGCATTGTTTTGGGGTCTGGAGAAGAAGATTTTTAAAGATTACCCCCTTTTTCCCCTTGGGGCTGTCCCCCTGGGCCACATACTCCACATGAACAACTTTTGGTCCCTACCCCCTAAGAATGATCCCCACCAAGTTTGGTTGATATCCGCCCACCAGTTCTTGAGAAGAAGATGAAAATGTAAAAGTCTATGCACGACGCATGACGAACAAAAAGCGATCGATCGCAATAGCTCACTCAAGCCTTTGGCTCAGTTGAGTTTAAAATAGACACAATGAACATTACCCACTTCACTAGCAGTTGTTAAGACCACATTTTGAAAACAGTACATGGATCGACCAGTCTCTGTCCTAAAAATAGATCATTTTTTTTTTCACCAGAAAGCCAGTTTCTGACTAAAGGCAGTTTATTGTGTTACTGATATTTGATCATCTAATATTCAAATTAAATATCAACTAGCACTAATTGACAAAATTTGAAACAGTTAACCAAAATAAACTAACAATTATACCTCAAATGACCTTGTTTTTTTTTTACTTTTGAGGCTTTGACCCTGTCATGTGACTTCAAAGTGTGTCATAAGGGGAAAGTTACCATAGTGCACCTATTATCCAAGTTTGGTTACGATTGAAGTTCAAAAAAGTTACTGAAACTGTAACAGATGGACACATGGAAGGAAGCATGGATGAACATACAGAATTTGGATCGTTTTGTGTCATCACAATATTTGGTGAATACTGCCAGTTGTTTGGGAAAATAAAATCTTCCCTATAATAAGGTTGTTTTCAGGGCAGCTTGAAGTTTCAAAACAAACTCTTTTCATCGACGAGCCCTGTTCTACTTTTAGTGTTGAAGTGCTGCAGTACGTCCTGGTAACAGCTTCATGTTCATCTACAGATGAGCCTGATGAGGCTGACTCTTCAACAAGAAAGTAAGTTCCAACTTCAGAGGAGCATTTAATGTATCTCAAAAGAGGAAAAAGCAAGGATATGTACGTAGGCCTATACACCGATGGTAGCTGTCTCTTCTCGTTGGGCTTCTAATCTAACGTTGGAATTGTGTTCAGTCAGGGGCTTGGTGGGAGCTGCATCTACTCTCTCTCTGCCTGAGTTGATGAGTGGTGTCATAGCTCCTCAAGGTCTCCAAACGATACTCAATGAATCCCGAGATCCTTGTCATACAGGTACTCCTGAAATATAAGAATGCATTGTAGGTCAAAGCTTTTTCTCGAGTCTCAACAAATTTCACTTTGCACAGAGTTGACTATAACTGATGAAGATCTGATAGCAGTAGAAATACATGTAGTGGCATTCTTATGGAAGAAAACGAGAATAGGTTTATAATAAATGAACGGCGCAACTGGCATGTTGGAGCTTACATTACATTACGTTACGTTGGAGTTTACGTACATCCAACCTAAGTCATGGAATCAGACCAATCTGCACACAAAATTTATTAGACATCTATGAACATGTACATCAAAGATTATCAAAAGCCCCCACATTGCCTGTATATTTGCCCAATGATTTAATTAAGACATAGATGCAATTAATTTCCCTGTAAAGGCCATTTTTTTTTTTTTGGGGGGGGGGGGGGGGGGCGCTCATGACCATATCCTGAACAACTTTGGGTCCTTGCCCCCTAACTAAACAAGGATGATCAACTCCTAGTATGGTTGAATTCTGTCCACTATCTCTGGAGAAAAGTTGAAAATGTTCAAGGTTTTAAAAGCTAGATGAATAAGATACCATGTATGTCACTTAAGCTTTCTGCTAAAGAGGGCTAAAAAGTTGTAGATCACATAAACTTATGAGTATAAACTTACATATCCTTGTGCACCTTGTGTGGTGTCTCACAAAGTGGGGTACTGCATCGCAACTGCCTTGGCTTCAACGCGTCTTTTGCTCACTACTTGGGTATCTGAATTTAAAAAGGAAGCAAGAAGAATGTTAATCATATTCTACGAAGCAAATATATAACATCAAAAAATTGACCCTCATTTCAATCTTTTAAGGGGCTGAACTATTTTCATGTTTTTTTTTTCTTGGCATTAATTTCTATTGCTATTCAGTACCGCTGTTTCAAGTACATTTATGCATGTGCTTCTTACACCAAATATCAGTTAATACAAATGAAAATTTCATGCAGATGGGTTAAGTGTGGATGTGCACAGTTAGTAGAAAAATACAAAATGTGATTATCCATCGAACTTTATGGCAAATCAATTTCCATTTTTTTTATTCATCATTATTATAATTATATCATAAGTATTAGGACTATTATCATTTACATGTGGCCCAATGGGGCTACCAAGAAAATAAGTCAGCGCGGAGTCTTGTAGGTACACTCTGTTTACATGTTTCATACAAGTATATCAGTCTTTATTTTTAAATCTATAACCATCACTTCATTTACAACGTTATACTTACCGGTCCCTTCATTTTTTTTTTTTTTTTTTTTTTTTTTTTTGGGGGGGGGGGCACATTTTAGACTGTTATTCTCTATATTTGAGAAGACAAAAACAAAAATGAACAGGCAAATTAGATGGTGCTATATTGCATGGAAATGTTTAGTACAAGACATGACAATGGGAAACTGGTTTTCCAGACCAGTATTCAAACAATTGAACTTACGCTGTACAGTTTTCTGCTTCCATTATCAACAAGAAATATGCTACGATGATCTGGATAAGCAGGTGTCTCCTTGGAGCAGTCAGAACTCCTTCCATCAGCTATTGAAGTATCTCCTCCCCCTTGGAGTGATGTGTGTGTTGAATTCCTGGGCAAATAAGTAAAATTTAAAGGTTTTACAAATCATACAAATTATGGCATGAGGATAATAGGTCCCTCCAGTTTACATTATAAACTTGAAGTGCAAAATCATTTAATATACATATTTGCCATAAGCAACGTTCAGCTCTACTTACACAACTCAAGACTGACCATAACATGGTTTTCACTTCTGTCGATACAGCAAGTACACATTTTTCTTAAATACGAGTACTAACTTCTCAAGGCTTTCATTTTCAGAGAGAAGGACAGCTCCAAAACTGCTCCATGAAGAATAATTAATACTTGAAAATCATTTCTTCAAACAAAACAAAACCAACAAAGCTTTCAGTCTCTTAATGTAGCCTCTTATGTAATTACTGAGACTCTAGAATGTAAAATAAATGTGAATCAATTTCAAACTAGTCTCCCTTCATTAATCATCGTGGAAAACAACAGAATAGCTTACAGCAGGGTTAGTGCAATGGAAGTCCATATCTCAGAGGCTCCTTCGCTGATGTTGGCCCGGTGTTTCCAGCATTCGTCAACCCTGCATTCAATGGCTAGTCGTTGGCCACATCTGTTACATGTACTTCTTCAATCTGGTGATCTGCACCCTCGTGGTGTGACAGAGACTGTACAGCTATCAATCTGTCTTCGTTCTCCAAATGATGACCCCTATACCGAGTTCCTTTAAATCACCATCACTCCCGAAGAACTGTCATGTTACTTCTTTTTATCTGGAGGAAAGCATGAAAACACAATGTTCAGAAATGGATTTAGAACTCATCTCCACAAGACAATATGCAGTTCCGTTTTGTTCACACAAATACTAAGTGTGCATCAATAGAAAAGCTAGAAATTACTTTTTAGCTACATCGATCAGCATATTTAGAAAGACCCAAAGATGATCTCTGCCAAATTTCAATGCCTAAGGTCACCTGTAACTTTCATAAAAAACAATGTTCAAATATAGTACCCGTTGTCGTCTGCTAAAAAGGGGGATCGATCTCCATGATGTGTGAGCACGTTGATCTTCAGCTAGAAGTGTGATGTCACAGTGGACTAACACTTAACAGTGCCATGCATTATGCATGCATCGTATTTCTTACTTTTAGATGATTGCCACACATGACGTGGGAGTGCAATAGCACTATGGTATTCTCCCAGCTGTGTGGATGCTCGAATGTGGTGGCAAATAAAAGTCCTTTTTACTACATATGTCATCACAATTATATAAATCACCAAATTTCACCATTTTTTTTTTTTTTTATTACCGTATCAATCGAGATCACCTTCCGGCAACACAGTGTCAGTGATTCGGCTGTCGACTCAATAGCAATGTAGAGTTTCTAGACGCTTCTAGTCTATTGCATTAACCCTATTTCAACTGTGCTATTGGAGACCAAGTTTTTACGGGGGGGGGGGGGGGGGGGGTCAATTTGACCCCCCCTTCAGATCTCGGCCGCCGATCGCGCGATCGCCGCAAAATTTTGCCTGAAAATAGAGCCGGATGTCAACTACAAGATTACACGGTCATACAATAGAAAAATTGTTGATTTTATATTTTTGAATAAATTAATTATGCAAATTTATGCATGAAATTATATTTTTACATATAACTCCAACAAAAAGACTGAAGTTCCTCAAGACTCATCAAACAATTTTCTTTTAAAAAAATAGCGCAGTCAAAATCAGTTTCTTTTGTTTTTTTTTATTGTTTTGTTAATTTTTCATGTATTTTACTGTTTTTTCGATCTTTTGTTTTCCATTGTTTGTTTTTTTTTTCCAAAATTTGTTGCAGGCACTTTTTCAAGCTTATCTACATTAGAATTGATTAATTTCAATGGTTAAAAGTTGAAATAATCTTATTTATATCAATTAACCCAAAAAAAAAAAACAAACAAACCACAATTTGCATAGGATTTGCACAGAAATCATGAATTTGAGCTGTTTTCAGGTTGACATGCATATGCAAAACATTGCGTAACTTCAAAACGGTGTACCCGCACGTCGCAAATTTGGTCTCAAAATATGCGGGAGACTTCAATGAAAAAAAGTCATAAAATGACGCGGCAAAATCTTTGCGCGTTGAGGAATCGTGGCGTGAAATGTCGAGAAGGGGGTCAATTTGACCCCCCAGTTAAAATAGGGTTAATTATAGCACAGCTTTATATACGTCGATCTCTAACCGTGGTCTAAACTCGACCAGACGTCTCCCTCTACATACTTTACAGTGATCATCTCTGTGTGCATGATGCTATGCAAGTAGTCCATGTAGAGTTCATACCACTGCATTGTAGGCCTAACGTTAGGTCTATAATACCGCAATGAGAACCGGACCTAGGATATAGCTTATCCTGGAAAACCGTTCAATGTAGGCCCTAGATGTTTAACAGTGGTCTAGGTTCTGCTTCTACTACGTTCTAGGGCTAAATCGTGATATCGGTCCCCTCTCATTCTGCGTGTGTGTCTCCACTAATGCGCAAAGTCTATGGAGGTTGAAAGAAGTCCCCAGCTATAGCGGTGAAGGGTGAGTGGGGACCTAACCGGAGTTCTAGACTACCTACTAATACTATAGTTGGGCCTAACCCGTTAGTATTACAATACTAGTAGTAGGCCTATTTCGCGTTAATGCTGTTCTAGTTGGAATAGAATAAATGAGTAGGGCCTACAATTAACGCCAACGGTTGTGAGACTTGTTTAGACTAACGGTTAGACTTTTACAGTTAGACTTAGAGTAAGCCCTACCTCGGTAGAACCCCAACTTAAGTACATGTAGACTAGACCGTGTCTATTAAGTTCTATTAGTTTCTCTAGGATCTAACATTACACTGTTAGTAGTTAACGTTAGGCCTACGACTAACGTTCTGGAGAATTTAGACTCAGAGTTTAGTGTGTCCCAATATTTTCTGAAACGCATTTAGCATTCTAATGTTAACGTTAGAACTTTTAGAACTCTATTAGAAGATAGCTCCTGATGATCGATGTATCATGAGAGGCATTTTTTCAACTTCGCTCTATAGGTGCCTACAAAAGTACAAGTAGCCCCCTCACACAGTTACAATGTCAGATGTACAATGTCAATGACGGTTACATTCGTCACTCATTTTTGTTAATTTTGGAAATCATAACCTGGTCTAGACTCTATTTTGTTTGAAAAATGCGTTTCTAACGTTAAAAAGTTAAAGACTTATGAAATAGTCCGCGAATATAGGCCGAGCCCCATCCCAACATGCACAAAGACTCAAAGTATTACTGTAATATTAGATCCTAACACCTAACAGTTGAGTTTCGGCCTCGGATTCTAGCTGTTAGGTACAAGGTGTTTATGGTAAGGTAACTGCGACCAGCCCCATAGCTAACTGTGTACACTAACGTTACAAGGAGCGTCCCGGGCCCGGGGTTATTCGTAAGGTAAATTAGATGGTCGTTTACGGAGAGGTAGTAGCCCATAATACTGGAAAAACTCAACAAGTTATAATTAGATCGATCTATGGTTTGCTTACCTTCAAAAATGTGAATAATATCTCCGCCCCACTCCATTTGAAGACAGAAATTTTCTCACGTCCATTATATCCAGGCTCTGATTCTCACGATTGCACACGCACGTAAATCCTATGCATATAATACACGCACAGCACATCGTATACACATGCACACAGGACGTCCACGCACAGGCGACAGACGCGTCGCTCAGGTAAACCAGGGAGGTTTTGTCTCACCTCCCTGGGTAAACCTTCCCGCGCCCAAACCAGGGGAAATTGCGGCTGGTGATTGGCTTAAAGTAAACACATGACAGGGGAATTCTCAATTTCTATTGGCCTAACCAAATGCATTCAAATATGTATTCACTGGAATTCACCCTAGTTCTGCCAGCTTGACTTACTAGTTCACGGTAGTTCCTTCAGTTTTACTAACATGCGCTGTTTTCGTAAGATCAACGAGTTTATGATAGTTTCTCCACTTCGACTAGCTTTACACTAGTTCCTCCACTTTGACTAATTCTTGGCGTATACACTGCAAACTAGTACAGCATACAATTTTATGCTAGTCAGACTTGATTGACTAGCTTTGGGTTAGTAAACCATGGCCTGATTTAATCCAGCAGAGCATTACTAGCTGCATTGCCGCATTTTACTATCATCATGTTCGTATAGCAATTTTTACTAACCCGGTGCTCGACTAGTTTAATGCTAGTCAGGCCAGGAATTGACCCATTTAGGTTGTGTGTGTATATTTGGATTTTTTCCAAATCATACCATGTTTTTATAAGAAAAATGACATTAAATTCTGCATAACTCTCAGAAAAAGCTATTTTGATCAGCCTAATCAAGTCAATCCAAATGTGCTTTATTACACACACACCCAAAAAGAAATTGTGCTACTAAATCACTTTTTTTTAACATGACTTCCTTCTTCTTCATTTTTTGCAGAGCTCACGCTATATACATACATATATTAGATTAAAGGGGATGGCTAGTAACCGATCAGTGGGAATCAGTGGGAATGCTAAGGGATGATTGTTCCAATCCTTGTGGGATTCATTTAAGAGTACATTACATATCTACTGTTGTGTGGAATTTATTTGCTTCAGAACGGTCTCATATTCAAGTAATGTGCAGATTAATGCCCCGTCACTGACCAGGGACGCTTACCTGGAAGCATTAAACTGCACATTACTTGAATATGAGACCATTCTGAAGCAAATAATTTTCACACAAGAATAGATATATAATGTACTCTTAAATGAATCCCACAAGGATTGGAACAATCATACCTCAGCATTTCCACTGATTCCCACTGATCAGTTACTAGCCATCCCCTTTAAGCATAATAGTATGGCAGATAATATGTAACAAAAATGGTCGAGATGCTCACATCCGGCGGAAAATGTGAAATTTTGCAAATAGGGGTATTTTGGGGCGCTGATTTCAAAACTTGCCGGATCCAAGAGATCTGACCACGGGGTCAGCCGCCATTTTGAATTTCAATATGGCCGCCATCACAAAACATATTTAAAGATCCCTATCTTCAGTTCTAAATGACCTGTGACGCCAAAATTTGGTACACAAGAGCGTTATAACATGCTGAATTTGATGACAGATTAATTTGAAGTGCATGACAAACATAGAATGGCCGCCATTTTGAATTCCAAGATGGCCGCCTCCACGAAAAGGTCAAAGTCCCTTTCTCAAATTCTAAGTGATGAGTGACGCGGAAATTAGCTGCAAACATGTATTTTTACGTGCTGAGTAAAAAAAAATGGAACTTATATGATGTCTGACAAACGCAATGCCCACTGTTTTGAATTCCAATATGGCTACCAAGACAAACATCATGACTAACATTCACAAGCATGCCAAAAAGTGCAGCAAAAATAAAGCATAATGCACCTTTCACTGACGTCACAACGTAAATACGATAGCGCGCACTCAATCACGTACAAATGCGCGCTCAATCAGGTAGCATAATTTACAAACCCGAGATAGAAATTTTCCACACTCCAACATGGCAACTTTTTAGGAAAGTTCAAATTGGCTGCCGTGCAGCTAATCAGACATATCAAATAAGTCTGTTATTGAAGTGGTCATATCACCATGCTTTTATGTATCAAATTTAATGGCCTATTTTATTCAGAACTGAAGATAGGGATCTTTGACGGCGGCCATATGGGAATTCAAAATGGCGGCCGACCCCGTTGTCAGACCTCTTGGATCCGGCAATTTTTGAAATCAGCGCCTCAAAATACCCCTATATGCAAAATTTCATATTTTCCGCCGGATGTGAGCATCTTTTTCACATATCTGCCACACTATAACTCTTAAAAGGGAAAAAATATCTCGATCAACTTGAGCAGATTAATCAATATCCGCTTCATTACATAAATTCTCTTACACTCTCATGAGAATACATTTCCCAAAACGTGTCATAAACTGAGAAAAAAAACCTGCTTAAATCAACCGAACAAAACTCATCATTTTTGTCGAGCCCACCAGAGGTGCGGGGAGACTAAGGGATCGTCCGTCCGTCGTCTGTCCGTCCGTCGTCCGTCCGTCCGTCCGTCCGTCGTCTGTCCGTAACACTACAAAAACTTTAATAACTCTTTACTCTGGGCTTCAATTGCAATCAAACTTCGAGGGAAGAGGGGTCATACAAAGTTTCACATTTTACCATATATGAGGTCACCTCAAGGTCAAAACTCACAGGCAGGGGTCAATGAACTTTAGGGCCCAATGTTAAGTTTTTATGGTGCGTTTCTATTATGGGTCATAACTTTTGATCCATAGGTCTGTTTGTGACTAAACTTGGATGGTAGATGTCCCTTGGGGAGTGGATGATCACCACAAGGTCAAAGGTCACAAGCAGGGGTCAACGATCTTTTAGAGCCCAATGTTAAGTTTTTATGGCGTGTTTCTTATGGGTCATAACTTTTGATCCATAGGTCCGTTTGTGACCAAACTTGGATGGTAGATGTCCCTTGGGGAGTGGATGGTCACCACAAGGTCAAAGGTCACAGACAGGGGTCAACGAATTTTTAGAGCCCAATGTTAAGTTTTTATGGCGCGTTTCTATTATGGGTCATAACTTTTGATCCATAACTCCATTTATAACTAAACTTGGATGGTAGATGTCCCTTGGGGAGTGGATGATCACCACAAGGTCAATGGTCATAAGCATGGGTCAACGAACTTTTAGATCCCAATGTTAAGTTTTTATGGCGCGTTTCTATTATGGGTCATAACTTTTGATCCATAACTCAATTTGTGACTAAACTTGGATGGTAGATGTCCCTTGGGGAGTGGATGGTCACCACAAGGTCAAAGGTCACAGGCAGGGATCAACGAACTTTAGGGACCCAATGTTAAGTTTTTATGGCACGTTTCTTTTTTTTTTTGCCATAAATTTTTACTCTTTTATATCTCTTTTTATCTGTTATATCTCTTTCTTTTATCTATTATATCCCATTCGCGTACAATTTCTTGTACGCGAATGAGCGAGACACATTATGGCACTTGCCTTGTTAGTTACCCTACCAACCTACCCCCCCCCCCCCTACAAAACAAAATAACCGTATGTGTATATCATCAAAACAAACCGTATTCCTGCCTAACCCCCTTAACCATTACTCTACCATTACCTAACTACATCTACCTAACCCCGACCATCCCCACTTATTTCCCCAATAACATACCCCCCCCCGTAGCTTACCCTCAGCACACACCCATGTACACACAAAACATCAACAAAAACATACCCACAAGTGCGCACCCACAAACACCAACACTTGCACACCAAATCACACAAGCATACATGTGGTATCATGGTTACCTGTTTCCTAGACAGTAGACATACACCAAAAACCGAAGCCAACCAAACGTTTGACATGGGAAAGAGAGAGAAAAAAAGTGACCACCATAATGCTGATACATACCGATTCCTAAACATTAATACGGCACAAATCGAAACTGACCATACATCTGACGTTGGGGAAGAAAGATTAAAAAAATAGCATATATAATTCATACGATGTGGACACCTATCCCTGCCAATAATGTGAATAAATCAATAAGAAAAAACAACAAAAAACACTCTCTATGTAAGTTTCAACTGCTCCCATTTTTGCAAATGAAACCCAAGTTTACCTGCTTTCACCGCAACGTTCTTTTCCTCCTCTATCAAATCCAAAACAAATTTCTTTATCTTTTCCCTCTTGGGTAACTTATTTTGTTCTCTTGACCGAAATATTACAACTTTCATCAAAATTATCAAAGCATTCACACATTTAATTCGATTTGAACCACCTCGTAAACCCAAGAAAATATCTCTCCATTCGAAAGCTTCTAACTCGACTAAATCATAATACTCAATAAGAAACTGCCATATAGGCTTTACTGTCACACAATCAAAAAAGATATGTGAATAAGTTTCCCTTTCCAATTGACAATAAGAACAAAGATTATCATTCACAAAACCGAACTTGAACAAATGTTCCCTTGTGTATATCACTCCGTGTAACAACTTACACTGAAATTCTCTATGTTTACTAAGTAAAGTCGTACTTTTTGGTCTAATAAATAAATTTCTAATTTCCTTATCACTGAAATTATACTTCACTTCACCATATCTTATTTCCAGAGTATACAGTTCTCGTAAAGCTGTAACAAAATACTCATACAATATTTTTTACTTAATATTTTGAAATTCTGATATTTTATCAAAAATCACACACACACACACAAACACACACACAATGTTTCCTGCATGGATGAATGTGGTCATGTGTATTTTAATTTGACATTACTCTCTTCGTTGAGTCAGATTAAAATTTTTCATCAGAAATTCTTAAGGTCCATCCTTAACGTAAATAAATGTACACCCGAAGGTATGTTTTACGGTGAGACAGGCCGTATGCATATTTCAGTTTAAATTAAGTGTAGAATGATAGGTTTTTGGTTAAAGATATTAAAGGGAACTCACTGTAAGTATACATTCAGGCTTAAGAGCGGTGAGTTGGCTCAATTGGTAGCGCGTCTGCCTCACGATCCTAAGGACCCGGGTTCGAACCCGAGTCTGGACTGAGCAATATTGTGTGTAAGCATACCGTCCCCTCTAGCAAGAGGCAAAACACTCTGTCCCTCGGATAGGACATAAAATGGAGATCCCGTGTATGAGACAGTTACAACTCCTGCACGTAAAAGATCCCGCTTCATTCATTCATCGCAAAGAGCAGGGTGTTTAACCCGGTGAAATGGTCCCATCTCATATCCAACTGGACCCCATGGAAGACCAGCTTAGCGTAGCTGAATATGGGATATCCAGCCATCTTCTCAGATGGAAATGAACAAACAAACAAACTTTATTATTCTAAAGTCAATTACGGACAGAGACAGCCAACCCGTGGTGTCAAAATGGCTGTCATGCATAGAAGACTGTGTTTTAAATAATGCGGGGTATGACATGATGAGTGGCAGGGGCAAGCAGAAGGTCTCAGTAAACGTGGATTATTTATGCCCTCAAGCTCATAGCAGATTGGCTGATATCGCGAGGCACGATATTATGTCGAAAATATGGTCCAATAGTGTTTGTGTTAATTTTCGAATTTTCGAAACAGATATTTTGCTCGAGGAATATTTGCTAAAGCTGAGCAGACGGGATGCGATTTTACTCTGCCGATTCAGGTGCAGTTCACGCCGTTTGCCAATCATTATTATTGGGAGATTTTAAGAAGACAAATATTGAATACAGTAATATCGAATACCCGTGTTGTGATTTAAAGGAAAGAGGGGATGAATTCCATTATAGTTTTATTTGCCCTTTTTTAGTTTAATGGAATTTATATGAATTAAATTACTGAAACTGCACTGGTCTTATCGACTCGAGACACAGTGAACAGTTCCAGCTGTAACATCAAATCTGTACTTAACAAAACAGAAACAAAAATTCAAACAAAAAAGTAGCAAAATACAAAATATGATATAAAGTTTGTCATGACAAGAAAGTTTGTCAGCATAAATACATAAAAGACAATTCTCTATAACATGTGAAACACGAAGGAACCGCAAAAGCAAAGCTTGTGACTGCATGTTCCAGAAAAAAGTATCAATGTAAATTCGTTTTGCACAAAGTACTAATGACGAAACTATAATGAAAACTAAAATGGCAAAGTACAAAGAGTAGAAGAGGTAAAAGAAAAAGAGAAAGAAAAGGAAAAAGAGAGGAAAGAAAGAGAATAAGTACTGATTGACAAAAATAGCATAAAAATTCACAGGTATACGAGCATGACCTATCTACGATCAGTTTCATAACGAGTTCAAAGTATGAGTACTAGTGTAGTGATTATATGGGAGCATAAAACCAAAGGTAACGCAAACGTACACTTCAAATTGATCCGCCATGCATTGAGAGAGAATAATGTAAAATAACAGGTTACATGATTCTGATAAGGCAAGTTATACTCATTACGTAACATTAATTTGAGTTTGTTTGTTTTTTTTTCTTTTTTTTTAAATAAACAGAGAAGAACATTTGACTAACTCTTCTGCGGGAAGATCATTCCAGAATTTGGGTCCGGTGAAAGCAATTGTTTTTTGAGCAAAAAGTGTACGAGTACGTGGAAGGTGAAACGAGTCTCTTTGCCTAGTGGGGTATGCATGAACCGCATAGTTCTTTTGAAACATATGCATAAATATGTCGGGCAAGTCGTAGGCTGATAACTGATACATAATGTGCCTAAGTTGTATAAAAACAAATCAGCAACATTAAGTAGTCTCAATAAAGAAAGGCAAGAACATTTTGGCAGGCATTTGCTCATCAGCAACCCCAGTACATTGCATATGGAAAACATAAAACAAATCCAGTTTAAAACATTTAAAGGAGCTTGTGCGATTCATAACAATTATGGTGCAGCATTTTGATTTGACTCCAAAGGCTGAAAGGCTTGGTCCTGATCCTGTATACAAAAGACCTTGTGTAGTTACTCGTATAGTGGTAGACAAACGAAACGACGTGATATCCTAGATTTGAAGCCATTTAGTGGTATACTCAATAGTTTCTTGCCTATTTCATCTATGCTAGCCACTTTCGTAAAAGTGTTATATTTCGTGTTTTGTGAATATGTATATTGTTCTTATATTATTCTATGGTATGTGTTGTATACTCTCATACCCCTAAAGGGGGTCGAAAGAGTTAATAAAATATCTATATCTATATATATCTCCAATGACTACGATAATCATAGTAATCTTTATTTTGTTCTTTTGATTATCGGTGCCATTTTATCCTGTTATAGAATAACAAACAGCAAAGTGAAAGAAGATCATACTATATTATGTTTTCGTATATAATTTTCATGTTGATGAGGCATTCCGAGAGATGGGGTCAATGAATTACACGAGATGCCCCTACGCAATCACAACTAAATTAGTGATCTAAAAGTTGATAGCACTGTGCCACTTTTGTTGTTAAGATTGACTCTGTCGAGGTCCCATGATACTCTGACCGTTTTATCTTTGAGGAGATGGGAGTCTTGATGTCGTACAAGAACAATCAAGATTGTTTGAAAAATTAACACATTTCAGATATCATTATCGATAATTTAATCATAAATAATTGTGGGCACTTGATACACAAGGTATGGCATGGCTTTTCCATTTTTAGTCAATACGAAGTTGGATTTTAATACGCTTAATGAAGAAACAACTGAGCAAAACGACTATCTCCTTTTGACCACAGACGGAAACTGCTTTTATTAAAGCCCAACACGATGTTATTTAGGCAGGTAATTTCTTCTCGCAGACAAAGCAGGTCATGAAGCCGCCGTTTCTGTCATTTACGCGAGAGTTGCTCCACATATGAGCGTTGTTTTCCTGACCCATATAGTTGTTCGGTTCATCTTTACTCCAAAAATTTTCGGATGCTATGCTCAGGCTGGTTCCGTCTTCCCACTGCCAGCCGCCACCAACACGATTCAGTCCTGTGGCAAAGAGGTGGAGAGGGAGCAGCGAATCAAATTTGACTCTGTGTTGTATTGTGTTGTTCAGAAACCAATTAAAACAACTGAGCTCCCAAATCCCCCTCCCTAAACAAAATTTTTAAAGGAATAGATAGGCCTAATGCATATTCAAGACGTTATGGTTTCCAAATAAGGGACAAAACGCCAACGTCCATCCTACAATTGGACCTCCGAGAAGATACTATTGTAACAGCATAATGTAATTGAATGCATTTAACGTTTAGAGTAGATTAAGGGTACATTGCGCTAGTACACGTAAAAGTGTCAATATAATGATGATTAGGGTTTTCTTGTTATTTATTCCTGCTAAACATGAACAAGGTAAACTACACTTGTCTATGCGTATTACATTTGATAACTGCACAATTGCCGAAAATAGCGCAAATCCTGTTCCTATTCTAACGATACCATTATCTCGTTAAAGAAATAAGAAAGAACTTAGCCACGGATTTAACCCTTCATAATGATACGTATATCAAAGCCCGAATATAATCATTAGCCGGCTAAAAGTAAGCTCCAGAAGAAAAAGGAAAAAAAGTACATACCTATCCAGAACTCCTGATGGTTGACATATTCCGAGACGAACTTGAGCTCTTCGAAAGTGTTCAAACTGACGACCTGGGAGCCGTTCAGATTACAGGTGCTGTTTGCGTCACTGTAGGTTCCTTTTCCTGCACCAGCTTGTAGCAAGATCCCCACTAAGTATTCTTTACCCAGCCCTCAGGGCAATCCACTGTGGAGGGACCGTGGCCAATGAAATACGGCAAGAGCAATTTGGATGGTTAGGGCGCCTCGTCAATAACTTATTATCGGTTAAAATAGCAGAAACACACAAAGTTTCGTGTTTATTTTCACCTTGGGAATATGACGTATTTGAAATCAAAGAGCACGGGCGTATTGAGATGGATTGGGGGAGAGATGTACCTTTATAGCCTTCATTATAGGAACTTCAAACAAAATAGATGTCTTGTACAATGTGTACAGGGGCCACGGGGGTTCGGCCTCCCATGGGTTTCACCAGGGAGGTGAGACAATACCCTCCCTGGTTTCACGCAGACCAAAGAAAATGCATGCAACTATACAAACCTTATCAGTCCAAATGCATTGCCCCTGTAAACAATATTATATAATGCACTTGGCCTTATCTGAAAGATATATAAAATAATCAGTATTTGTTTGTTCTATACCCAAGAGCGTCTGACTTTGGAACAAGCACGTAAGCGTGGAGAAAAAAAAATACCATGAGGTTCATTAATTTCAATCTTTTGATTGGGGACTATCCCCGCGTCGCGGGGACTAATGTGAACGCGGGGACAGATATCACCGATTAACTCCTCTGAAAACATATCATCAATGACCGCAGCAATCTCGTTACCATGCAGTTCCATATCATAATTACGTTCCAGTTGGCGCTCACAGAGGACAATGAAATTGCACAAACCGAATGGTAAATGTGTAACTGGTGAACTTGAACCTAAGATAAGAAAGTCACGAAATTTTAACATTTCATTTGTTTCTCCAAAGCAGTATATATTAGGGGCAAATTATGTCCTTATACATTTCAACTTCAAGGCATCACTCCCAAATCTTGGAGTGATCCCTGAGGTCACTCCAAAATGAGTGAAAATGAAAATTTTCACTCAAAATTCACTCCAATTTCACTCTAAATTCACTTTTTTTTTGTATTCACTCCTTCAAGAGTGAATATTTTCACTAGCTTTTTTTTTAGAGAGTACACACGAAATTTGTCAATAAATAGCCTCTTTATTAGTCTTCCATTAAAATAAAATACTGTGTGACCTTTACATCCATTCCATTGGTGCGTCGCTTATAATTTGCAATAATGACTGTAGAAGAAGTATTGCTATGTTATTATCAACCCAAAACGTCACTTCATTTTGTCACAAACCGAAAGGTAATGGCGTTATTACCTCAGATCATATTCTATTATGTACATGTTTGCAACCAAGCATAACTATTTTTACTTGATTTTAATCGAACGTGAGATGGTGTAGAATAGTTTTTCTGTACTCTAACATTCCTGAGAATAATTTGGAGAGAGACAGAGATGAAATATCCACGTAAAACTTATCCTTCATGTCAGCGTCCATTGCGTAATTTTCGTTCAAATTAATGATTTAAAAAACGAGTTTCCACCAGATGGACAGTGATGGTGACGATGAAAATAATAATGATAATGATAATAATAATAATAATAATAATAATAATAATAATAATAATAATAATAATAATAATAACAATAACAACAACAACAACAATATATCCAGAGTAGCCTCTCCAGTGTTGTCTCTGTTTTACCAGAGGGCCCTGCCCTTACTATACTTGATCCAAGCCTTATCAGGTATCCATTTATACACCTGAGTCGAGAGAGACATGGTGGGTAAAAACATTTTGTCCAATTAGGAAGTAGGCACTGGACGGTAGGACCTAATCGAACTCGGGTCCTCCAATTGGGAATCGGCGCCCCAAGTGATGGTTGTGATGCCTTGTGCGGCATCGGGTAAATCGTTTAAAGATATATATATATATATATATATATATATATATATATATATATATACAGACACAAACACGCACGCGCACACACAAGAAAATACTGTAGAATGACAGTTTTCTAGCGCTTTAGGCATGGACTGAACGAGTTGTCATAGAAGCAAACCTGTTGGTGAGGTCGATGTGTCGGTAGAGGTCGTGCTTGATGTAGTCGTTGACTTCTCATGGACTTTAGAGGGCGTCGTATGTGACTGTGTCGTCATCGATCTGGTGGTCGAAGTACTCGTGGAACCGTCTTCACCAGTGAGCGAACCAGTTGACGTCGTGTCAGGTGGTCGGTTAGTTCCCGCCCCGGATGATGCTACGAGAGAATTTAGATGACCTCTACTTATTCTGTGATCAAAAAAGCGCCCAAAGTTCTCATTCGGCAACCATAATAATGAAAGTTGCATATGGTACTTTTGTCGTCACGGTAGAAGTTTGATATAAACCTAAGCTTTTCATCACTTTATTTGTTTTTCCGATTTCAAATATTTTTTTCTCTTTTTTTTTAATCGTGCCTGATGAATATACAAGCCAGATGCTCTATACTACCTCGTAAGATATCAATCGCTATGAAAGACGATAATAAAAAAAAAGTCCTGCAGTTTTTCTTTTTTTAACTAGAAAAAGATTATGCATAATTCTACATTATCCATTTATAACACGCCTTTACAGATTCTTATTATTCTATTTGTCCATTTTCAAATGAAATTCATATCTAGATCATTATAAAAAACAAACAAAGTATATATTCCAAGACAGTGGGATGTAAGAGCATCTATGGAGCATGTAAATCATTATTTATAGACTTCAGATGTTTCGATCATTCTAGAAATCTGGAGGAAGATAAATATAAATATAAATATAAATAATACTCACTAGTTTCACAGTTCATGCCACTATATCCCGACGAACAGTGGCATTTGTAGCCGCTAATAGTCTCTTCGCACCAGCCGTTTTTACACGGTCCCGACAGGCAATCTGAAATCAAAGGTTTACAAGGTGGTAAGTTATTAATGTTAACGAATTACAAGGAGTCACTTCATACAAAAATATCTCAGCAATGGCCGCAGCAATCCCTCAAAGTACGTGTATCTACTGAACGCAATATTTTCCTGCGCCTATCACCATGCATTTCCATATCATGTTGCAGTTAGAGTTCACAAATCACAGCGAAATCACATATTAAAAGAGAATGGTAAATGTTTATAATCGAAATTGAACCTGAACCGTATTTATACAAAACAGTCGTATTAGGAACAAACATAGGCCCTTGTACATTTTACGTAAGATGATATTGTCAGGCTGGCCCCACACTATTGTTTCTTTTTCATCGACCTACTACACACACACACACACACACACACACACACACACACACACAACACACACGCACACATTCACACGACGCATCATTTCTATCAGGTGTCTGCCGAATAAATCTGCCAATCTGGGGTTTCACTTGACTGCGTACCATGAAAAATTGAAGCATTTTTCATTCCATTTATAATCTGCACCTAGCTTTCAGACAACAGCAGACTGGTGTTGCGGCATCGATTTTTCATGCTGCTATATAGTGAGAGACAACATGAAACTTATCGTAATAAGAATAATTAGCATATGTTATTAATATTCCCTCTGCACCATCAATTATGAGGGAAAATTATAATGAGGTGACTTATGCACATGCTCCACTTCAAAAGATTACTGTGTTGACGGATATTCGAAAGGAAGTTGTGCGTTTCACAACTTTTGCACATGAGTTAACCATGGCGACGCTTGGTCCAACCAAAATGGAAACATGTCATTCACCTGCATACCTCAAGGTCACAATTACGTGTAGTAGGGTGCGGGGTAAAAACCAGCTAAAACTGAGAGAAATTAATATTTCATGCAGGTATAACTTACGCGTAAAAATGTCATTGAAAATGGCAAAAAAAAAAAGATGTCAGAGGCATATGACTGGATGTAGTTGCCGTGGCAACGACTGTTTGAAAATAATTTATACTAAAAAAACAAAAACGCAAACACCAAGTAGGGCTCCTTTGTTACTGAATATACCTTGAGCTGAAAACAGAGAGAATATACCGAGTAACAGTTCATTTCTCTGAAAGAAGTCAGTTTTGCGGAAGTGATCTGTGATACTTGTACAGCTGTATATTATATTAAACCGACACTCCATAACTTTCCTACTTTACGTTAGATTTTGATATCAGTTTCAACGTTTTATCCTTTGGGTTTTTTTCTCTAATGAAGTCAACTTGAACAAGGATTATAATGTCACCTTAAGACCCCACACCAATCAAAATATCTCTATCTTCGTATATGACACACGTATTATGGGATATCACATTTTCAAATACATTATCTATGTGCATTTTACCTGGTATGCGACAAATTGGGTATCCCTTCCCATGACAGGTCGGTACAAGAGATGAAACTTTGAGAAATTTCGGGATGGTCGTTACCACGGATCCATTCCTCAGTGTCTTATTGCCACACGCGGGGAGTCCCCGGGTGGAGTAGTTCAGGGCGGAGTGTGGCGAACGGCCACAGTTCGACGAAGCTACCATCACAGGTAGCGTGACTGTAAGAAATTCAGAGTTTGATGTTAATTTTTGTTTTGAATTACTTTTTCCTTCACAATAGAAATATCTTCAAACTCATGTTAGAAGTACCTGGCTAGATAAATTCCCCACAATCGCAGGTGTAAAACACATTGGGTATTACGGAATAATCTATTTCGATGGGCTTTAATTACCGGTACTTGAAAAGATTTTGCGCGAAGTGAAGCAGCCCCGAGGTGAGAAGTCGAAGCATTCAACGCCTCCCCGGAATATAATTTCATACGAGATAGACCATTTTTATTATACATTGTACGATCGCTTTACATGGGTTGATCAAAGTACTTTGAAAATAAGGCACACCTTCAACTTTAATTTTAGTGGTAGCTATTCACTCACAGCACAAATCCGCAAATGAATAGCTGTGTCCAACCAGAACACGCAGCTTTGCAGTGTAATGATGCGGAAGCCATTGCATGCGCTATTCAAACTCAAATGTGTGCTAGTCTCAGTGGTATCCAAATTGCGTTCCCTATCATTTCATTACTCGGTTCAGTTCCCTTTCTTGCCATTTGTTCGTGAGAAAATGTTTGTCCATGAGAGAGTATTTACAAGAATATTCCGCCCGTGTGATCACATTAGTCCAATATAATGCCATTATGTTTATCTAAACACTGACTACTATTTGACTAAAATTAATGCCCGTTTACACAGAGTACGGTGATACGGGCAACGGGCCAGGTTTTTGCAATGGTGCGCCAAAAGGAACTACAGTATGTCTCCTTCTGTTACAATATCATTTCCCCCTCGAACGATTTTGTTACAAAATTAATCATCTACTGTTGATTTTGTTGCTCTTGATTTTGACATAAGAATAACATTTTAGGTGATTTGTACCGAATTACTGATTCTTTTTTTAACAGAACCAGACATGGCTCCATTTGGTGCACCAAAGCAAAAACCCGTACCGTTGAACGTATCGCGCTCGGTGTAAAAGCGCCTTAACACAAATGTGATTCGAACTCGATACTTCAAATATGTAATTGTGCATCACAAAACCAACAAAAAGTCGTACAACCCGTTTTTCCATGAGGACTGAACACTGGCGAAAAGGGAAAACCTATAGAAATTGTAACCATATTTTTTTTTTCCCTGAAAGTGTAATTTCCCTTTGATATTATACTTCTTCAGTTTTGGTCATAAAACGAATGGCAAACTGTCTATGTTGCAGGTTGTTTTTTTTTTCCTATAACACTTTGTTTCGGTCTGACGAAGGCTTTTTCAGGTTGATTTGCTGATTCGGGCACTAGCTATCCTTTATTTTTATTGTTTTCATTTTTAACTGTATAACTTTCGAAAGGATGATACAACGGCTTTGGAAGTTAGTATCAGTGATGAATAGAATGTACTTCGATAATGCGTAAACTTTTGATCAGTTTAGTTATCCCTTAATAGTGGTTACCATGGACTTTTGTGTCCTGGTATTTGTTGCATGCATTACTGAGAGCTGCAAACTGGCATGTGACTGGGAGAAAATACGTATGCGTGACTAGACGCTATATGATTCAAAGCCTTTTTTTCTCAGTTTACATTTTTCCAGAGTGTTTACCCTTTTCCATTATTTTGATGGGTATAAACAGTCCATATACTATGACAATGTTATTTAAAGCTTGCTCATATTCGTATAAGCCCTTAACTATAGAAATTCATGAATGGCTACATTTTGGTGGTTTTGTGATGCAGAGACACGTATGTTATATGTAACAATATTTTCACAAGGAGATGACGTGAAACGATACAGTCATGTTATATATCAATTATAATACATGTTTATATTGACATTTCTCTGTTATTAAATTTTATCTATTCAGCAATCGCACTCATTCTTCGACCACGGTTAGATAAAATCCAGGATACTGAAAATACTCAGGCATTTCCATTCAATTGCATTCTATCTACTGTATATCATATAGAAGAGCTCCATTATAGGCGTTGCAGGAAATCACACAAGCTCGTAACGACATCTATACTCACCAAAAGAAATGATTAAAAATATGGCGCCAGACATTAGGAAGAGTACCTTGTCACATCCAAGAGGATTCTGCAAATAACGAAATGTTCAACATCTAGTCAATCGCCAGAAATAGTGCACACACAAACAGAAACAGGAAAGCGCTCACACGCACATACACAAACATATTGGATTATTTGTGTGTGTGTGTGTGTGCGTGTGTGTGTGCCTGTGTGTGTGTGCCTGTGTGTGTCCGTGTGTGTCTGTGTCTGTCTGTCTGTCTGTATGTCTGTGTCTGTGTGCGTATCATGTTCAAGGTATTTTCTTGTGTATTAATATAAATACAGAAATTTGCTTTTCCACTGGCAAAAAAGAAAATTGCATAAATTAGTTCCCATATACTAATAGCAAAATATATTTTATTCATACAAAACATCTAGACACACACGCTCACACTCACTCAAATGTTCTTTAAAAATCTGGCCCTCGGCCCCTCCCCCCCTCCCCATCTCCCCTTCGAGGATAAAAGGAGAAGTAGATGAAAGAGAGAATATGTGAAAGTGAGAAAGGATCGAGTGATGAAAGAAGGAAAGACCGAAAGTACGGACTGGTGGGGTGGGGGTTAGGGAGAACACTTATTTATATGAGAAGCGCCCAACCATTAAAGATATTTATTTCTTAATTGTCTAACAATTCACAGTACATTAACTAATAGCTATAATAATCTAAATCACATATTCATCATACCAAACCCTTGATATTATAAAACATGATAACAGCCACACAATGTTCCTTCTAAACACGACACACAGATCAGCGACCATCGGACCATACAGGCACCAGCCCGAGGCGCCCAACCAGTTCGGCAACCAACAAAGAGCGCAGTTCCCGCCACCACTAATATATCCTCACCCACTCCGTTTTCCGTCCACCAGTCCCCCGGAGCCGACCAAGTGGGGGCAGCGAGACAAACATATAGATACATCAGCAGAGTGTGCCCCACCGGGCAAAAGGAGCGGTGAACAAGGCACTGAGCCCTCAAAGAGCCATTTCAAATACCTTGGCACATAATTATGCGTGCCCAATTCAGGCTGTGTCAAAAAAATGTCAAGAATAGCTACGTGTTCAATAGCAACTCTTGTTGAATAAGCCCCCCCCCCCTCCCTTCCCCATAAGAGCTTCATACATAACCCCTCATATATAAATGTGTCGCGCTTAAGAAAATTTTTCATGTCCACGCAGACTATCATATCCTATCGCTGAAACTAATATAAAACTAATATAATTTATTATGCAATTGTGTTCATCATAATCATCTTCACAAATATCACTTAAAACATATCATGTCTGAAAAAAAACCCACAACAATCATCGAAAATCTCAAACAGAAAAAAAAATGAAAAAGAATTGCTTGTGGTATTTGTACACCATAATTAGAAATGATCTTTGCAGTGTATGTCAATAGTTGAAATCAATAAAACATATGAATAAAAAACTCAAACAAATATTTACTTAACTAAATTGAACATACATCAGATGTGTCAAACCTGGCATAATTCTATAACAAACAAACTATTGACAACAGCACTGAGTACTTTGAAGAAAAAAAATCAAATCAAACACGTAGGCAGTGCAAGCCTGTAACAATCCCGACAATTATTGACAATGCTGTTAGGCGTGATAGGTTGCTTTTAATACTTTGGAAATCAGGTCAAAAACTCAGGTATTACATGCCTCTAGCAATTCGAGCAATGGGATGAAGCATGATGCTAAGCATGAATCAAACATATTGAAACAGATAATAACGCTCATTAATCAAACCCCCTCACTGAACCTTCATAATTAACCCCAATGTGTAAAATGCACTGTGCCAGACGGATTAGAACATTTACAAAACACAGTCTATGCAATAATGTTGTCATTGTATTCCTACATTTCACAAATTCTTTGCATAATTATGTGAATTTCATTTTAAAAATGACTGTCTAATTTCTAAGATGTTATAAGCAATCATCTGGATACCAGACCAAATTTCATTAAAAAAACCCCGTAACATACACATGATACATGCCCAATTTTCCACGATACTATGGCCATGATAGCAGACAGTAATGAACGAACGAAGCACTGGGTGTCGTGGGCTACGGTCACAACCCCCCCCCCCCCCCCCCCCCAAAAAAAAAAAAAAAAAAAAAAAAAAATCAGCCTGCACGACGACCGGTCGGCGGGTTTTTAGCCAATTTCGGTTGGACAACGACCAGTGATCGACCAGTGACCGACCAGGCACCAGTGATTTTTAGGGCATCGGTCGGTCGCAGCTGAAGTTTTAACGCGGAGTTCAAATTTCAGCGGCGACCGACCAGTTTCCACTCGCTGCCCAAAATACGCACGGTGTCCGAGCGGCAACCGCCCAGGCACTGACCTAATCGAGCGGTCGCTGCCGAGCGATTTAGGGAACGAAAATAATAGAGACAATAATGAGAACAGCACAGAAGAAAACCAAGGGAATAGATCAAGCGGTCGCCGTCGAGCGATTTAGGGACTAAAAATGTAAAAATGATAAAGATAAAAATGACAGGAGTACTGAAGGAAACTATAGGGACTAGATGGAGAAGATAATCCAGAGCAATGTGGAAGAAGCAAGAGGAGGGATAGAGGCAAGGAAACCCAGACAACATCTCAGCATCTCAACATCTCGGCAACCATGCAACATGAGGGACATGGACGACAGGGACAACCAGTTTGGGGCAAAAGAGATGAAAGTTGAAAGTTAGTGTCGATATATGTAGACTTATAGTAATATATGGTTTGGTTATCTTATCATTTTATTAAAGGTCTATTGAATGAAGAAGTAATGAATGACAAGACATGGGGAAAATGAAAATATAAAATTAGATAGGAATAGGAAATACTGTAAAATATAGAAGCAAACAAGATATTTTGGAAAATTCTAATCTATTCCAATCTTTGTTCCATCTTGCACTGTTAGAACGCTGTGTAAAATTTCGTTGTTTAAAATATTGTTGTTTAAAATTCTAAACAATGTTGTTTAAATATAGAAAATTGGAGCTTGATTGCCTTAAACAGCGGTTGTTTAAAAACAATTCGGAATGATTGTCCAAACAATTAAACATCGTTGTTTAGAAATTGATGGGCAAAAGTCATGTGATAGTCATGAACCAATCAGCGGGCCTGGATGTATATCCTTCGTCGCAATCGATCGCCGCTGCCGGGCGGCCGGCCACCGCGTTCGCGCCTGGCCTCACGTTGACACACACACACGTACATCACACGTTTATGTACGTATTATAGCTATACAGCAGCGCGGCTATTCATCATGATGGACGGCGGTGACGATGACTGCAATGCAGCTATATGGAGCTGGAGTCACGAACATTCTCAGCAAATGGGGTCTAGCGTATAGAAGAACTTTGCCAGTCATTTCCAAGGTATTTATTTATTCAACTGATAGTTACATCGCTTCATGCCTATCTGTAATTTGCATGATGTATGAAGCTAGTCACGGCTCACGCTTTGGGTTCTTGGCCGGGCTGCGCTACGCCTCGTCTTCATGCATGTAACGTTAGATCTAACATAGTAACAAACTGTTAATTTAACGTTAACCTTAAGTTAAGTCGTCTGTACCGGTACGTACATAAATATGTTTTCAACCAACTCGTGCTTGTATAAACACTTGCATAATTCAATCCTTACATATTTTCAAAACTTCACATAGAATACAAAAACTAATCATCTAAATCAGCGTACGGAATATTCCCATTGTTGACATAGTACCGTACATCCCAGTAGCCTATTCGTTGTAACTAACAGCTAGACCTACAGTAGACTCTACCCTGGTATTCTAAGTTGTATTAAACAGGCACCGTATCAGTCACATCATGCACAATTTATAGGCGCAGCTAGTGTCCGAGTTCGATGATGTAGAAATCTAACAAGTTAGTTGTAGGCATAGGGTGTAACGTGACGGTTTAGGGCCTAGCTAGGCAATGCTAGGGCCTAGTCAAGGGCTAGGGCCTATATTTTAGACTGCTGGTGCTAACTACAGTGTAATGTACGGTAGTTCAATTACACAATGACCTGTCTCGATCATTTCCTACCTTATGGTCAGCTGTATGATAGCCCTACTACCTTTGTACATCGACCACCCTCTATAAACCGACCGTGTATTAAAATTGGCGCACTGAACGCTTAGTACGCACTGCACGCAAAGCACATAAAAATTAATGGATTGGCTTTGACTGTTGATGAGGATGGTGTGGGAAAACGCGAAAATTCACCGTTCATTAACAAAGTTAATGCCAATGGTTTTAAGCAAGGACAAAATTTCGAATGAATATTTTCACCGAATCGTAATGTAATGTCTATGGAAGTTTCTACAAAGCTTCGTACAAAGCTTCGTACAACACGGTGTTCAATACAACTCGATTTGCGTGCATTGTCAATGCAAAAACAGCGGTCGATCTCGATAAGGAGCGTTTCTCCGCGGGGAGCTGAAACGAGGCCACGCAAGTTCGACGGCTATATTTTTGCACTAAAACTTCGAATCGAAAAGGGAACAAAGGCATTTGATAGCCTAGCTCTGGATTTTCTCAATCACGTATGTCAAGTTTTTTGCATGAATTTAAGTGTTAAATATTCTTATCAAGCAAATAAACGTTAGGCGGTCGATGAGTAGTAGGTCCAACCGTACAACCAAAATCTACTGTAAACATAACGAACCCCCTAAAATCCAATACTAAAGTGCAAGGTAAGTTCTGCTACTTTTGCTGTCAGAGCAATTCATTCTTTACTGAGCATCATTGCCATCAATGATGCTCGATGAATTAAGGTCTACGTAAGCTTCCAGTAGAAAAAAAGGCCTAGAACCCCTACTAGAATATGAAGATAAAGACAGAAAACAGATTGTGGTGTTTTTAACGCACAATATAGTCTATGCACCACACGTAAACTTAATGCCTGTAGTAATAATAAACCACCTTAATAGTGGAGTAACCTCCAGTTCTATTTGTTTCGTGTAGGTAGGTGGAACCAATTTTTGGCACATTTGTCACCTCGAATAAGTTTCTATGCAAAGATTAGGAGCTTTCTTTTCAGTCTGTCAAGATTTCCATGCCAAACGAAGCACATTGTGCTAATTCACACAAACGTGTGAGAAAAATGTTTATAGAATGAACATTTTTGCAGAAGCTAATGATCATGCATAATTCACTCCATCATTTATGTTTTTGTTATTAACTTGAGTATTATATTTCTTTTTCCATTTGGTTTATAGCATTCTTTCTGGGCCACCCTTAATATGATTACAAATGCAATCTTGTTCCCTAATTTGTACAGATCAAGCAAGACTTCAGCCAGGAGATCATGGCTGAAGACAGGATGTTTGCAGCATGGCCATGTATGCTGATCGACAAAGTACTCTAGTATGGGGAATCAAGATGTCCATCAAAGCAAACGCTGCTTATTCGTCACACAGGTGACACCGATGGCCTTTCCCAAGGTACATTTTAAATAGTATTGCTCTGTGTAGAGATTCTCTTCTACAGCCCCAGTACCACCCTTTCCTTTCTTGCATTTGAGTTGAGGTGAATTTATTAACAACATTAACAAAATACTTACAGTATGTACATGACTATAAAAAAAAAAATGTTAGACCGAGAAATTCATTCAATGCTTGTTAATTAATTTCTAAGACTTTCGCAAAAACCTGCAAAAACTGAAGTGGATCTGTAATTTCAAAGCCAATATCAAAGAGATCATCCGGGCTCTTGATGACTCTGCTTTGTCCATCATTCAACTTGCATGTCATGTTCCCGTATTTGGTTTTGTTGCCGATTCGACATCATGAGCTTCCTTGGCATTTATCATGCACCGATCGAGTGACACATTGCATGCCTTTAGATATTCATTGATGTACACACTTTTCATGTTCTCTTTTCCTTTCAGACTAGAATGCCCAGAATACAGTTTGTTCCTTTTGTTTGCAATAAAGTGGACTTTGATCTGCCTGCTCTTTCCTTCTTGCCTTTTCCCCAAGATGATGACAAGATCATGATGATAAGATGTCCTCTTTCCAAATGTCTAAGCCAACTTCCTTGGCAACATTTGACTCGCCCTCAGTAAGCTCTTCCTCTGTCTCCTCAGCCCCCTCTGGCAGGCCAGTCAGGCAGAGATTGTCCCTCCTTAGCTCATGTTGGACCTCATCCTGCTGGAACTGAATCCTCAAGAGATGACATGTGGATTCAGAACATCTTTAATTGTGCTCATACAAGCTTCTTTCGCTCCTTGTATCACATGCGGTAGTGCAGCTTTAATGACTGTAACTACAGCTTGGACAATTATTTGGGAGAGGCTGTCTCCTGCCCCTCTCTCACATTATAGCACCCCACGGCCACACAGTTCATGTACACTGAAACTTCTGGACGGTTTGTCCTTGCCTCCTTCATCTACCATTCCCCTTTTCTTCTCCACTGCCTGATCAACTCACATGATAATCAAGCTTTTGTCATTATAGGATAACATTAACAGAGAAGTCTTTTATGAACTATTAAAGTTTTTGCATTCTTTATCCTACTACTTGGAATAAAAATCACTGGACCTTGAACATATCCCTTGCTCTTGCTAATCTAATTAAGATATATGCATATTAACTGATCTTGCTTTATGCAATGCCAGAATATGACAAAAGCCTGCAAAAGCCCAAATGGATCATTCATATTGCAATAGTCTTTGTTAAGCACTTAACAGTAGTGCAAGATTATTCTTATTAAGGCACTGGCTGTCAACACCATTCAACTTTCTTTCATCCAAGTTCATGGTAACTCTGATTGCTGCTTTGTAAAATAGCATGATGATTATTACAGCATTATAATTCTAATGCTTGGCCTTACAAGTTTGGCTCTACTCATCCACAATTACTTGCCCGTCTTGGTAGTAAATGCCATTGCCAGAATCAGTCCCTCATTCAAAATGTGTAGTATTTTCTACAATACCCTCAAAACAACTTTAAAACACCCCCCCCCCCCCCCAGCTAGTAATCCTGGTTGCAATCAAGTACAATATAAGTACATACACTATAAGCTAGCATCTGAATATGAGCTGATACTTGTCAGCATTACTCTTTATCAGCCTTGATTGTGTTAATATTTTTAAAGGGTATATTTGTACTTATCATTCAAAATAATCCCCCTGTGTCATACATTTTGCTCCACAGAGGAAAAAGAGATGCTTGCATTCAGCATGCCGCCGCTAGTTTGCCGAGGCTGGACTGCGAGGGTGTGGGGCAAGTGCTTGGAGTCCTTGGAGTTATTCTACGACTTTCAACCTGTAAGTACTAACTGTTCGGAGGCTAATCTTCTAAAACAAGTGATGTGTTGCCCTCTTATTAAAATGATGAGATTGACTTTGACATTGCAATACAAAATATAAAAATCATCAAGCTGTGGTCCATAGTTACAGAAATTCCCAGTTTATGCTGTTTCATTTGTTAGTTTAGTCCATGGATTCTACATATTTATGCAAATTTACTATGTTGCTAATGTATGCTGTGAATCACAATAATTTTTTTTAATGAAAAAAGAAATATTATATTACATAGTCAACATACATATTTACTTTATTTTGTGCCTGACTGCTCAATCACACACTTGTCCAATATCAATATGTCCTTTTCATTTTGATAAAAAGGGGAAAAAATTCGCATGAAATGCAAAATTGGTCCCAAATGTCGTCAACAAGGAATATTCCATTCATCAATAACTATTGCACTTGACCTATGGTATCATTATATTCAGCAAGATGCTGGAAATATATCACATACCACTCATATACATCCAATGTGATACAGGGTGTCTCCCCCCCCCCCCCCCCATACCAAAAAGAAAAAAGACCTCGCATACTCCTTAATGTTCCTACAATGTAAGTGGACACAATTGTTATACTACTAGTATTGGAAAGAGTAACTTACCCAAAATAATGAAATGCAATTCAGGAGTAGTTTTTGTTTGATATTAAATACTTTTTGCCTGGGCTTGCCAGCAATAAAATTGATTGCCTTTCAAAAGTTCCCATAGGCCACACAGTTGACAATTCATTTAGCCAGGTCATGGTTAGCCCTTGCAAGAATAGAAAATGTAATACATGGATGTTATATACTACATAAAATACCCAATTTAGGGTACACGTTTGCAAATGAAATGTTGCAGAATTTGGCCAGGCACTTTAGTATGAACTCTACCTTGAAAATTGGAGAGGTGTGGGAAATATATCTGTTCTGATGGACTTCATTATACCAATGTCTCAACCCAACACTTCTGCGTAGATTATTTCAAGATTTTATCGAGATGTATATGCATGTTTCTTTTCCACTTCCATTTCATTTTACAGGAGGGCACAGACCTGGCTTTCTACATTGGACAAATTGACAGGACGCAGAGACCACAGCCCTTCATCTTGCTGATGGGAGGATCCTGGAAGAAGCCACTCCAAACCTTTGTCATTAGGAAGTTTTCGCTACACGACGCGAAGACCGAGAATACAAGGAAGCGATCACTTGTGACAGTCCCCGTACTCTGACTCCCGTCCCCATACAGCTGTATCTATGCAGTTTCGCTTTCCTGTACAGGACGGAGGCGTGGGGACAAGATCGCTGATTGGTTGGCTGACTGGCTGGCTCACTCCTGCCCAGCATCGGGACCGAACGCTATTTTGGCCAAGTACCGTACTCGTTTTCCCCCGGACGGGACGTTCCTCGGATTTGATCATGTGCAGAAGCAAATTTCGCACACGACACGCTTAACTCCCGGCCGTGTTGTGCTTGCGAAAACTCCCTATTGTAGAGAGACGGGGATTCTTGTTTCCAACTTTGACAAAGGCTGTGGACTGTGCATTCAAAGTGCATTATGTCCCAGATGTAGAGTACCAGGCTCAATGTTTTGCTGCCTGGCAGTTCTTGGAGACAGTTGTGTACAAAATGCCTGGTAAAGTGACGTCCAATTCTGTGAGAGAGATCAGGACATACCTGAACTCTTCAATCTAGAATAAGATTGTTATGGTCATCAGAAGTTTAATTGACAAAGTTGACTTTTAGGTCATTCGTCAAAGCAAAGGTTTGGTATCTATGTTTTATTTGTTTATAACTTAATAAGTAATGGATACATGTCACATGGAAAGATCAAAGGTCATGAGAAGATTGTTCTATTAGTGGGTAATGTTGGCCCTTGAAAACTTGTGATAAAGATGGGCTAGAAATGAATTAAAAAGGGTATTTTGCATAGTAGTGACTTAATGAAACATTGGGCAAGATCTTCACAGGTTTATACTGGAGCATGACAGTCAATTTTCAGAAATATAGCAATTGTGAAATTAAAACCTCATATCTGTTGAGCATAATGGAGGTGACACTCTGTACTGAATGTGGCCTTCATAAAATTCAAGATGAACTGTTTCGTGGAATGTACATTTCCATTATGGATTTATTTCATTGTATATATAGTAATCTTCATTACTGCCATCTCTATCACAGGAGTGACAGAGATGATCTTTGCTGGACAGATGTGCTGTACTTGGCACATCCCAGTTATGAAAAAAAACCTGTATGTGTTGGAAGCTGGTATGACTTCTCAAATTACACCAGTAAATAGGAGTAAGTTTCATTATAATTACAATGTACTGTATATGCTATTTGGTCTGTTCAGATATGCTGAATGTAGGTATGGAGTAGAATTTTCACAAGAGATAAAACTTATTTCTTAATGTGAATGGTTTCTCCATCTGCAGTATATTTACAGTCATCATTGTACTGTCAAGGAAATATAATCTAATAACCCCAGACTTACTATTGCAGATGTTCCCCAAAAGCATTGCAACTGAGATGATTCAAAATGTTGTAACATCAAATTGAACATTGTTAAAAATGATCTAGTTGTGTCGAGAAGCTGTGTAGTGCAATACCTTCAGTAATATTTTCTTAGTGGGGCAACAAAGTACAGTATTGGGACAGAAAAGCAAATCCTTAGAGGGCCATTCCCTTATTTCAATTCAGCTGGGAAATCATTTAACTCAAGCATAACAAAAGCTCGTGATTTTTCCTCTGCAGTCAAACTGCATATTTTTACTAAATCCGCGCAAGTCGACACATTTTTGTCGGTTCTTGAGAACTTCGACTTATCAAAGGTTAACTGTATAAAAAGAATTGTTACTCTGTATATATTCTGAAAATGGATGAGACAATTCTTGATTGGCTCAATTTGTTATTTGTAATAAGTTTGCACATCGATGGACAGATTGACCGATTGAAGGTTTTCTAATGATACGCTGTCAGTGATATAGACAGTGAAAATGTGCTGAAATATATAATTGGCCAAAAAGATAAACATTTGTGTTATTGTGCTTATATACAAGTGAGTTGTACAGTAATATGGGATTAAGAACTGTTTAAATTCTAAATATGAATATTTAGTATTTGCTTTAAACAACCCAGTTGTATAAAATTACTTTTAAACAACCCGGTTGTACAAAATGACTTTTAAGCAACAGTTGTTTAGAGTTTTAAACAACTTTTTTTAAACAACTCGGTTGTATAAAATTACATTTAAACAACAGTTGTTTAGACTTTTAAACAACTTTTTTTAAACAACCCAGTTGTATAAAATGACTTTTAAACAACAGTTGTTTAAATTTTTAAACAACTTTTTTAAACAACCCAGTTGTTTAAATTTCTTTTAAACAACAGTTGTTTAGAATTTTTAAACAACAAAGGGTTAAAAGTTTAAACAACTACGTGTTGTTTAATTTTTAAACAACAGTTGAGCGATTCACCGGTTAACTTGTGGTTGTTTAAAATTTTAAACAACCTTGTTGATTTTTTTCTAACAGTGTGAGTTTTCCTCCCTTTTGTTTGATTTCCCAATTTCTAATTTTCTGTGGTCTCACATAGATGAGGTTTGGTAGTTGGTTATTTAACTCTTAGGTCTTTTGCCGCGAGTTTGATCTTAATTAATCAATTAATTAATTAATCAATTAATTAATTATCACATCACAAATCACATAGGTACATGAATAAACCCAGGTAGCTCGTGAGAAATTTCCGGCAGAGACCGGCGGGCCACCGCCGGTACGCCTACGGGTCACCGGTAGATGACCTATCGATCACCCGTCGGTCGCTGAGCAATTTCGTAAAAATCGGCCGATGGCCGGTGGGAGATCGTCCAGTTGCCAATGGGGCATCGCTCGGTGACTGCTCAGACTCTTCGCGAAGAAGATCCCAAATATTTCGCAAATTTTTAACCTAAAATCGACTTGTGGTGCGGTTTTATATATAGCCTGCTCGACAACTCAAAAAACTGCTGGGCGGTGCCAAAATTTGAAGTGTATTCTCTGATTTGTGTTAGCCACTTTATTTTGAAAATTTGCGAATTAAGCACTGCCGTTTATCCCATGATATTGGAATACATTTTAACTGATAACAATGGCGTGCGAGATGGGGAGTGTCTGTCCCAACACAGACCTGTGGAATTCTGAGCTACCTGTAGTCACTGGTACATATTCCGCCATACTCTATAATCTTAAACAAACTCAACCAATTCATGAATGTGATGCAAGTTGATCTAATATGTGCTGCATGTGGAACAAGACCGATGTATTTTCTACATTATCATTGTGCGTACACTAAAAACAACAGCCATCCTTGTTAAAACTCTAGATACAATACGATGAGCAGTACTACGCCAATAAACCATCACATGTTATCAGACTCTTTCATACATCAAATTCATTGAGACAATAACTTTTAAAATAGCTAGAAAAGCCACACAGTGAAACACACGAAGAAAACTAACCCTATTAAAAAAAATACGAAACTTCTATGTGTGATGTCATACAATCGCATTTACGATGTAGTTGCGAAGAAGAGTAGTTGCGAAGAATATACGATCACATGTTATCAGTCTCTTTCATTCCAGAAATTCATCGAGGCAATATCTTTTTTTTTCTTGTAATGCCAGAAAAACCACAGAGTGAAACGCATAAAGAAAGCTATAATCACTATTAAAACAAAAACTGCTATGAAGCTACTTTGTCATACAATCGATAAATCATCTACGTATAGTGGAACACCTTACCATGATGCGGCACTGCAATTTGTGAATCCCTCACAAACTTCTCGAATCTCTTAACTTTCTTAAGGGCAGTGGCTGAGTATTTTCGTGTTCACTTTCAAACATGTCCTGCGGTTGAAGTAACAAGCTGCAGTGAGCATTTTGAGTCTGACGATTTATCATAGTTTACTATTGGGGATTTCACAATCCATCGACAATAGATTGCTAATTAGCTTAAAACGCTCATCACCATTGACAATGGCAAACACGGGAATATATCTATCAGCGAAAAGTATCATTATCAATTTATTTCGCAGTAAACAGCTCAGGATCACAGCATCATCGTGATGGAAAAAAGAAAGAAAAGCCATCCATAAATGAATGAAATGATAGAGTAACCTTGAAAGAGTAACCTTGTCAAAATTCATCACATATACATGAAAAATAATAGACTGAAATGTTTTCCAATGAAAGAAAACAAAACAAAAAACAAAAATAACTCATGTGTACACACGAGACCAGGGGGTCTCGAGATTATCCAAACCCGTACAAATGCAAAAAAGTACACTGACATTCGTTCATGCCATTTGTCCGATGGATGATTGGAATGTTATTGATAACAATAACGAGCAGAAGGGATGTATTTGGACTCATGTGTCTTATTCCTATGCTATTCATATTTCACAGACTTGTGAAATTCTGCGCCGCCGGTATAGTCACTGGTACATTACACCATTAGTAGTAAAAGAATCTGATGCAAACTCAGCCAAATTGTGAGCGTGATTCCAGCTGTTCTGGTAAATTTGTTGCGCATGAAACAAACCCAACGTTTTTCGTGTTTGTCTTTTTTTCTTCATTAACATTATACACTAAACACCACCGCCGTCCTTGTTAAAACTCTAGATAAAATAAGATGAGCAGTATACTAATAGACCATCACATGTTATCAGTCTCTTTCACAACTCAAATTCATTTTGGCAATAACTTTTGGCATAGCTAAAAAGAACCACATAGAAAAACACAGAAAGGAAACAAACTATAAACCTCTAACAAATGCTCCGAAACTACTATTTCAAACAGTCGTAATAAGACAACGTACCAGGACACTGCGCTGCAGTTTGTGAGTTCTTCACAAACTTGTTGAATCTCGGAAAAGGACAGTGGTTGTGTATTTTCGTGATCACTCTGACAAGCGTCCTTTTGAAGTCACAGATTGAGATTTCCTTTTTTTCGATAACGAATTTCTTTTATGCCGTTGTGTTCCACAAAACAGAGAAACTCTGTGATCATGCCGATTTTCCGCGATTCGGCAGGCAAATAAGAAAAAAAAATGTGAGACCGAGACAATTTATCACAGTTTGCTGATGAGCATTTTGCAATCCATCGACAATAAGTTGCCAATCAGCCTAAAACGCTCATCACCATTGACAATGGCAAACAGCAGTACATGTATACGTCTAATGATGCGAAGAGTACATGTATCATTATTTAGTAATTTCGCAGGAAGCAGCTCAGGATCACAGCTTCACTGTGATGGAAAAAAGAAAAACCATCCATTCATGATTTCATAAAAAATGCATTCCTCCCATCCTCCTCCCCCTAATTTTTTTTAAATGTATGTATGTATATATATGTATATATATATATATATATATATATATATATATATATATATATATATAATACATATAATATGCATATATATATATATGTATGTATATATATATATGTATGTATATATATATATATATATATATATATATATATATATATATATATATATAAGCATGATTGGTAAAATGTGAAACTTTGTATAATCACCCTCCCTTCCAAATTTGATTGAAATTGAAGCCCCCGGCTAAAGAGTTATTCAAGTTTTTGTAGCGTTACGGACAGACGACGGAAGGACGGACGTTGTAGGTGATCTCTAACTGTCCCTCGCACCTCCAGTGGGTTAAAAAAAAACACACACACACAAACAGAAAGATGCACACACATACATTCATACATACACACATACATGCATGCATACATACATATATTCATGCCCACATCAGGGCTCCACACTAACTTTTATTTTTGGTGGCCCAAAGGCAAACATCCGACCTTTTTTGGTGCCACCGGGCCACCGTTAGTGTCGAGCCCTGCCTACATACATATCAACATACAATGTACATAATTATATACGTACATACACGCGCATACACATTAACAGAGAGTGAGAGAGAGAGAGAGAGAGAGAGAACCACCATCACCAATAACAACACACACACATTCATACATTCATACATACACACATGTTGCGACACAAATTGTCGCCCCCGGTTCCGTGCAACAATTTGTGATGCTTGTGCAGTTCCCAATTTTTGACCTCGATGGGGACAATTTGTGCTGGCAAAATGAAACGTAGCTTGCACAAATTGTCGTTGGCCATGCACTGTGAATTGTATGCTTGGGGTGGATGCTCTGGGGGCATTTCATGAAGCGTTTTGTCAGATATTTCATCTGACAAAATGTTAAAAGCTACTGAAATCCTTGCATCTGATTGGTTGAGAGCAAATTTGTCCGACAAGTTGTCGGACAAAAATGCTTCATGAAATGCCCCCCTCAGGTGTTATGTTTTGGTGGGATGGGTATCACTGGTAAGTTATGCGTATTATGTGTGTGTGTGGGGGGGGGAGGCTGCATGGTGTTTGCTGTGTATATGTAGGTGCGCAATATGTGACTTGTGTATGCGTTTGCACATAGCTGTGTGTGTATGTGTGTGTGTTTGGAGTATAGTACATTATAATTAATACTACATGTAGTGTGAGGAAACTGTGCATGTGTGGTGGATGTATAGTGGTAGTGGTTTGTTTGTCTATGTGTATAAGTGTGCCTGTATGCGTACCTGTGTCTGTCTGTGTTTGTGTGTTGATGTTTGTGCGAACAAACTTTTTGGGCAGCAGCAGGCACATGTTGTATTATTATACTCCAAACACACACACACACACACACACACACACACACAGCTATGCGCAAACGCATACACAAGTTACATAATACACACCTCCAAATCATACACAGCACATACATGTACATATGTACCATGCAGCCCCCCCACACACACACACTCATACCCACCACTTCAACTTGAATGCCAGCAATACCCATCCCATCAAAGCATAACACCGGAGCAACCACCCCAACCACACAATTCACCATAGACATCCCGGATCGCCTTGTTGGCAGAGCAATCTGGGATGGTCCATGTGGCTGCCGTGTAGACGCCTCACTCTCCTGGCCTTATCCGTGTAGCTGCCGTGTTGATACCATGTGAACAGTCATATCAACTTCGATACTCCATCGAGGTCAAACTATCCCGGATCTCTCCGGATCTCCCTCATTTCTCCATGCCACTATCCATAATTTGGCATGTGGTTTCATTACCATTTTTAGCTTAGTAAACAAACATACTCAGTACACATGTATCTTGACACAATCTGTCTTCTGAGCGCTAGTATATTGATAGTAAAGTTTATGTGAATACAATGTACACTGTACAAAGACGGGGGCTCATTTACTCTCGACAGAAAACATACAAATCCCCGGAATTAGTAGTCATTGCGAAATTATTCTGGTGAAAGAGTGCTACAGTCCCTCATGAAGCCCCTTGTGATGCAGTAAGTGACCTCATATACTGTAAACGCTGTTATTTTCGCATTCAGATACAGTATTTTCACGAATGAAGACGTCATAGACATTTTCGCGAGATGTTGTTTTTGCAAATAGACACCAACGCAAACATAAATGCATTATTGCCCTAGCGCATGGATACATTTTCGTGTGTTGTTAAATTTGTGATCTGACTGTGATTCACGAACTTTGCAAAAATTAAACCCTCACAAAAATAGCAGCTTATACAGTAGTGATACGGCAAGTTTGCCAATCATAGATACATGCCAGAGGACATGCCCAGTTGGCCAACAAATTATACGTGGGTTTTAAAGTACTGTTTAACAGTGCTTCCAATTTCCTTTGACCTGCAAGCTACCAGGGTCTATAATATTGCATCTAAAAATAAGAAAAAAGAATGCGGTTGAAAAGAAACGCTACAAGCTTCAAAAAGAATAACTTCATGTATCTGTAACTGGATTCACCATACTCAATTTTTCCCATAGACAGTATTGTTAGAGAGAACAATTCAGTAAATGGTTATTGCTTTGGTAGTACAATGTCATTGTACATGGATATCTTTTTCTTTTCTTTTTTGAGGGGGGGGGGGAGCTAGGTCAACAGAAAAATAGGGATGATCTGGCTTAAAAGTAGGAAAGAAAGAGCAGCTCACATACTTTGTAGGAGTGTACATGAGCTGTAGTAAAATTATATTTAAACAAATCTATTGACACATGAGCTGGGAACGATGGTCAAAATTCAGACTCTTTCAGACTCTTCAGACGCAGACTGGTTGGGAGGTCTGTAAATGCAAGAACCTTCCAAGACAACAAAGGAATTTCAGGTGTGCTAATTTTCACTAGGCAACAGGAAGCACTTCAGGAGTTTAAGCTCAAATTTGAAACATAATAATTATTGAAAGCAAGAGAATACTGATCAGAGGGGTGAAGGTTGAGGTGTGAATCTTCTTCAATTTGTCTCCCTCTACAAATGAAATTTTTGGAGGGAAATCTCATGATACTGCAATATGAAATCTGTTAATAATTACTATCATCTAAAATTCTGGGAGTTTTTTGGCACATGGTTTTCTGCAAGTCGTGAAGGGATGCTACAGGAGGGGTACAAGAGATTTTTTTGTCATAACAAACTCTTTGGTACATTGTACAGGGAAATTTGCTAGATTGCAAAGTTGTTATTATCAGGGTTGCAAAAACTATCAAAATACAAGGAAATGGCAAATTTCCCAGTAAACTGCAAAGTTTGTCATCAGGAGATTCTGGTATATGACCATTATTTGTAACAAGAGTCTGCTGTATTACCATGGATAGACTAAAGACAACAGGCAGCAATGTGTAATGGATCGATGCAAATGAAAACGTATAAATTTCCATTGAGGTGTACCTTTGCTGAGGTATTACAGAATATACTAATACTTATCTTACCTCACTGTAATTTTTGGGGCTTATTAGTAAAATGAAAACTGCACATTTCAGCAGCCTTCGACACTGATTCTTCACTATACTTAAGATTACCGTTAAGACAATGCATTGCAGTGTGAAAGGTGGGCAAATCTTTTTAAAATCTCTTTACAGAAAGTTCCACTATACAGTATGCAGTCCACATGTCTGACCAAAACAAAGAGGAGCTTTTGTTTTCCTAATTCAATCATCGTCATCCTCATCATCAAGGATTTTCTTGCTCCTCTTTCTAATGGAAGACACCTTGATTGGAGATTCCTCATGCTGGGAGACGGGCATCGATTGAGAGGGAACCGGTTCCGTCATCTGATTCCAGATCTCAGTTCCAATCTGGGCATCATCTACTTCAGTGTCTGCCTCCTCATCATCATCATCATCCTCGATGACACCTCGTCTCTTTTTCTTCGTAGCTTGGCCCGTCGTGCAAGATCCATCACCTTGTGAGTCTGTTGATGGCCGTTCATCGACTGGCTCCATCATTTTATCCCACGGTTCAGTCTCGGCATCAATGATATCTGCGTCGACATCATCCTCATCATCATCGCTCACAACATCAGCATCATCTTTTTCCTCATGTGGTTTATTTGATGCTTTGGCACCCTTACCCCCCTGACTCTCCTCATCATCAACATCAGGATCAAGGTTGATGATCTCCTCCTGCTTTCTCTCCGCTTGCGACAACAAAGTACCATTTACCCCCTTGTCCAAGTTCTTTGATCCGGCATTCTGACTGGGCGTGCCCATCTGACTCCAGATTTCATTCTCCATCTCCGCATCATCAGAGTCTGGTTCAACGTCATGAATTGCTGTCTGCCTCTGACTCGTCTGTGACGCACTGGTACTCTTGCCCTTCTGCAAATCATTGGAACCAGTCGCCTGGGTCTCTGACATCATCTGGGTCCAGATTTCGGCGTCCATTTCAGCCTCATCGGGGTCGATATCATCCTCTTCCCAAGAGGCTTTCTTTGATCCTCCCGTCTCCATAGCGATGACATCTTCAAGCTCTGTACTGCTCACCCCGTTGCTCTGAGAGGACTTGCCCTGGCTGCTGGGTGCATCCCCCTGTTGCCTGGCCAACCGGCGTTCTCGGGCCAGCTGTTTGTTCTGCTTGATGCGCTCCTTCTGATCTTCAGTCAAGTCAACCTACAGGAGTTGATTTCAAGCAGAAAAATTGATCTTCACGTTTCTACTCATCATTATCAAGTAATGCTACAAATTCTCATCGCATTCTCAAGAGGCTATGCCAATAAGTCCCCATTTCTGAGCACCTGTGAGGCTTGCCTAGCATCTTTATACTAGAGTGTCTTATCGTGAGGTCAGATGTAACCCGAAGTCTAATTTATAAAAGAAGTTGACCAAAGCTTATTTTCATGTTGTTTGTTGGTGAAATGATATGCTGATAAAAAGCTATTGTCAGCTCCCCTTGCGACTGGCAGATTTCTTTCGTTATATATTGAAATTTCATTTTAACCAAACAAATAAACAATAAAAAATACAGAGCTGATAATGTTTGGCAGGGCTGCACACTAACCCATTTTTTCTGCCGGACCAACCTGTCTCTGTCGGACCGGTAAATGCCCCGTTTTACCATTTTTTGCCGGTCCGAACAGAAAATTTACCGGTCAACAACAACAACCTAAAAAAACATTAAATGACTTGCAAACTTATTTTCTTGTTTTTTATGGACATACCCCCCCCCCCCCACCCATGTTCATTTTACAGATTAATATATTTTTTTTTAAAACTTGTGTTATTCATTGCACAAAAAAATAATAAAAAGTTGGGAAAAAATAGAATGTTTGTTTGTGAATTACAGTGTAAAATGATAATGAACAAAATCAGATTGTATCAAATGCGTTTGTGACTTTTTCTAAACATCGGCACACGAACTTGCTGCGTAACCTGCTCTTGGTGGTCAGTTGGATTGCGACGATTTAATGAATTATTTTAGCTGTGATATTTTCTGATGCACGCGCTACAAGGGGTTCTTTATTTTTCTCCCGATATTGTATATTCGCATTTGTGCATGCGTTCTTGAAAGGTACACGACATGCAGGGCCGAATTCGCGATCCTTTTTGCGCCCATTTCCACCTCAAATATCAGCGGGATTGTGACGATTTCATAAATTACTTCGGCTATAATATTTTCTGATGCAGCGCCAAAAGAGGTTGAAAATGTGTCCTTTATTTTTTTCCCGACAAACTCTTTGAATTTCGTAAGTGCGTTCTAAAAAAGATGCACCACATTGCCGAATTCATGATACTTTTTTCGCCTATTTCTACCTCAAATATCAGCGGGATTGTGACGATTTCATAAATTACTTTGGCTGTAATCTTTTATGATGCACGCGCCAAAAGGGGTTGAAAATGTGTCCTTTATTTGTTCCCAATAAACTCTTCGAATTTCGTAAGTGCGTTCTTACAGATGTTCCACACAGGCGAATTCATGATACTTTTTGCGCCTATTTCTACCTCAAATATCATCGGAATTGTGGCGATTTCACGTATTACTTCGGATGTAACGTTTTGTGATGCACGCACCGGCAAGAATGGTTGAAAATGCGTTCTTTATTTTTCTCCCCATAATCTCTTCGCATTCGGTACATGCGTTCTACGACACGGCTGAATTCACGATCATTTTTGCGCCTATTTCTACTTCAAATATAAGCGGGATTGCGATGATTTCATGAATAACTTCGGCAGTAATCTTTTATGATAAACGCGCCAAAATGGGTTGAAAATGTGTCCTTTATTTTTCCCGGATAAACTCTTCGCATTTCGTAATGCGTTCTAAACAGATATACGACACGGCCAAAAATCATGATTCTTTTTGCGCCTATTGTTTCCTCAAACTTCAACGGGATTGCGATGATTTCATGAATTATTATTCGGCCGTATTTAATCTTTATGATGCACGGGCCAAAAGGGGTTGAAAATGTGTCTTGTATTTTTCTCCCAATAATCTCTTCGCATGTCGTACATGCGTATACGACACGGCCGAATTCACGATCCTTTTATCGCCTATTTCTACAGTAAATATCAGACGAATTGTGGCAATTTCATGAATTACTTCATATGTAATCTTTTGTGATGCACGCACCAGCTAGAATGGTTGAAAATGCGTTCTTTATTGTTCTCCCCATAATCTCTTCGCATTCCGTACATGCGTTCTTGAAAGGTGTACGGCATGGCCGAATTCACGATCCTTTTTGCGCCTATTTCTACCTCAAATATCAGCGGGATTGCGATGAGTTCATGTATGACTTCGGATGCAATCTTTTATGATACACGCGCCAAAAGGGGTTGAAAATGTATCCTTTATTTTTCCCCGATAAACTCTTAAAATGCGTTCTTAAAAGATACACGACACGGCCAAAAATCATGATTCTTTTGCGCCTATCGTTTCCTCAAACTTCAACGGGATTGAGATGATTTTATTAATTATCACTCGGCTCTATAATCTTTATGATGCACGGGCCAAAAGGGGTTGAAAATGTGTGCTGCATTTTTCACCCATTAATCACTTCGCATTGCATACATGCCTATACGTCACGGCCGAATTCACGGTCCTTTTAGCGCCTATTTCTACATCAAATATCGGCGGGATTGCGATATGTCATTAATTATTTCGGCTGTAATCTTTTGTGATACATTCACCAGAAGGGTTGAAAATGCGTTCTTTATTTTTCTCCCGATAATTTCTTCGTATTTGGCGTTTTCAAAATTATACATTGCATGCAGGGCCGAATTCGATATTCTTTTTGCGTCTATTATTGTTTACTCAAATTCCAACGGGATTTCGAAATTTTCATGAATTACTATTCGGCTGTAATATGATGCAAGCGCCAAAAGGGGTGAAAATGTGTCCTTTATTTTTCTCCCGCTAATCTTTTCCCATTTCGTACATGCGTTCTTATCTACAAGGTATACGACACGGCCGAATTCACGATCCTTTTTCCGCCTATTTCTACCTCAAATTTCAGCGGGATTGTGGCGATTTCATGAATTACTTCGGATATAATCTTTTGTAATACACGCACCAGAAGGGTAGAAATGTCTTTTTTATTTTTCTCCCGATAATCTCGTCGCATTTGTGTATGCGTTTTTGATAACCAAGACGGCATGCAGGACTGAATTCAAGATCCTTTTTTGCGCCTATTATTTCCTCAAATTTCAACGGGATTGCGTTGATTTCATGAATTGTTATTCGGCTGTAATCGTTTATGATGCACTCACCAAAATGTGTCCTTTATTTTTTTTTTTTTCTCCTCTATAATCTCTTCGCATTTCGTACATTATCTTTTGGAAGATACGACGCGGCCGGTCGAATTCATGATCCTTTTTGGGACGATTTCTACCTGAAATATGTAAGCGGGACTGCCATGATTTCATGATTTTTTTTTCTCTCCCTAGTATTATCTCTTCATATTTTGTGCATGCGTTCTTAAAAAGTACACGGAAGGGCCGATTTCGTGATCCTTTTTGCGCCTATCTTCGTTAGAGAACATTCTGAGCGAATGAAAATATCAATCTGTGAAATGACTGTGCAAACAAAATGAAAATAAACGCAATCATATCCATTTACTGTATCGCTGAATATCGAATGTGTTTTTACTTTTTGTGTTTTTACTTTTTCTAAAAATCGACACAAGTAAATTAGTTCTAACATAACTGCCACGCTGCTGCGAAGCCTGGATCGGATCGATCTTGCGTTAAGAAATCATGAGTAAAATGACCCAGAAATGCGTGCGCTTCTTTCAATGCTTCTTGTCTGGCATGACCGCCGATCGTAAGCAAACGAGAATCAGTTCCACTCCACATGCTTTGCATCGTTTGCTTTGCATGTATTGCATTGCATGGCAGTGCGTGAGCATCAGCGCCAAATGCGCAAGCGAGCGCGAATGTAACTGGTCGACTGCTAGTGCTCAACTATGTTTACTGTACAAATTGCACAAGTAGACATAAACGAAAACTTGCGTAAAACTTGTTGAACAGTGCGATATCTTGCATTCTGTTTTTCCCTGATCGGGGCTGCTCTTTTTCTTTCTACTGACCCCACCAATGCTTTTTTTTTTTTTACTGGTCATGTCAGACCGGCAACTTGTGGATTTCCTGAAAAGTTACCGGTCCGACAGTGACTTTTACCGGTCTTTGACCGTCGGACCGGCGCCAGTGTGCAGCCCTGTGTTTGGGCCTGAATTTTCATTTTGTTGTAACCGGAATTTTGTTATAACAGTGTTTGTTATAATGGGAGTGCACAGTGTAATAGATTTTCGGCAGAAACAAGATTGACTCATCTTCTCAGAGGAATTGTGTCAGCCCTTCCGAGACAGCCAAAGTTCCCTTTGCTGTAACATTTCTTTCAATTTGGTTGAAGGGTTCAAGAAAGAAGCTAAATCTTTTATATGTTTTACCATTCCAATAAGAAATTCATCATCTCCTTAGACTCAGTCCAAGGGTGAATTGTTGCAGCAAGTCAATAATTCAACTAGGGGCAGAATCTGAAGGTTTTGGGAACAAGGGTCAATGCGAAAAGTTTTCCCAGGGGGCAGAATGGGGAAGCCTGACAAGCATGTGCTGCATATTGCTAATGTAAATCAATTGACACACAGATGTTGGATGCTGGGGTGTATACATGTAGTGGACTCCTGTTATGACGAAGTCCTCGAGACCGGCAGTTTTCTTTCGTTGTATCAAAATTTTGTTATAACCTAACAAATAAACAATAAAAAGCATGAAGGGGATGATGTTGCGACCTAAATGTTTACTTCATTGTTACTGGACTTTCATTATAACTGTGTTTGTTATAATGAGAATGCACTGTAGAAGTAGAGATTAGAAGTCTAGACTTACTCTCGGGATACTGACATCATCTGGAGGTTGTTGGGTGGCACCCAAATTTGAGGCGGGGAAGATGTCATCAGCCTCGTCTGCTGCCATGTCTTCTCCTCCACCCTCAGTGCCGTCATTTGCCTCTTTAACATCAAACAAGAGACATGTGTCACGGTTATTGGTCAAAAAGAGTGTTCACATTAATACAAAGGACTATTGTGTGGATCTTGATGTGACATAGAGATAATAAAAGGGGAATCGCGGAATTTAAAGATAATTTTTTATGCTCACTCATATTAGAGTCTGTGAGAGGTAATTAAGAAAGTATGTTGATGCAGTTAATAACAACATCACCATGATCTTTAGACTTCAAGACAGTTGAAATCACATGCATGTACAATTAATCTTGTGCATACATGAAATACAAAATGAATACATGTTATCTTTTTTTACTAACAAGTGTATGATACAGTGGACTCCCGTTATAACGAAGTCCTCGGGACCGGCAGTTTTCTTTCGTTATATCGGAATTTCGTTATAACCGAGCAAATAAACAATAGAAATACATAGAGTGGATGTCATTGCAGCCCAAATTTTTACTTCGTTATAACCGGAATTTCGTTATAACCGTGTTCGTTATAACGGGAGTGCACTGTATGATTATTCCATGGTGAGGAAACAATTTTTGTGCAATATCTCTCCCAAATATGTGACCCGCTACAACAAAAAGGTCCTAAAGTCGCGCACGGTCGAAGCCGTGAAAATCGAGTTTGAAGTCAGAGCATTAAAATTGGTCAAAATGTATGATTTTCTGATTTTGATATATTATTGGAGTCTAACATGTCTTCTTTCATCTGTCGAAATTTTGAAGTAAAATGATCAAAGGAAAGATAAACAAATATCGTTTTTCTGAGCCATGTTTTTTGGCGTTTCAACGAAGCAGAAACTGGTTCGAAAATTTGGATTGAGCGCCACAGATAGGTTCCGCCCCTAACAACGACCAGAGTGATCTCATTGGTCAGTTTGCTGCTTGCTGCTAACCGAAGCATGAAGCTCGCACACTGCCCAGTCGACTAGTGCGTGCGGGCGGGGTGCGCTATGCTCAGCCGCTTCTCACATCTTGTCACTGATTGGTTGGTGAGGAGACCGCCGACGCTGATGTGCTTGAATGAACTCTTCGGGGGTTGCTAGGGCTTACCTTCTATTGTCCAGAGGTGAAAACTGACTTGCGTGTCCCTTGATCGCGATTGCGTCAAAGGGAAGACTTTTAGGGCGCTTTTCTCGAAACGGTGATTTTCCAGACGTCTCGACATGCTCTCTTTTAAACATTGATATCTCCGCAGCCGATTATTTTTATAAAATGTGTTATATATCAATTTAAAGCAGAAAGATTAGGGGATTATATCATGCAATTTTCAAATAATCGACCTCGCCCGACTTTAGGATCATTTTGTTGTAGCGGGTCACATATAGTTTTCATGTCATTCCCTTTGAAAGGTTAAGTATTTTAGCCTGTATGTGACAACAAACACAAGATAAATCTCTCATGTACAAGATACAGTTCTGAATATCTTACAAAGATAAAAGACATGGCATTCATAAAACTGCTTTTTTCTTCCATTAATACTGTTTTCCTGAATTAGTGATTCTTAATGCAAGGTTAGCACTGGCTCAGTCCATATCAGTACTGGTCCATATACTCAAAAGACTGTCTGCCAAACCTCCACATATCAAGAACAGACTGATACACGAATAAAAAGAATAAATAAATAAAATGAAATTTGAAGGCAAATATAGTTTGTGCAAAAAATTGGCAAATTGCACATACTGATCATGCTAAATTATATTGTAGAAGACAAAAATAATGTTTTACTTCAAAAGCAGAAAATAAACAAAAAAATGTTTTACTTCAAAAGCATATTCAATGGAAAATCACTAGTTGCCAGCATTGCAAGTGCAAAAGTACAAGTAAGCATGACCAAGAATGGAGTAGAACCATTAACCTGTTGAAAACGAGTCCCAAGTAAACTCCGGCAGGTGTCTATGGGAAATGCCTGTTGTAGCAAAATCAGCCCGTCCTCAACGGGTTAACATGGAATTACTTTTATTGGACACTTACCGTCTCCTCTTGTGATGAAATCTTCATCCATAAGTGGCATGTCCAGTCGAATCTTCTTCAGGCATGTCTGGGGGTGAAGAGATGCACACTTTTCAGTATTCCATGTATCCCTTGCAACCCTTGACCAGTAGGGCAGGGATGCCAACATCATTCACACTTCAAAATTTGGGAGTTCCACAGGGAGATCGACACATCCATATTACCGGTACATGCAACCCCCCAGTCAAAATTTTCCCAAATCAAGGCAGATTTTACACTTTCTCGTAAAAACTGTAAGATATTTTATTTTTCAGGGAATAATCCCACAAAATCAGGAACACAAGGCAACACTGTAGCAGCTGCTTAGCTGAATAATGTACAGTGCAATCTTTCATTCATACACATTGTCAGGAATTTCACACCAACTTTCACACCAATGATTGAGAGAGAAACACCAATTCAAGACTTCTGCAGGAATGTTGTGCAAAAAAAAATAAAAATCTTTTGACAACTATAAACCTGAGTTATGGATTAAAAAGTATTCTGGATTAAAAAGCATTGACCCATCATGATGAAAATTGCGTTTCACAGTTCTCACATGGTATCGAGTGGAAATCAATTCAAAGTGTCACATTTTGATTTTTAATAAAGGACGGAATGACCATATATGTACATAAAAGGTGCTTAATAGAAATCAAGAATGAACTTTGTATGAAGAATCATCCTATCTGGTTGTAAGAAATTTTGCATTTTGAGAGAAATACATAAATGAACATACCTGAACCGGTTTCTTACTGCCAAGTTTCTCCACACGTTCAATGACATCATCAAACGGCATCTTGGGAAACAGGCGATGTGCCCAGTGCTCCATGACACGCATCAGCTTGTCTAGGTCCTCAACCTCATGACCTTTGCCCTTGAATTTGACCTTCTCAAAGTGCTTCAGCAGGACAGGCAGCCCCCTGTCCGAGGTCAACCTACATGTCATTAAACAAACACACACAAAAAATGTAGGTGCTACAATATGGCACATGCTTAGTTACATAAGTTATTGCTGCACGAAAATAATGCATAGAATTTTCATATCTGAATCTATGCTCCCTTTCCTCTAATTCATCAAAATGAGAGAAAGTTACAGTAGAGTACAACTAGATGTACATCATTAATTTATGCTTCACTGTTGCAGAAGACAGTCCAGTCTATGTGTTTCAACCCTAATCCCAACAGGTTTTTTGAGGGACTTGAAACGGGGGGGGGGCTTCTTGGCCTTTTTGCCTCCCCCCCCCCCCCCCTCTTCAGATCTCGGTCATGGATCACGCGATCCTCGCGAAAATTTGCACTAAGGCCAATGTAATCTCCAAGACTGTATAGTTAGATTTTTCAAATTTTTATTTATTTATTCTATAAAAATTAATTTATGCTAATTTATGCAAAAAAAGGATTTCCTATAAATCAAAAAATAAAGCTAAAAGACTTCGAATTTTTGATGAACATATTCTTTTCAATATCCTCAACAATTATATTGAGGCAAAAATTCGGCTTCATAATTATTTCATATGTATTTTATTGTTTATTGAATTTCTTATGTTTTTTACTTTTTGGGGGTTTTTTTGTCAAAATTTGTCGCAGAAACTTTTTAAAGCATAATCAGGCTAAAATAAATCATTATCAGCCATTGAAAGTAAAAATATCTGTTTTTATATGAATTAGTTGCAAAAGCACAATTTACATTGGATTTGCACACAAAATCATGTTTTTGAGCAATTTTTGGGTTGACGAATTTTTTTCAAAGGGGCGTGGTTTCAAAATGGTATGCCCGGGAGCGACAAATTGGGTCTCAAAAGTTGCGCGATACTTAAAAGAAAAAAGTCATAAAATGTCGCGGCGAGAACATCATGCGTTCCGGAATAATCACGCGAAACGTCAAGGGGGGGGCTAAAATGCCCCCCCCCCCCCCCCCCCCCCCCCCCGGGGTGGGAATAGGGTTAAGCGGCATTACTTAGATGATTCCATGAAGAGATAATATGATAATAATATAGTAATAGGGTCTTATTTATCCAGGGTAGCCTCTTCAGTGTTGCCACTTGGTGGGTAAAAACATCTTGTCCAAGGATGTAAGCAATGGGCGGGAATCAAACTCGGGTCCTCCGATTGGGAGTCGGGACTCTTATCCACTATGCCACAGTGCCCCCACATACATGTATGTACCAGAATGTATAAAGTATGAATAAACTTATGAAAATATTCATCAATCAATCAAACAAGATTACAAAGGTCTTCAGGTCTAGATGTGACTTTACCTAGCTGCGTCTAGCTTGGGGATTGGTTTCCGATTCACAGTCTTCCTGGCCGGAGCCTCCCCATCAGCCTGTCCACCAGGGTCCAGCAGGGTGTCCAAAAGACCTGTAAGTATGCCACATGCATACACACACAAAAAACAACAACAAACGAACAGAAAAAAGCAGAATCATTTAATGTCAAATACCTGAATTAGCAGAAGGAAATAGCATATTAGACAGAAAGGAAAAGAAGTGTGCAAAACCTGCTATCACCCCCCTCTGTGAAGAAATGTTATAATTAACTCTTCATGCACCACATTGTAAACCCCCTATTTGCAATGCAGGCAGCCATGCTTCGGGGAAAAGATTCTGTTTTTCAAATCCATGTAACAATTTATAAATTTTCGGTATGCCAGACATGTAATGAGCAAAGTTAGCCGAGAAATCTGACACTCTGCTATGAGCTTGCATTGTTTCGGCAAAACACGGGAATTTGGCATGCTGTTGACCGAGTCGGGTGTGCGAACGTGGCACATACAGAGTGAAAGAGTCAAAAGGGGTCTGAGTTTTCGATCCTAGCAGAATCTTTGCATCCTTGCCCCTTTCAGAAGCCATCAGTTCACAATGACAGTTTCTGAGTAAAGACAGCCAAAGCTGAGTGTGTCAGCTGTTGGGACAAGGACCTTTTGAGATATGTGACTGTGATTACTACTCATGAGCTGGGAGAAGCCTAACCCATACACCATTCTCATAGAATAATTCAGTCTCATAATCAGTCACTTTGACTGGTGAAATTGTTAGATTCACACCCATGACTCATTGGTGTGAAATATATATATATATATATATATATATATATATATATATATATATATAATATGTAGGTTAAGTAATTCAGGCAGATTAAATTGTATAATTGAGCAAGCTTTCATCTGAAGGAGCAGATGGCTATCATATTCCTTCCAATAATTCTCCACATCTGATTGACATGTGAGTTCTCCCTTTACTAAAAAAAAGTTTACTGAGTGTAAACGAACACAAGACTGCATCAGAGCAATGAACCATTAGCACAGCACCAAATTCCGTGAGATATAAGTAGTCTACAAGAATGAATCTCCTGGTTTGGAGCAAAAGTGTATTAGATTAGATCACTGTAGGCCTACTTTACCAACCATTGTTCTGTTGTGCACTGGAATTCAAGGGATCATTCTCATCATCATCATCAAGTGTAGGCAAGGCTGTGATTGTTGGCAGGTCCTCCTCAAGGTCATCTAGCGGCTCCATTAGGTCATCAAGGTCAAGGTTAATGGACGTCTCCATGACGTCACGAGAATACACAAGGCGTTCAGAGAAGAGTTGCACTGTATTTTACTTGAATTTGCTCTTTGTTCCGCTGTGTATAGAGAAAGATGAAAAGGGTCAAACCAACCATTGTTTTCATTTTGTTTATGGCAAACTAATTCCAGAAGACCCCTCCAAGGAAAATGAATCTGACTTAGGGGGTGTTGCAAGAAATTTGCAATTAACTGCAACTTAGTGAGAGTGATAGGCAGACACTAGCTAGGTTTTCCCTAGTCACATCTAACGTTACTAAGAAGTACACATATATACTGTAGAACCAGAACTTTTTGTGTGCATTTTAATTTTGCAAATTCCGCGAGAGCAAAGATTCGCGAAATTAAAATACCTTGTATATGCAGCATTTCTTTTGTACACTTTAGATGAGTTAAATGCCAGTGACAATTCACGAAAATTTCATGTCGCAATTATTTCTGATTTTACAGTATAAAGCCACACGCATACGATGCCTTTACCATCCAGCTAAATCGTACATGCGTACACGTGTTTGTGTCCATAGTCCAGCCCCAGGTGGCTGGATCCAGCCACACATGTGACTAGACTATTCTGAGTCATCACTGGAGAGGATGGATACAGCCACATCAACATATAAATATACACATGTACATCGCACTAACTCTCAAAGCAAAGAAAATAACCTCATTTTTCATACCTTCTTGACAACTTTTTTTCTTACACTGGTTTTCCACTCCATTCTCACACACAGTCTTTTTTATAAACCAGATTTGAAATCAATAGCAGCGTTATGATTGATTGACCATGGGACTTGTGATTGACTCTAATCAATTGCAGAGTTGTAATGTTAATATTGGACACATGTGATAATGATAATCAGACTGTACCACGCAGATAGCTGTTGGTAGTGCATATGACATGCATGGCATATTCTCTGTACATGTACATTTTTTGGAGCTCTCTTGTACCGCATGGAAAAACAGCCTACTAGCACATGCATGGCAGCACTACCCGTCGATTGTGAAATTAGAATTTAACAAAGTACAAACTATTAAAAGGGCCTTACTTTATCATGTTTCTGGAAATCTGGGAAAACATGCAGTTGAAAAAAACAAAAAAAAAAACAAAAAAGTATCTGTGACAAAACCAAAAAAGCAAGGAGAAAGAACAATGAGTATGAAATGGAAACCACTCTAAGAAAATGAAGTTTTCCACAATGTAATAAAACTAGAGTCCATGTTATTTTCTTTTATATTTTGGATCAAAAATGTGTCTTCCATTGATTGGTTAAAAGAGCTTCACGTGATTATAGGTATTTTGAACTATTTTAGAGTGTTGGTGTGTTTGACACTCCATGAAGTACTATTTGCAAAATGACGTCACTTTTATGACGACATTTTGCAAATAGTATACTATTTGCAAAATGATGTCACAATCACCCTTCTTTACAATCAAGTGTACCCGTCCGCGTCCGGTCCCGAATTCTAGTGTTCAGGTTTGCAGCGGCCATACGAGCGCTTGCGATACATGCGACAGGCAACTCTGGCGGTGCCACGGCTACTACGTTTTTCAATTTCTGATCTCTCGCACTGTTGCGTATTGCAGGCGCTGCGCTGCCGCCGCAGTGCGGCTAAACCTACAGACGGTCTATAATGATTTTCACTTTTTATTCAAATTTTTGATCCAAAATATAAAACAAATATACTTTGCCTAGTTTCGAGTTTCTTGTTAAAACTATGGGCCTCGGTGACTCCAAACTAGTACTATTCACTTCGGGGCTGCACCCCTCAGTGAATAGTACTAGTTTGGAGTCACCTCTGCCCATAGCTTTAACAAGAAACTCTTAAGGCCAAGTATATTTGTATATTATCAACTTGTGTGGTAGATTTCATCTAACTGTTTGTGTGTGATGCACGAACTGCATGATGGTGTTGCATACTGTTTTTGGATGTGACTAAACATTGCTAAGGTACTTTCCTGTTGTAAACAACATTACCAGTATGTGAATGTGAAATGATGTGATATGCGTGTGTTGTGACAGTATACAAATGACGCACAGTTCTGAGTGCGTCAGTCGGAATTGTGTGCATAAGGTAACTGTCCATAGTTACCACATGCACACTACATGGTTTTTCTTCAGAACCACGCATCCAGTAAAAACTGATGCATGATTTTTTTTTAGCCAATAGTCGTCTCGTACTGAGTGCGCAACCGCTTGCTTGGTGCGCAAACCTTTGTTAGAAATGCGCGAACCTTTGTTACAAATGCGCGTACTCTTGCTACAAGTGCGCGATAACATGTTTACCACTGTGACTCAGTGTGTGGCCAGTACAAAATCAACGCATAGCTCTTGACCAATGAGATCGCAGGATTCTCGCTATCCATTCTATATTAGAATTTGCTGGCTTGTGACAAGTGATTGGTGTCCGGATTCTGGAGGCTGTACGAAAACTGGGGGTTTTTACTCTACGCTTCTACGTGTGTTGTCAACATTACCACAATTGGACTAGGGCCTACATCACTATCTATTCAAATTGAAGCAATTTTTAGTACTTGAACTGGAATTCAGGGATGACAATACCCCATGACCGTACAGTGCACTCCCGTTACAACGAACACGGTTATAACGAAATTTTGTTATAACGAAATTAATCTTCTGGTCCCAATATTATCACCATTAAAGTCTATGGCACAAAATTCGCTTATAACGAACAAGGTTATAGCAAAATTTCTGTTATAACGAAGTCTTTTCCGAGCGCCACAGAAAAAGAAAAACAAAAGAAATGTGCTCTGTTATAACGAAATGCGAATTGCTTTCGAAAATACGTAGCGGAACAAGCATTTATAGCGTCTCTGCATGGGTGAACGCTTCACACCACTATGAGTTCGCTGCTTGTGTTGCGCACAGTTTCTGAGGGGTACTTGCGATTATTATTGTAATACAGTTATCCCATCACATTTCACATCGCTTTCCAGTGTATGATGAGTATTCAGCAAACATAATATGATATATATACGTGGTTCCTTGTTTTCGTTATATACCGTATTGTATTTGTTCGGATATAACGAAATTTCGTTATAACGAAAGAAAACTGCTGGTCCCGAGCATTTTGTTATAACGGGAGTGCACTGTATGAGGTCCTAAATTTTAGTTTTAAAATCTGCTGCATAGTCGGGCAACTGCAGGGGCGGATCCAGGAATTCTGTAAAGGGGGCGGCAACTAAATTTCTGGTGCCACTTCCGGGTTTCATTTCATTTTTTTTCTTTTTATTTCTTTTGTTTTTAAGGTAAAATAAAGGGGGGCGTGCGCCGGTTGCACCCCCACTGGATCCGCCACTGGGCAAGAGAGAAGTGGGATTGACAGGAGTGCCATCTATGCATGCCGATTGCCATGCTGGAGCTGGAGCTGCAATTTAATTTACACTGAGACTCAAACTCAAAGTGAGAGCTACGCTAGAATTTAGAAATCTATATCGCTAGCCTGTAGCCCACATCAAAATCAAAACTTCACCAAAAATCAAAAATACGTCTTAAAGAAATCCTGCCACATTTCTGTGAATTCTAGGATAATGCAAATCTATACAGAATTGTAGGTGGTCAAATAATTTCAACAGGAATCAGGACTTTATAAACTGAGTCCAGAGAGACGTGGTAAAAGTAAAACATAACAAAAATATAATGAGGTGGGACTACACAAATTATCCCTTAGCCCATTACTTGAGCCAGAATCTATCGTCTGTTGCTTTCCAAAACAGAATTAGTCAACTTTCAACTTAACAGAAATACATGGATAAAATGTATTTATATGAACACGAAAGCACTATGCAATGATAACTAGGTTAATATTAAATATAGGTAAACTATTATCATTATAGGCCTACCTGTCTAATTAGCTCTTTGCTTCCCGGTTGCGCCGCGATCTCGAATTTGCGCGCGCCAAATGACGCAGTATTAAACACAAGAGGGCGCAATTTAACTCCACTACAACAAACTGCATGCCATGGGCTATGGCATGAATGGCCACTACTACAGTGTACATGTATACATAACATGTAGTATAAACGTACGTACACGTACAAGACCGGGGTACCGCGTCATAGTGCATGATGCCGTGATGATACGTGAGGTACGCCGTGCGTGTGACATGACATCGATTCTGCAGATAAGATTTCTATTTTGGGCCTGCTTTTGACCTACAAACACTGTAAAACAGTATACAGTAATAGACGGGACCTACAGTAATCCAGTATACTGACCACACGAGGCAGAGCTGAGGGCAGTTTACGCAGCGCAGCAAGGCAGGAGGGTGTTGAGTCGGACAGTCGGAAACCAACCAGGTTAGGTAGGAAACAACAAACATGCAACGTTTTCCCTGATATCTCATCAGACATCACATCATCTATCATCACAATTGCACAACAACGTTGTGAAAATGAAATGGAAATGCTCATGTTGTCAATGTCATGGTTGTAATGTGTAACTTATACAGGTTTAAATTTATAGAAATTTCGTAATTCAAGCGTTGGATTGGATTTCTAGAATCTAATTCTAGATCACTCATTGTCATTGGACATTGATATTAGGCATATCACACCATTTTTAAAACTTTCTCATTTTAACTTAAAACCATTTGCAGAGGAAGGAGGGGCATAACAGAAACACAAAACAGAAAAAATTTTTGAAATTCGATTTTTCGTTCTTGAGTTATGCGAAAAATAAGATTCGGAAAAAGACCCTAAATTCAGCCATTTGGGGAAAATTGCATTTTTGGCACATTTTGACCTAGTATTTTAAACAAGATCATAAATCAATAATTACCCAAACACTGTCAAGTTGCTAGAAAGCTGGACATACCACAAAGAAAAGAAAAAATGAGCATTCAGAATTTTGTAATTTTCTTGTAATAAAGCGTGGAAATACCTCAATTTGGCCATGAAATCATAGACGGGCCAGTCAAATTTGTTGAAAAATAAACTAAGTCCAGCTAATTAATATGCGTAAATGCCATAACTCTGGAACGAATCATTATTTTGCAGTGATACTTCACTGATCTGAGATCCATCCAAAGTACAAGCTACCTGCACATTTTTTATTTGAAATACAATTCAAATATTCAAAAAAATCCATAATGTATGCAATTTTTATGCAAATTAGCTAATTAAATATGCAAAATCGCTCTAATTTTGGAAAGAATCAAAATTTTGTGATGAAACTCGCCAAACTTGAAGTTCTTATCATAATCCTCATTTCTAATAAACACATTCCACATTGCATGTCTTCTTTGCATACTTTATGCAAATCAGCCTAATTAATATGCAAAAATTCAATAACTCGGGCAGAAATGTTATTAAGTACAGAAAATTGCCCAAATTTAATATATAAGTTGTTCTCCTTAAATCTATGTGTCGTATTGAACAGTATTCAGAGAAATATTGGAATATCTCCCATGGATATATTATGGATTGCTATGAAAATTAACTTTAATAACATGCATATTGTAAATGGTACAATTTGGGTGCACTTCAAGACAATTTTTGTTTGGTTTGTAATGATTCATGTTTTATCTGTTACCTGTGTATATTGATGTCACCTACTGTCATTGTTGGCTATTTATTGCTATTAAAGACCTGATATTAAGGCCATGATTACAAAGCTCCAAGAGTTGCTGTGTTATTTTTCTATTCTCAATTTTGATGTAAAAATTATGAAGTTGTAAGTATAGCATAGAACGCTCTACAAATATAGCCACATTTCATCCTTGCAGTGTGACGAAAGGAAATGTGACTGTATGAGAGAAAAAGAAAATAGTGCAGAAGACAACTATAAAACAAAACAAAAAAGAACACAGGATAAACTAATTGGCGAGTCCACTGAATACATGCAAGAATTTCATGAACATGCAAATAATGCTAAGGTGAGCGCAAAAAAAAATGAAGAAGCTTATTTGGAGACAAAGTACGACACTCCACTTCGCCTCGGGGTTAACATCGAACAAGTTCTCACGCTACCATGAGTTCATGGCAATTCTTTTGTCTGGACCATCAAGTGACTCACTTCATGAATTTGCATACATTGTTGAACTCGTCAATTGCATAAAGCAACACCATTAATTAGTAATTACGAAAAATAGATACCTACATTCACCTCACATCAATTCCAGAGTACCCTCTTCCCATTCTTTTTGCAGGGGATAACAGTTTGTGTCAGCATATGGTGGATCATACAAGATGGTGTAGAAAACGTAAGTGTCTTTCAGTTTTTTATCACAGGATTCTACAAGGCTTTCCAGGTCCTCGTCTGTAGCTCTGCGCAGAACAGTTCCCTTGCATTCCAGAACACTACCATCTGCAGCATCAACAAAGATATGCCTGATCCTTTTGTGAACTATTCGATCACCTGGAAATGGTCCCTTTCGCTTCTTCTTTGTAGGCGAAATCTTACTCAGCATCTTTTGTTTCAGAACATTTCTACGTTCTTCTAAGTTCTCAGGAGACTGTGGCAGTGACTGTACTGGAGAACCATGTTCACACTCCATAATTTGTGACATGATTGCACGAAGATTTATTTCTAGTTCTTCAACTGATAATTTTTTTCCTTTTTTGGTTAGATAGAAAAGCTCCACTTTAACACCACCTGTGCATGTTAATTTCCAGTACTTTATCTGAGAAATGAGGAACTTTTCCAGTTGTCGACTGTCTTTTGCCTTCTGCTTCAGGTCACTAACATCATCATTTGAGGTGCACAACATTCCACACAGTTTTAACGCATCTGCGGTAGTCTGAGCACGTTGCTTTGCAACTTCCTTCAGTTTATCCTCTTTTCTGCACTTATTCATAAGCAATTTCTCAGCAATGCGTTGTTTAATTGCTTGGCTTCTTCTTTGGTAAAGCTGCAGAAATGACTTCCTCTGCTTTACAGCTTCTGATAGATATTGATCCTTCTTTTTGTCTGACATTTCTTCCAAATAGGCTCTGGTCTTGTTCAGGCTCCATAGAAGTATGCCTTCCAGGGCGACAGTGTTAGCATTTGGCATTTTACGTTTTAGATAATCTAAGCCCGCAAACATCCTCTCAGCACACAAATTGTCCTTCGGACATGATGCAGTTTGTTTTCGTACGTCTTCTGAAGCACTGTGAAACCGCCCTCCTGGCAAATGATCTGACAGCTGGCGTGTGACACAAACAAGACAATTGTGAAGCACTATCATGAGCGCTTGCTTTGTAAGGTGCTCAATGTTCGCACTACAAGGATCATAGAGGGATTTATGAATTGAATCTTTCACTGGTGGAAATGCTGGAAAAAGCACACTACTGTCCGTTAGCAATGGTGATGGATCAACCATCCATTCCTGTATCTTACCATGAAGTCTGGTGTAGTACTGATCTGTGTCTATGATATGTACATTGCTTTCAAGCATCCTCATTAATGGGGCAGTAATATGCTGATTGATGATACCCATAGCTCGGATTCCTGCTACAACGATGTCATCATCAAAGTCAGCTTTCAATGACTTAACATACATATTCGCTTCCCGTTTTGAATCCAATGATGCACATAGTGTGTGGAAGTCAGAAATATGATGATAAACCGCTGCGGAGTTGTAAAAGGGAATGTTGAATCTGTTTCCCCTGTAAGAGACTAAGAATGACTTTTGCACAATTGACTTGAACTCTTCAGTCAAACCTGATTGTTCATCACAGTCTGGACCAAGTAAATTGCAGAAGGACCGAACAGCAAGGAGAGTAGCCGATTCCGTCTTACCCCTATTCCAAAGGACTTGCTTCTCTCTTCCTAACTTCCCTTCATTGGCTTCCACTTTCTCCCACTCACAAAGGGCACTGGCTGAATACTCCTGTAGATTCAATACGAGATGTTTCCCACAATACAAGTCATTGATTGTAGCGATCTCCTGTTTGACACCATCATCCAAATTTTCCCAGTTTTCTGTGACCTGTGGAAGAATGTTGGATCTCCACTGTTCTAACTTCTGTATGTAAGCTTTGTTCACTATGGAGCGATCTGTCATGGTTGTCTTGAATTTAGCCAAAAGTCTGAGCACTTCTTCCTCGTCATCACTAAGGTTAAGTCGAACTAACTCCTCTAAAGTTTCCTTTGTATCTGTCAGGAGAGACTCTCCAGTTTCTACCTCGATGTCATGCAAGCTCATTCCAACAGTTTGGTCTTCAGTGGAAGCTAAGAAGGTGACATAACCCTTTCGCTTCTTTGTTGTACCATCCGTGTGCAGAGTGACAGGTGTATCAGATTCCTGAATCCGGGAGCGTGCACACTCTTTACTCAGCATGGCCTGTTCTACCGCCAAGTATCTAATCAGCGTAGGTTTTGGTAGTCGTCCAGTGTTCATCTTGCCAATGTCTTTGAGAACAATCCTGATTATATCCGAGACATGCCTACTGCCAACACCACGTGCTATGAGTTCATAACAAACAAGTCTTATATCATTTGTGTATCTCCCATTTTCAAAGGCTCTAACTTCCTTGTCTGCCATGATATCATCAAGTTCAGTTTGTAAGTCATCATTTTCCAATTCTAATGATTTGATTTTTCTTTTCAAGTCTTTTTTCACAGCTGAGAAGTTTTTAGTGTTGGTTCTAAAATGTCTCCTGGAATCTGACAGATTTTTCTTTGATTTCTGCATGGTCTGCAATCGAGATTCCAACTGTTCTATCTTTTTGTGTAGCTTTCGGATGGTTTCCTTTTTTTCTTCCAGCTCTTCTTCTTTACGTTGAAGTCGGCGGACTACGTTTTTTCTTTTCAGAGTGCTGAGAGAATGCTTAAGGTCTGTGTTGACTTCCAGCATATCATCATACGCATCTTTCAACATTTTTTCCCGTTTCTTGCATCTAGTCAATTCTCGTTCAGTACTCTCATGATCATCACGTTCATCTTCATAGCAGTTAGTCAAGAGTTGCATACAATTTACAATACTTTCAATGGTATGGTCTGACACACTGTCTGGAAAGCAGTTAAGATCCTCATCGCTGGAATCATCGAGAACATCATCTTGGCCAGCTTCTTCTGCATCACATTGTAATTCATCGGCCTGAGCAGTACATGTTGCTGGTTTGTGTTGTGGAATTGTGTACGTTGTATTTCCAAACTCTGTTCGTTCTGCTTTGCGGAGTTTACCATGTTTTTTTAGCACCTGACACCAACTACTCTGAATCGTTCCAAGTGGTGTTTTACACTTGAACAGATTGGGCCACCATTCACTTGCAACTGTCTCCCATGTGGTTCCACTCCTTTCTCTATGCTTGAACAGCTCAATGACCATGGCGTTTGTTACGTTCGTTACATCTGATTTAGAGGTCTGGGTTGATGTAAGAAAGTCTGTGGTAATTCCACTCCTCTGACATAGTGGGCCAACTTCAGTGTTTACTTGAAAGTTTTGTGGTGATCCAGGAAACTCACTGAGCAACAAATGAATGTTGTGAGATTGGGCTTTTTGAACCATACGTCGCAATCTTGATAGGAAGGTACAAAGAGAGCTGTTGGGTTTCCATTTCAGTGTTTCAAATACCAGAGGAAACAGTGTGGTGCAGCTCTGATCACAGCTCGTGTAGATTACATGACGAATAGCTTCCATCAGGGCAAAACAAGGTATGCCATTCCAGTGATCTAGAATTAAAAAAAAAGAAAAAGAAAGAGAAATATAAATATTCATATATTCACAGAAAAAGAAAGGAACAATCACAATAATGTTTAAGGGCAGACCGGGATTGCCCTAATGGAAGTTGGGAAGGGCACCAACAATAGTCCATGATGGGGGAAAAAATTATTGTGAACAAGAAAGGGGGAGGGCATGATGTTGTTGTTACATATGTGCTCCCCTTCCCTGGATCTGTGCATGATTAGGTGTAAGTTCCGGAATTCTGGCTGTCCCTAAAAAAGAAGAAGGTAAAATTAAATATTTCTTACGCCATTCGTGTCTTCTCTCTAGTCAGAATAGACCAGAAACAACTTTTTGTATTTTTTATAAAACGTAAAAAAAACCCATATATTTCCGCCGAATATAGATTTCCTAAAACTCTGCGGCGACCCCCCCCCCCCCCCCCCCCCCCCCCCGACTGCTGATGATTGGTTGGATCATTGGTTGAAAGGGGGCGGCGTTAAAAGGGGGCACCCCTTTCCCTACATATAGACAGCAATCTCCCCCTCACCAAAAAAGAAAAAGAAAAAAAAGGGGGTGGCATGTCACTTTCATGGGGGCTGGGGGCAAGTTCTGAATTGTTTAATCATGAATTATTAATGTAGGAAACAAAACATGCCAATTCAAGGAAGAAAAAAAAATCAATAAGCTGAGGTTTGCAGCAGAATCACCCTTTAAAGAATATTGTATCTATTCTCCAGGGGGAGTAAAATTCTACCTCGGAACAGCCCCACACATGTTCAACAACCATAACACACAATATGCACACGGCAAACTGACGTCACTCGTGCTGTTACTAATACCACTCTTCCTCCATGAAAAATGGTGAATTTGTTCAATCAGAGAAAAAAAATAATAAATTCACCATCGTAGCAACGAAATTCTAACAAACTAATAAATTTGTGATTTTCCAAATTAATAACGATTTATTATTTAGAGTTATTTCATACCTGGAACAATTCGCTTGGTCACCAGATCAGTTAATTCTACCACACTCCATCCGGACAAGCGCTGCACAAGCTCAAACTCTGACTCGCGGTTCGCGGGCGTAGGCAGTTCTGCAAAAGAGTGGAAGGCGGAAAACAATGAACTGTTCCAAATGCCATGAAAATAATTGAAAAATGAAACATATATCAAATGAAAGGAAAATACTTCAAAATTAATAATCTGATATCGAAATTTAGATATTCGAGCAAATTCGGGTAAAAAAGTACATCTTCTTACCTTCCCGTCGTTTGCCGGAGCGAGTCGCCATCTTGGAAAATTTCGGGACTCCGTACACGTTGCCAAGGTGTATAGCTTGGTGATTGGCTACCTCATTTCCAGATATATTACGTGTGGCATCCGGAAACGATGAAGAAAAAGAGCCTATGCACACACAAAGTGGTTACGAAATTGCGTGGCGCTGAGGTTGCCACCGAGATATCGCCGTTCGAGCTTCGCTGACCCTGTCGGTAAAGCCGCGCTTCAAGCCTCTTTTTTTTCGTATTTGTCGTCAAAAACGCACACACATCAACACAGACACGTAAGAAACAGATACTTTTTCTTAAATATGTATGTTTTTATTTCTCATCATTCAAAAATTTAACAAAACAATCATGATTTCTCACCCCAGTATCATCACTCACTTCACATGAAAATGGCCTAACACGCACGATCATTTTGAAACAGCTGATTTTTGGGTGCGCGCGAGTGACATGCCTATTGATATATTATTATTGTCTTTGAAGTAAATCTAATATTTAACGTTACAGTTAAACTTTAGCAAAAGCAGAATCAAGTTCAATCAAAGGAGGCTGGGGACAGTGTTCATGGTGTTTTGGGGGTTAGGAAAAAAGGGGGGGCAGGCCTAACTATGAGTATTAAAGAGCTAGTGCAAGTAGTGGAACTAGCGTGAAGGCAGTTATGACCCCGAAACGATGATTTGGCAATTGTGCACTTTACGGCCCTATATAATTTATTAATATTATCGGTGGCACGGTGCAAGATTTTACCCTAATCGAGCAGTGTGTGCGAATTCGAGTAGAGTTTCCACCTATCACTATCCTCAGGCACTGCACTGCGGGTTCGACAGCGTGTCTTCCGGCACCGCACTATGTGTGTGCATACCGCATGTGTGTGAGATTTCGCATTGCCATTGGGATGCAGTGACGCTACAGTGTGTGTGAATGTGTCAACATATATAACGTGATGAAAGCATGTACGGTACACCACATGGTTGCTCTTATGCCCTTCCCTGCGCGGCGCGGCCTGATCGAGTGCGAGCGGACCCTACACAAACCGGGTGCTGTGCATTGGCACACAATGGAACACAACGAGTGGTAAACTTCTGTGCTTCAATCATAATTTTAAATGAATGAATTCTGCGTTATATCTTAAGCAGGGGATCACTAATTAACCTATTGCAGAGGATTTAGTATGTCCATTCACGGCCTTGGCAAAATTATTTTGTGAAAAAAAAAGAAAAAAAAATCTTATCCCAATTTGTCAGTCTATTAGTGTTTATTTCGTCTACACAGTTACCGTTTAACGAGCCTGACCAGACGCCGTGCAAAGTGTGTATACTGTAGCTACCGATTTACGGGCAGCCACTACATGGACACACACAGCCTTGCCTGCCTGGTTGGTTTGCGCGATTTGTAATGGGGTCGGATCGGAATGCATGAAGGAGGCATAAAAATATTCATGTAACTGATGTGACGAGCTGGGGCAAGCTGGGATGTTCAAAATGGAATCTATATAATTGTATCGCAGACTACTGCCAACTTTGCGCCATGATCATGGCAAATTTCTGCGATGCAACATTGTACGTGTGTACAAAAAAAATCTTGATAATCCTGAAGCGGAGAGCAAAGGCATGCTAAATCGTGATCGCATAGTGTTCGACGTATCCGCTCCATAGAAGCGCAGTGAGTAAGGCGGGCTTTTAGTGACCTTATCACTTGTCAAAAGGCGTTCCATACAGCAAGAGAAGCTCGCCAGCTGCTCGGTGCGTGGTGGTTCATGGGATATCACCTTGGCATACGACGAATGAGGTACCGATAATATAGGGCCGTAAAGTGCACAATTGTCGATAAGGCTTCATCATTCAAATGGCATCAATAGTGTTCTTAGTTTACATGTTTCATCAGCAATCCTGGGTTTTAGGGGCTGTAGGGGGCTAGATTATTTAAGGTTTCTAAATTCAGCACAGCCATAGGCAACTGTCTATAGATTCTACAGGATTCTACATAATTTACCCCCACTAAAATTGAAGAAAAAAAAGTGATACATATCAAAGTAAATTAATATGATTGAATTAAAGGAGAACTCCAGATGATTTTCAGATTTTTACATTTGAACAACTAGAAATTAGTTATACTGAGGACAGAGTTTCAGAATTTATGATAGTTGGGATGAAGAATAAGATTATTTTCTAAATTTACAAGAAATTGCCATGAACAAGGATGATGACATGGCAGAGTCACCTTAGAAATGCACGAGTTTGAGCTCAAGGAAGCAGAACAAAAGAAGAAGGCATGCATAGATTATACACAGGTGAACTCGCAAGCAAGCGATATTGTTATGGAATTACACTGCTACATTTCTGAAATATGTGAGCCTCCTATGTCATCATCCTTGTTCAGTGTAATTTGTTTAAGGTTTTTCAAAGTATTGTTTCTCTGCTCAAGAACCACAATAAATTCCACAAATCTATACACGGAGCTGTTGATTTATGTACTACATGATGTGAAATTATGAAAATTGTCTGGAATGCCCCTTTAGGGTGGCTTTTAGGGTTTAACAGAGTTAGAGCTTAGGGTTAGGTTAAGGGCTGTGCTGAAGTTTAAAGTCTCTTAGCCCCCTTAAAATCCAGGATATCCATTTCAGCTTCTCAATGACATCATTACACTACCGTACAGTTCAAATTCAGCATGCAAAAATGAATTCACAGCGATAAATGTTGCCAGCTGCACTCAAGCGAAGATACTGGATAATCCAGCCGTATTCCAGGGGTTCCTGGTTTTGGGGCAGCTTGCTTTAAGTTAGATCTATAAAGGAGCGTACCCATTGCTAGAAACTCAACACAACTTCACATCAGATTCAAGTAGCTAGGTCTACCCTGAAACTGTTTGATTAGAATTGAATACATTTGAATACAAAGTTGTGTTTGACATTTGTGTTTCGAAATCAAATGCCCCTGTAGCAATGGACTTGCATTTAAATGCGAAGTAGGTATTGTATCCTGTACAATTTGGCAGATGTGCGTGTGATTTTTGGAGTTTCTCACAACTGGGCCCAGGTGTGATAGATGCATGATATGCCAGTAGTGGTCAGCTGTCCATTAGAAAGGCTAGCTAATTTCAGCAAATGATGTGTGAATGCTAGATGTATGCGCGTTCGGAAGCGTATTGGGGAGTTTCAAGCGAGGCAGCGAATGAGCAACTATATTTCGGTAGGGATCTGGCAATTTTTATGGCAATAATTTCCTTCTGTATGGATGAATTTGGTTCACAATAGCATCATTGAAAAGCTGAAACATGCCAAAATACAATCATGTGTGACACATGAAATTTTAATAAGTGTCATTGTAAGGCCATAACACTCACAGTGCGTGGCCCCTATACCCCTGGATTGCCAAATAACGTCTCGTAATGGAATTTGAATACCAGCCATGTCAAGTTCAATGCACTGTTTATAGGAACTACTTGCCAAATCACTAACGAATGTACGACTAGTTCTAGGTAGAACCCCTTTCTAAAAATATTTAACAGACTGTGTAAATATGTCTTATGTGTTAGGGCTGCACACTAACTCATTTTTTTCTACTGGCCTGACCCGTCTGTCGGACCAGTAGGTACCCTGTTTGTGCTTTTTTTATGGTCCATTCCTGATAAAGTTACTGGTCCGACAGTGATTTTTACTGGTCAGGGATCATCGGACCAGTGCCAGTGTGCAGCATTGTATGTGTGTTCTGTCTGATCAATCTACAAAGCCATCTGCCACCATTACACAGTATTGTCTAATTGACTCCTCCTTGGCATTGTGATGAGTTGGTAGGACTGGAGTACACCATGTCAGTACAATGTAGGTTTAGGTGTTTTATGGGTCATGGAAAATTTAGAATCTACCAACCTAAGACATGTCATTAATCCATCTCTAGGCTTATATGTAGTGTTCTATGCAGCTGTTCAGGTGATGAAAACTCAAGAAAGTGAGGATGTTGGTTAGTGTAGACTAGTACTGGTAGTACAATCAGGGTACAAAGTAGAATGTAGATGTGCTTGTATGTATATATTCTAGTATCCTGTGGTATCATCAACATGTTTCTGTAAAGTCATAGTAGATCTAATCATTTGATCGAGAACCATAATCTGATGCAAGTAGTAGACACTAAATTTTCTCCCATGTGATGTGTAACACAGCTCAGAGGGTTCACTTTTTCAACACTGCTGCCTCTCTCTTCATGAATGACAGATTTGACAGAATGGGGTTGCCAAGTCTTCATTCGTGGAGGTGACGACAATTGTTTCGCACATCGGCAGGTTCACAAGTAGCGGACAAGAAGACGCCTGTTTGTCAGTGCTGTACTCATCCGAGCAGCTGTCATCAAACATGTCCAATATGCATTACGAGTAAGAAGTCCACTGTCTTGATGAATTGTTATCCATGATTTGTTGTACAATGATACATATTTTGCTGAGAACAATGCCCACTACAAGCCATTATAGCCTTTCATACCAATTTGATGATTCTTACAAATTAAGTAGTCATAAAATTCTTTCTCTAAGACGTTATGAAATTGGCCATCCTCTACATTTCATGTTAAAGGCTAGGGCAAGTTTGTGTTTTCAATGTATGGACCATGCCCAATGAATACTAGTTGTTAGGATAAGTGAGTTGTAATAAATATGGTCAGTTTTAAACCATCGCCTTTTACATCATCTTAATTACCATAGTAGTCATTATCAGGGTAAAGGTTTAAGTTTTTCTTTGAAGAAGCATTGACCCATTAACAGCTCTCGATTGATGGCTTTTTACCATCATGCAGGTGCCACAAATTTGCTAGTGTGCTACTTTCTCTTGCTAACCACACAATGCTCGCACATAGAGCTTCATGTCCATTGTTAATGCTCCACGCACCTGAACTCACAGAGATGACAATGTCCCCACACCTCGTACATCCATTGTTGTGTAGTGTGTGTCATCTCTTCAATGTAACCAAGAAGCAGTTTGATACACATTTGTTAATCAAGCAAAAATTATACCCAACTAACATGTGAGAGAGAGTTTGTCAGGGCATATTTCAGCCAGTCATGTCGATGTTAATGGATTCTCTTTGTGGTTTACCCCATCATGACACTTGTATGGACGATAGTCAAATACCCAGGCAGCGCAAGTCAAAGTGGGACACGCCTGCGCTTGCCATGCCGTCCTCCACCCCATACACAGTCGCCCAAGCTGACGGCCAGGTGAGCAGCCTGGAGGCAGCCTCTGCCGCGGCGGCCAGAATCAATGCCATGCTGATCTCCAAGGGCAAACTCAAGCTGCCGCCCACGCCTTCTACCAGCACTGATCAGAACAAGCAGAAACAGGGACAGCCAGTAAGTATGATATTAGCTCATTCAAATCATGACCCTTGCTCTTCATTCCACCAGTAATCCAGTTCATCAAAACAAAACAAAACAAAACAAAAACAAAAACAAAAAACGCCAGGGCACAAAGTGAATAACAGTTGACTTCCATATGTGACCCTGCATCACAAAACCAACAAACAGTTACCCGACATGGATTTTTAGTTAAGAGCAGATTCTGAAAGAGTAGACTTATAAAAGACTATAAAATGATGTATAAATCCATTCAAATGGCTTTCCTGACCTACCTTAATATTGGAAAGAAAACACACACTTTTGAAAAGTGTATACTTAGAAAAGAGGCTCTGAAGTATAGGGTCCTTTTAAGTGCTTAATCTTACCGAGCCGTGCTCTGTACAGCGAATGGGACAAAAAAACAGGATGTAAAACTTCATAGCAACAACAATGAAGGGATTATCAGATTAAGCTAGAGTTGATCATGCTCTGTTAACTCATTCTATTCATGACTGAAACCAACTTTCAAAGCAGTAGCATCATCCTTTTTTTAAAGAGATGAGAATGGGACTCTAAGACATACACCTAATCACATTATTCTACAAAAAAGTGTTGTAGAAAAACTGCTTAAAGCGCAATTTCTTGTTCAATTTGTGATCCCAAACTTTAGAATAACATTGAAGAAGAATTGCCCCTTCAGAAAAATTTTTAAAAATCAAGATCGGCTAGGTTGACCCGCTTCACCTATTATAAGTCCTCACACAAACTTAGTGCTTACAAGTTTTTGGTGGTTTTGTGATTCACCTGTAGTCACATATTACCTGATTCAAATTATGACTCTTGCTCTTCATTCTACCAGTAATGCAGTTCATCACAATCAAATGTTCAAGTTAAAAAAAAATAACAATAATAATTAGTGATAAACGATAGAAATTCAAATGTGTTGACCCCCATTTTTTACTTCATACATTACATCTTTTCACTGTGAAATACTAGTCATGGCTCAGTAAAAAAAGACGCCAGGACACAAAGTGAATGATAGCGGACTTCGATATATCTCAGTCATAGATATTAGAGAATTTATATATTGTGGGCACAAGCTCTAACATACATACTTATATGTTTCTATCACATAACTTTGTAATAAGATTGCCATTAGAGTTTTTCAAGAAACTGCTGCTAAGACTTTAGAGAACTCTAATGAGCGTACACATGTAAGTGCTCTAGACACTCAAAGATATTGATTTGAAACAGCATACAGCCATTCTAGAATTCATTTTCATTTTGCCTGTTTCAGTCGCACAGTTGATATGACAAAATGGCAATTTCTAGGCAAGGAATCCTTTAAGATTGAATGGCAATTTCTCACAAGGGTATATGTATCTTGTTATATCCATTTTAATTGGTTTTCTTATTTTTATCAACTGAGAGTGATTTATATTTCTTGTGTTTCTGTGCACCAGTATGTGTGTTTGCGTATAACACATGTCTTTTATGTGCAAGAAAGGAACTGTTGAATTTCATTTTGTATTGAAACCATGACCACCTGAGGTAGATGTCAGTCATTTGAGATTCTTTAAAAAAAAGTTGGCTAATCATTTCCAAGAAGATGTTTCTCTGTAAGTATTGGTACATGATTATATTGATATCTGTTTCCTCTATTCAACCAGCTGTCCAAGGATGACAAAGCCAAATCTGAGCCGCTGGTCGCAGAGGTGGAGATCAACGAGGTGCCCATCCAGTGCCGCAACATGCTCACCAAGGGGGCAACACAGGAAGAGGTAGGAGGGATACCCAGTGGATGAGAGACCAGGGGTTAAGGGGAGGGGTCTAGAAACTGGGTCCTGATGGGCCCTATAAAGTATCATGTTGTGGTGGGAGAGCTACAAATGCAGTTACCGTAGACTACTTCCTTTGAATATTTGCTTATGTTTCATGTTTATGTTGTTGTTGTTTTTTTGTTCCTATTTCATACTATAAACAGGCTGTCTACTGCCTGTAGCAGTTAAAATCGGAAGCTTTATATTCCTTGTGTCATATGAATATAGTGCACTCCGTTTGTAATGAACATAGATATAATAAAATTCCGGTTACAAAGAAGTAAAAATTCAGGCTGCAAAATTATCCGCTCTTTGTTCTTTAATGTTTAAATCATTTGGTTATATCGAAATTTTGATAAAACAAAAGAAAATTGCTGGTTCCAAGGACTTCGTTATAACGGGAGTCCACTGTACATCTAGTGTAGTATTATGTTGTAGACTGTTTTTAGTTAAGACATCCTAGACACTTATTTGTCTTGTGTGGTATTGTGTACCACATGTCTTATCTCTTGACAAAGTTGTTTATGACTTACCAATCTGTTTTAACAATGAAGTGCACTTGAATTAAATAATTTACAAGGTGGAGACTTTGAGATTGATTAGCCATTGATGCATTTGAATAATAGTCACGTGTCTTATATATTTTCAATTTGCAGGATTTCCAAATACTAAAAATTAGACAACAGTTTCCTACAAGCTGTAATTGGGGTGTGCTTCTAAGTATCCTAGTTTCTTCAGTTGTAATCATTATGTAGCACAAGAACTGATTTGCCAATTACATGAAATGCATTACATGCAATATCATTCATGTTTTAAAAAAACAAAGCAAAACAAAACAGCTGAAGTATCTCTTTGCTTTTATGTGTGTAAATTTCAATGTCTTTATTAACAGATAAGCAGACTCACAGGGGCAGCTGTATCGACCAGGGGACGGTACATGTCATATGCAGATAGAGCCACCAATAATATGGGGTAAGCAGAACTTCAAACTAGTATGATTTTACCATATATGACCATATTTGATTCTTTTTTTTTTTTTTGCTTCATCAAAATAAGAAAATATGGTTATGAATGAATTATGAATGTATTATCTTAAATTGTTAATAAGCACACTTCGCAAGTGGAATTTCTTCCTTTTTAAAAATAATTTTTTGTTTTTTTCAGAATATGATTTTCACTGTGCACCAGTGTGTAATGTTCTCAGTGAATCCGTGGCTGAATGAGTAAAGGAAACCAACACCGAAGTCTTCATAGTGATGATAATCACAGCATTGCTCTGTTCTATCGCACCGAAAGTGTTTGAATTATTCACTTTCTTTTTTTCTCTTTGTTTCTTTCAGAGAAAGGCCGCTGTATCTATGTGTCCAAGGTCCAACACCAGAGAGTGTAGAAAGTGAGTTTCGGTGGTGTGGTTCCCGAGGTCATATTGTAACATTTTTTTTTTTTTAATCCATTTTCTTCCATTTGTGTTGTACTGCAGCAAGCAGAATTTTTATGTTTTGGGGTTGTTTTCACAGCAGACTGATCATGCAGTGTATGATAGTTTGAAGTTTGTTCAAGGTTTGTATTTTCTTTCACAGATTAGTACAGAATATGGCAGTGAAATGTGTACTGTGAAACCATAAATTTTCACATGCATTTTAAGTCACAAATTTCATGAAGGCAAGATTCGAGAAATTAAAATGCACACAAAAAGGTCTTGTCTACACAATATGCACTGAACGCCAGTGGCACGCCGGGAAGGTTTCATGCCACGAAAAAGGCCGTTGGCTCCAATTTGCAAAAAATGTCACGTCATATCTTGTGCTTTACAGTATGTCTATAGAAATAGCAATCTGAATATAAGTTATGAAGCTGAAAGAATATGCTTGTCTGTCTGTAGTGTAATGTTGTGAAGTGAAATGGGGTTAGATTCCAAACACATGCATTTAGTGGAATGACGTGAATTAGGAAGTTTATACAAAGCCACACATATTCTTTTTTATTCTCAATGTCTCCAGAAGTGCTGGCAATTATCCCATGTTGCTGGTCAGTAGCATATTTAACCCATTGCGGACGGCTGAATTTGCTACAACATGCATTTCCCATAGACACCTGTCCTAGTATACACGGGACTAGTCTTCAATGGGTTAAGTAGATGTCCTAATAGTTGATATCACTCTTTCACCCACCAGGAGCTGTAGAGCACATCAAAACTCTAATTGGAGAGAGCATGCAGATGAAGGGTCGAGACAGGGCCAGGTCCCGCTTCAGTGCGGCAGGCGGTACCGGCGCCCTCAGCACCAGACCCGCGGGCTTGGGGGTCGGCGTCCCCACGGCCCCGGGCATGGACGGGGCCCTGAGGAACCCCACAGTGGGAGGGAGCGTGCGGGGACCGGCAGTGGGGGGCAGCCCCATAGTCCCCCCACCAGCTGTACAGATGGCCATCCAGGCAGCTCAGACCTCCGGGGTAAGTTCTCATTAAAGAAAGCTCTTAAAGCAGCTTCTACACTTGTAGTTCTTTTCTGTCTTATTATTTTGCTAAATGTCAGATGTCTTTATAATTTTATTCTCGATGAACTTTTATGGATGAACTTTTCTAGGAGAAGGAAATGTTGACATAGCAAAATGTGTAAGATTTTGAGGCAGGATGCTAAAAAGCAAGATTCCTGCAATGATAAATGAAAAAAAAATGCTTCACATTATATTGTGTACTTCACTCTTATTAATCTAGAAATCTTTGTTTAAGGCAGTGTCTGCCTCTGATTTTTTTTTTTCACTTTGCTGAAAGTGATTATCCATAGAAATATACACAGTAGACAAATTTGATACTGTTTTCATTCATATCATCGTTCGTGCTATCGTATGCAGACACAGTTTGATGACCTTGTGCAGATCTTGTGGGGGAAAGTTGTGACCTGTTTTGAATTAACAAAAAACATGCAAATACATGATGAGGGATGACATTGTAGCCAATTGCTAGTGATTCAAGTGTTAATTTCATTTTTCTGCATAACCATGTTTGGGCATCCTTTACACAGCACTACTTACAAGATAAGGTATTTGTGGGACTGGAGCATGCAGACCCCTCATTCAACGTGCGGGAAAAAGTTCAAGGACCAGGGGTAAGATTTTGTTTACCACCTAACCTATATCTTGCAATTTGATTTCCTACCTACCAGTAATGAATGAGGTTAATTTGATTACGGCAAGTTAGGTGAATTAGGTTAAGATGTCTTCCGATAATTCCTCCTAGTCCTAGTCAGTGGGGTATCCAGGCGGGGGCACACAGGGCGTGCACCTCCCTTTATTTGTTGTTAAAACAAGAGAAATAAAAAGAAAAAATGGGGGACGTGCGCCCTCCTTTGATTTTGTTAAGGCGCCCTCTCTTTACGGAATTCCTGGATCCGCCCCTGCTAGTTGTCATAGCTCCCAAGTGTGTGTTTGTGCCATTTACTCAAATGTGTGCCGGAAGATTTTTTCTAGTGTTTTTTTTTTTTTTTTTACGTGTCTTGTACTATGTTTGCTTAATCTAAATACAGAGGTTGGCATGCTTTGTTTCCTCAACCAATAATCATGTTTATGGCTTTTCTACGTAAATGGTTGCCTAAAGGCAACACCATTTCTTCCATTCTCAAGATAGTTTGGGAGATGACAGATGTCCACATCTTCTAATCAGGGGAGATAAAAGTAGGCAATATTTTGTGTGTGATGCGTGCATGAGGCAGGCGAAACTGACATACAAATTGTATAGAGAAGTGTAATCACACCCTCTCTCCATCTCTCAAGCTATGAACACTTGTTCTCATCAAAGCTTCCTTTGTTAAATTCGTCCTCTCTTTCTTCATTCTGTGTCTATGGCCAGGAAATCAGATTGACATTATAGAAATTTAGTAGTGATTCTGTCGCCTCCAAGATGATGTAATTTCCGATCTATAGGGTTTATACATGTCACAGCCTTATGCCTGTAAGTATTGGTGTATGTTTGTTCCCCACACTTACCAAACTATCTGTACCAAATATGGAATCGGGACATTGTAGCACTTTTCATGCATTGTTATTGTCAGGTTTGAAATATACTGTAAAACAAGGAATGTTCGTGTACATGTTAATTTCTTGAATTTCACGAGAGCTAAGATTCGCAAAATTAAAATGCACATGAAAGTTCTTGTCTATACTAATTACTATACGCATTGAATGTTAAAAGCAACTCGCGAAAATTTCATGCTGCGAAAAAGGCCGTCAGCCCCAACTCATGCCACGAAAATGTTGTGTTTTACAGTATTGTATTCTCAAGTCTTTGTGAAGGTTTGTCATTTAAATTACAAGTATGTGGTATTATTGGGTTACAAAGCCACCCAAATTTATCTCATCACCTGAAATACTAGAAGGTTAAGATATCTCAGTCCCTCTCCCATCCTTTTTTCCTGCAGAGCTCATTCTTGCAGCACATTCGGTCGGAGACCGGCGCCAACATCTATCTGCGGGGGCGGGGCTCGGGGTGCATGGAGCCGACGTCGGGGCGGGAGGCCTTTGAGAACCTCTACATTTACGTTACCCACCCCAAACCAGAGGGACTACAGGCTGCCAAGAAGCTCTGTGAAAATCTAGTGGCCACAGTAAGTAGCAAACTTCACTTTACAGTATGTCCCCCCAAAAAATTACAATCAGATTTTGCATTGGTAACTTTCAAAATGATCAAACAATCTAAATGCTATTTCAGGGAATAAAACTATAACTTCTAACAATGTACCTACATTTTGCAGAAAGCCCCATTCAATTTGGTGAAGTGGTAACAGAGAAATGTTGATCATTGTAAAGCATGTCACGGGTCCATTTCTTCCCAAGTTCAGCACTTGGATGCTCTTGGATCTGTGAACAGAATGGACAGAACTTGGAGGGAAGGGATTATTGACATGCTCTACAAAGATCCTCATTTCTCTTTGACCACTGAAGCAAATCGAATGGGGGTTTCTGTAAGATGTGGGTAATAAGTTATACAGTAGCTTCATACCCTGAAACTGTATTTGGATTGATTCACTGTATAGTTATCATTGCAGAGGGTCCTGTTGTAATTTTTTTTTTACATACAGTATTTAGCAAACCCACGTGCCATATTTGTTTCTAAGTTAAAAATCTTGATTTATAAGCTTAGTGATTACTGCATTCAGTGACACTGTGAGTGTCGCTTCCCAGTAAGTCTGTCTCATTTACATTGCCTTACTAAGTTGTGATATATTTTTAACAATATGTATTAGAGATGATTTCTGAAGAATTAAATCAGATCGTCAAGGTTTACAAGTGGACCTACTGAGAGAATTTCGGTGGTCATGTTTGCAGCACCAGTAATGTTACAAAACAATGTCAACTGTCAGTATTGTTTGGTATATTATTTTGACTTTGTTAAATGGCTTGATCAGCTGGAAGTATGTCATTACAGATAAGCCTGTTAGACGTATGAAAAATTAAGTATTGGGGGAAGGTGCTTAGTTTGTTTAGCTCTTATCTATACAGTATGTGGTATGAAATCTGATTATTTTCCTTTTTTTTTTCTTGCCCTATCACTCTCAAGATCCAGGCAGAGTACATCACACACCAAAGTCAGCTGTTTCAGAGGTCTGCGCCAGCCATGGGTAAGCAAGCACATGCCATTTTACTGATGGATATTGTGATGTGATTATGCTATGGTCAAGGCATGTTCTTGTCATTCTTCTCCCTAAAGAGGAAGGGGTGCCAAGGGGTCATAGCAATGTATGATTACTATCTTTCTTCTCTATCAGTTTTTTTGGGAAACTAAGTTTTGAGTTTAATATCGTCTTTGAATATAACTAGGGAATATTTTGCTGCCTTTTGTGATGCATCAATAAATCAATAGGTTGCACGCATTAGTGGTGACAGTTTTGAAGGAGAAGGGGGAAAGGGAGTGAGGAGGAGTTCCTATTGAAGAGTACTTTCTGCTGGAAATACCATTTCTCCATATCTGGGACTGGATCTGTAATGAAGATCTTTTTGAACTGTCAGATGTTCTGTATAAGCTGTAATTTCTCACACAGATGTTTTTGCAAATGAGGAGGTGACAGACATTTGCACAAGATTTTTTGTTTGTTTGGTTTTTTTTTTCAATATTTACACAGGGGCTATCATAAGTGCACTACTACCTGTCAGTTTGAGATATGTTTGCGTGTTCTTAAATTCAAGGTCAACAGCAATTTGCAAAACTCCTGAAAATTAAATCTCCGCAAAAAAAAACAGCTTTTACAGTAGTCTATAAAGGTCCCTTGTATGATGTTGTCTATGAAACATATATATAGCAGATGCATAAGTTTGTGAAGAATGGAGGGTGAAGAAGGTTGGTCATGCGTGAGCCAAAGCTGACCAGCCGATACTGCCCTCCAAGATTGACCACAGCATGTGGTATTGATGGAGAACGCTCCCCAGGACAGAGACCTGTCCTGAGGTCTACATCATCACTGACATTCTTTGATTAATGATATTCTATAGCACGAACATACCGTCGTATACAGCATATTCTGTAAAAGTGGAAATTTTCGTGGTGTTGAAGTATTCACGCATTTCGCGCAACCAGAAGCTAGTGCGAAAATAAAAGCACATGAATATTTTTTGCTTGCTATATGTTCCAGTAGTTGATGTCTCTATTCCGCAGAATTAAAAACACGCGAAACTCCTCTTAACCCTGAAAAGACTTGGCTATTTTGGTAGCTCGAAAGACTGGGGGGGCCCTAAAGGGCCCCCCCCCCCTTAAGATCTCGGCCGCGGATCGCGCGATCGCCGCGGAAATTTGCACAATGGTAGTGTGCGATGTAATCTACAAGATCGTATATTTAAATTTTCCAAAATAGTCTTCTTTTATGTTATTTTGATTAATTATGCTAATTTATGCGAGAAATCAGACCTTTTTGATCTAAATCAGTAAATAAAGCTCCAAAAGTGCTCATTTTTGGTCTAGATATTCTTTGTGGCATTCTTAGCAAATGTACTTGAAAAAAAATTTGGTATCAAAATTAATTTCTTATTCATTTTATTGTTTTATGAATTTCTTATGTATTTCTTTGTTTTTTCGACCTTTTGTTTTTGTTGTTTTTTTCAGCAAAATTTGTGGCAGACCCTTTTTGAAGCATAATACTACTAAAACAGATTTATTTTAGCCATTGAGAGTAAAAATAAGCATATTTATATGAACCATGTGATAAAACTTAATTTGTATTGACTTTGTACACAAAATCACATTTTTGAGCCATTTTCGGTCTCACGTGCATGTACAAAAAGTTATGTAACTTCAGAATCGTACCCCCGGGCGTCACAAATTTGGTGTCAAAATGTGCGGGAAACTCGAAAGAAAAAAGTCATAGAGCATCGCGGCGAGAGCATTGCGTATTGCTGAGTAATCGCGCGAAATGTCGAGGGGGGGGCTAGGCCCCCCCCCCCCCAGTCTTTTTAGGGTTAACCAGCCGAGCACAAAAAATTTGTCGCACGAAAATATCCACTTTTACTGTACATGTATCTCATAGTGGTTTACGGTTAGCAGAGTTTGCAAGTTGACAAATATTCACAACAGTAACAACGCACAAAATATTCCTTAACGGTGATCTGCTGTAAGTGATACAGAACAAGATGGATTATTGATCTCTATGCTAATTACTCCTCTTCCATCTCACACATAGTGGCTGCACAAATGATAGCCCCCCTGCCTCCACGCCCAGCCCAACCCGCCCAGCAGATCCAGCAGCAGGCCCCCGTAGCCATGCTGCCCCAGACTCCGCCCACCATCACCTCCATAGCTGTCAGCAGCAGTCTGAGTCAAACGCTGGCAGCCCAGCAACAGGCACAAGGTAGTTTTGTATGTGTGTGTGTGTGTTTGTGTGTCTGTGTGTGTGTCAGTGTGTTTGTGTTTGTGTTTGTGTATATAATGTGTCTGTTTGTTTGGTCGTATAATACACTACTATGGACAGTTTGCCAAGATCTGTGGTACCCTATGGGGCGACTTCCCATGAAGGCCTTTAAAGATTAAGTTCTGTTGCCAAAAAGAGCAGCGAAGACAAGTGACTAGAATGTTCTGAAATGATTTTGCATTTTGATAAGGCCACACGGAAGGGAATATTCAGTTGACACTCTATTCTCTGTTTTTAACACACAAAAAAACAGAATTTGTACATTCCTCTCTTCCAACCCTCATTGTTATGCCTACCATTGTAGGTTCCAATTTGTTTATGTTTCTTTCTCCTGACTTCTGACAAAATGATCAATCAATAAAACTTGATGAAATTTTCATTGTGGTAATATACAAAATGACGTATTCTTTGAAAAGAATAAACACACACACACACACACACACATACACACACACACACACACACACACACACACACACACACACACACCCCTTTAAGAAGGTTTGTGGGGGATGGGAATTGGTTAACTTGACTGTGGTTCTATACTCTTCACTGCATATTAAAGTTTATTTGTTGTGAGAGATGGTATTTCATCTGTGCTTTATCCAGTATAGTGTTTCACATACCGTAGACATTGTTGACACCAGTAGTGTTTACTGTGATTTTAGTCATCTAATACATATATTTGATGGTTGTTTTTTTTTTTTTTTTTTCTGTGAGAAGCAATCCTAGCTGGGGCCGTACCCGCCCGGAGGCCAGTGGTCACTACAGTGGTCACTTCCCTGGCACAGGGAGTGGCCTACCCCCATCTTCAGGTCCAGGCTCAACCACAGGTTAGTTCTTCTCTGGACCCTGATACCACCACCATCCATGGATTTGCTCTAATCTTTTCCTCAACTTTATCACCCCCTACCTACTTCCTTACTTTTTTCTGTTCTTATATATTGACAATTACAAGATATTTAAAAGCTTAATTGGAAAAGCTTCCGTACAGTGTTATTACCTCTCAAATGCGTTGTATTGGTTTTTCTCACTATTGGTGAAGAGGTATAACGCTTGGTGTCTTCATTTTCTTCTTACCAAATAGCATTATTGAGATATCTCATGATATTTGCCACATAATTATCAAGATAAAAATCTGTATCACCTGTGTTTTGTGCACACAAGCTTTGGTCATTTTGTGTGTGCGCCAAATCATTCTCATTCCCAGTATATGAAGAAGTACTCGTATATATCTGTCCTGTGTGAGCATTACAGGTATGTGCTCCTGTTGCGACAGCAATCTTGTGAGCTTGAGATATGTGAATAAACTTTATATTACATTTAGTTTGATTAATGGTTGTTTAGCTGTTTGAGAGACCTCGTACAGACCGCCAAATACCATCTGATATCGACAGGGCACATGAGGGCAGTGTAGTACTTGAAATTCTTCGTGTTGAAACCCTTAACAGCTTTCTGTGGTCAGCCAACCGGGAATGGTGGTCCAAGCCCGGGCACCCCGCCCCGTTCCAGCGCCGGTGCCCCCTCCCCAGGTACCGATGCCTGTCGCCTCTCAGACACAGTTGTATCCAGCCCAGGTACGTCATATACCAGGCATGCGGTAACAACTGGTCTTAATCCTAGTAGAATTTTTTTTTTTTTTTCAGTTTTAGAGCAGAGACAAACAGTTGGAAACAAAACAAAACAAAGGCAGGCAACAGCAGGGCTTCTTTCTCAAAAAAACTGCCGTAATTATTGTTATTACGGAACTTGTAAGTGGAGAAAAGTTTTTGGCTTAAATTTCTCTCATGTGAAGAAGACTTTTGAAACTTCAGATTTCAAGCGGAAATGCAGAATTATTTATTACTATGAAAATATCATTGAACATGTTGGCACGTTTATCTTCTTAAGCTGAATTTCTCAGCAACCTGTGGATTGGAAAATAGCCATACATCTTCATGGTTCCTCAAATAGGAAAAAGAAACTAGTAGACAGTAGTACAACAGTACACTCTCTTTCACTTTGTCTCTTTCAGCCTCATTAAGAAAATGTGTCTCAGGTGCAAATCAGCATTTCAAGTGTCAAAATTTGTATCAATGTCACTCTTTCTAGTGTAGTGTTTAGAGGGGCTGTAGTCATCTTATGAATATGATTGTGATGTCTTCAGAGGATGAGTCCCACCAATTTGCTGAAAGTACAAGGGTTGGCTTAGAAAGCAATCCTTTTCTCTCTATCTCTGTTCCACACCTCACTCATGCATCTGTCTGTATCAATATTCAGGCATCTCACGTACAGGCCCAGCAAACTCTGGTCAGAGCCCAGGCCCAGGTCCAAGTTGCCCAAGCCCAAGTTGCCCAGGCCCAAGCCCAGGCCCAAGCCCAAGCCCAGGCCCACCTGGTCCAGGCCCGCAGCCAGGCCCAAGTCCAGGTACATCCGTCGCACCAGGCTGGAATCCCCGTGGGTCAGCAACAGGTCATCCTGCACCAGCAGCCTGCCCCGGTGCAGGCCCCAGTGCAGGCGCCACCGCCAGCTGCCCCGCAACCCGTCAAGAGGAGGTTCCGCGAGGACCTGTCCGACGAGAGACCCGAGGTGAGGGTGCCTCTTGTGAATCCTCCCTTAGCTAACCTAACAGTGGAGGAGCGTTCACATTTGGCATTAAGTTTGCTTCTTTTCCTTCCAGTGTTTTCTGTTGTTAGTTGTCTGTTCCTGTACCTAGGAAACGCTACAAGCATTCCGGGACCTTTGGCTCTAATCACTGCTCTCGTTCCTTCGTCAGAATCGTGTTCCACGTCATACAGCAATTATTGTTTTACTCATTACACCGCGGTGCAACGTGCAACAGCCCTGCCATGGTGGACTGGGAATATGATCCCCACGCTTCCTACCTCTCGTTCTCCCCATCCTCTTCCTTCATACGCTTCCTCTAGAGGTGCCTTCGTGTGAGCTTGACGATGCCCTTGCGTCTGTTGTGAGATGAGTGGAGAGATTGACCAACGTACCAAGACATGCAGAAGCGTCACTCATATGTCATTCTCCCAGCTTCCTTTCATACGTACAGTGCAGACTTCAGGATGTGGTCTTGATACTTCTCTCTGTGCATCTATCTATACAGCCGGCTTCTGGATAGAGGACAATCTCTATTTCTTACTCTTCGTTCCTCCTTCTCTCTCCTTCTGATTACGTTTTGTAATTACACCTACTTGGTCTCACATCAGCCTTGGGGTCTTGATTTCACATACCAGGTTGGATACAATGCAATAGAGTTGTCTGTAGCTAGTTGGATGGTTGCACTTGGCGTGAAGTTTCAGCAGTACTACCTTGCAGCCCAACGAGAGGCGGCCTCGTATGTGGCAATTTTGGATTTTCACCCATGCATCACATCCATAGTACATGCAGTTGATATTGCAGGACCAGACTCAAAAGACCAGAGTTTTGGTACAGTTTGCAGACTTGGAGTTCCTCTAGCAGTTGTTGGAGTTGCTTCATTGTCCAGGAGATTGTTATCGACAAGAGCTTGATTTGGTAGACAGCTAGTTTCATCTTGGTTGTTTTTTATCGTAAAATATTTGTCTGTTTTAGCGTTGTGGTTGCCCATTGCCCTGACTTCCCTTGTGACCATCAGAACAACAGTATCAATTGTGTTGCAAATAGGCTTCTCGCTGGACATATTATTCATAAGCAGGATTCTGTTTGTTTGCTTGTTTGTTTCAGGGATCAAAGATGCTTGTAGTAAAATTTAGTATCACCCATCAGAGTTATACCAGTTACAGCAATACAGGCATCATAAAAAATAAAAGTTATTATCAAATTGGTTCATGGCCAGTCTATACATTACAAGAGAAAATAAAAATTTTAAAAATGCTTATCTAGCATACCATCTCTTGATGTTGCTTCCATTATACAATATCCATGAGAGAAATTTAGATTAGTCGATCTGAGAATTGCATCCTACTGGGACACATATGAAATAGGTCACTTCAGCATTCCTCCCCCAAATCAGCACTTATGTGAAAGGAGATGTTGTAGAAGAAGCGGAGCTAACTGACGCTTTTCTTGTCCTCAGTTTCCGTGCAGTTGCCCACGCATATTTCCTCGTATTGTCTATCGTTATTTTGCAATAATGTATCAATGTTTTTGCAGGTAGGCCCAGGACCTTTGCGAACGCTAGGCGGACCCCCATGTTAACATAGTTTTCTTTTCCCTGTGTTTGTCTAGCACCATCCACTTCCCATGACTAATCTAGGTGTGCCACCCCCGAGACACTTACACGTGAGTGTGGCTGGCAGCGCATCGGGAGGGCATGGGTCACTGCTGGGGCTACCCCGACCGGAACCCGAAGACAGACGGTGAGTTGCTGTGGTGATTAGTCTTTCCTTGCAGGGAATTACAGTCTGACCTTAGTTGAAAACAAAGTAGTCCTAATAAAAGGTAGGTCCCACCTTTTGTTAGGACCATTTTGTTTTGCTTCGTTTTTGGATATCTCAGCCATTTCAAGACTGATTTTCATCAAATAAACTTTTGGTTCCCCTTAGAATTGTGTGCTCTTTAATATTTCATATAAGTGGATTCTAATCCTCTCACAAAAAGTTAAAATCTGAATCCCCTTCTCAAACAAGAAATATACTATCATTTTAATGTGTGTTGTTTTGTATGGTTTTTTTTTTTCCTAAACATGAACGTACTCATCTACTGCAATAAATGAGATCAGACTTTACTGAATGTATGCATTGTGTATATATTTACTGTGGTGCAGAAACAAAAGCATTGTTGCTTTATGAACCGAATCGTAGTGCCAATTGCTTTAGAGTCCACAGATCAACTCTTTCCAGGAACAGCAATAGAATCGTAGGATTTGTCAGAAAAGGGTAGTGAAAAGTTGTGAATGAATCCAAAAGTTGAGTGTAATCATGTCCATTATCGGCTTCATGTTTAAGGACATTTATTTCCATTAAAAAATATGTCCAAGTACAAATAACATTGCAATAATTTTGAACTTGGCTGGGGACACATTCTCTAGAAGTCAAAAAACTTGTTCTGAGTGACCTCTTACCCTAGATGGATACAATATGCAAAGTGACAGACAGAATTATGTCCAATGAAGATGCAGATACAATAGGGATATGATTATTTTAGTCCCATTGTATGTACAAACCTCATTTCTGGTTTTAAAGTTTTGGAATTATGAGAAATGAACATACGGAAGCAACGATAGGGATAGAGATATGATTATTTTTGTCCCAGTGTCCGTGCGCACGATATTTTGGATTTTGAAGGGCATCGACCTTCGGTGTAGATCTTGGCATTATGCCAGGTCACTAAAGTAACCCCGCTGTTTGGAGGGAAAAAATATTTTCAGGAATATGCACATAATAAGTTTTTGTCATCACACATTTATATATGTTACTGTGTTGACCGTATTCCGTCATGTGCCTCTCTTGTTATTGCTCTCATAAAAAAAGGTTGATGCCCCCACCCCCAAATCCGCAGTCTATGCAAGATGGCAGGAGAAAGCTGTTACATTCTCCCTCAGGTAAGTGAGTCATTGATAATGGTGTGGGGGGGGGGGGGGAGGGGGAGGGGGAAAGGGGGCGGGGAGGGTGCCGACTGATTGCTTTGTGCCGTGCGGTAGTTCATCCTGAGGCGAATATTACCCTTTCTGTTCATGTTTTGATTAGCAGTAGACATCTGTGAGATACAAGTTGTTGTGGTGTATGTTTCCGTTGGCCATGTGGAGGAGTGTATTAGCAGGAATGGGAGATACAGTCCCCAAAGTTCTTTTGTAACTTGTGGTCATGATCACAGAACCGTGGGGTTTGACTGGATGTGAGAATACACATCTTGATTCTGAAGTGGAGAGATATGTTCTTCCTTTTATTTCTCCTCTGTCTCTCTCTTCCCCCGTGACAACTAACTTCCATTTTACCCAGTTTTTTTGCAGGGCCAGAAATTGGTAAGTAAGTCAGTTAGCACGACTACAAGTCGTAGATTGATGCATATGTTTAATGTGTCATGTGCTCACTCTGCCAACAGAACGTGATAGCCGACACAGATTTAGCGTGACATTCTGTTGTTCATATGAAGTATTTCTTCATTTTATTTCACATTTATGCCAGTTGTTCCAGCATTTAGTAACTGAAGTGTGAATATCTTCAATTGTCCTGACTAATGAATATTTTGCATTTGCTGGTGTTGATGCGTTGCTTTTGTATACTTGTTGATATTTATGCAAGATGCAAGAATTGATGCTATCAAAATTGTTGATGTCAAATGACAGAATATTTTTATTTTCTCTACTTTCTGACAGAGAATTAACGCATTTTGTCCTGTATTTTCTGTTCTTCCCAATCTCTGTTCTCTTTCATGTGCTGACCTGATGTTGGCTGGAATGAAAATGCCTCCCTCCTCATCCGTCGTCATGGAAACACGGTTTGAATATATTCATTTGAACAAAAAAAACCAACTAATCGTCTACATTTCTCTCCCATAAAAAAATTAATGCATTGTTTTTTTTCTTCTTGTCTTTTGTTGTCTGTCAATAATTTGATGCAACCTTGTTATTATCAAAACCTTTAAATTGCACTTTGTTTCACTAATCTAAAACAACAACAACAAATTAATCAATATGTGATATTCAAATACCCAATACTATTTCATATGAAACCATTGGTTTTTCCTGGTGAATCGAATCTTGTTTGCCTATCATGTTTGCCTTGGGTTGACTTCTGTGTGATGTCATGGGTGCACCCCGGTTGGTGTGGTTCAAATGGAATGCCTCCGTTGATTGCTGCTGTGTATACATCAAAATTGTTATCAAATTGCCCAAAAAAAAAAAAAAAAGCAGGATTAGATCTGCTCGGAGTGAGATCGGCATCGCCGGACGAGCCGCGAACGAAGCGCGGGCGACTCGTGTCGTACGAGATGGGAGGCGACTCGGACGAGGATGACGACATTGCGGGCAGGTCGCGCAGTCGGTTCGACGCAGTCCAGCGATACCAATCAGCCTCTGGGTCAGTGATGCCCAGGGGCCTGCCCCCTCCCAACATCCCCCAGCAAGTCTCCTCCGCCTACTCCCTCTCAACGTCCCCACCCACATCGTCTTACTACAAGCCAGAGAGGAGGGACCCCGGGATGGGGTCATCTCCATTCTGGATGGCGCGGAACTGAAACCAGTCGTGACAGCAGCCTGTGTACAGATCAGTAGCATAGTGTGTAAGATTTTTCTCATGATCAATGATAGTTTGTTGTTTCGCCTCGTTCTGGATTGGTGGTGGACATGAGAAAGTGGTTCCATGCTGCTATTATTTATTGCATAGAGTATCATTGGACCTAAATAGCGTAAAGCGTTTTGCAAATCATCAGCATGTTGAATATATTTTGGTACCAAAGCTAGCGGTATACTGCTGTGTTTATTTTGTGCAGATGTTGAAGACATATTTATCAGCTGTGCTTTGGAAACTGCAGAGAATACTTACTTTGCGAGAGAATCAAGTATTTGATGAGTAAGATTGTTTTGTTTGACATTCTATCCTAATTGCTGGTCATTCCTCAACAAGTGAACTTTATTTAGGGTGATTCTTGAAGTCTTTGAACAGTTTTTGAAAAGTGTCTTCAGCTGTGTGACACTGAAACATATGACGTTGTAGGTACAGGTATATAGAGGCATCTGATTCTCTTGTTGCTTCCACTACAAATGAGTGATCTATTGTACAGAGAGTAATGTCTCTGTATTTATGCGGTCTAGGGCTTTTGTTTTTGTGTATGTCTGTGTGTGTGTGTGTTTCTCTTGTAACAACTTCATGAATGAAATTGTAACAATGGTTATCCATCAAAGAATAGGGGAAGCACATGCATGCATGCATAGGTGTTCTGCAACATGGCTGTCATCTGGGTGAAAGCGATACTTTATCATATTAGTTATCTTTGTGTCAATTGCCCCAGTGCGTGTATTTTATGGCTTCTGCAAAAGCGCTGGATGATTAAAGCAACATATCAATTATGGGTTAGCTTGTTCTTGTTTGTTTTTGTTTTTAATGTGTTTGTTTTTAATGGGTAGGGTGGAGGACTACAGGATAATACAATTACATGTTTTGTCGTGGAAAAGATCTCTGTTACCATGGCACATTAATTACATTACTTCTCTTGGCATGATAAATGGAAGCAATTTCTCCCCCCCCCCCCCTTCTTTCAAACGCCAGGCCTTTGTACAAAACTCTTGTGTACAAGTTAGTGTCATGTGTCTTAGTGTTTCTGTGTTGTGAATAAAGAGTAGTCTATGATAGAGTGGATATTAGCAATGTTAGAGGGGTAACATTTGTGGCCAGTCGTGATCTGTGAAACTCATGAATGCAAAAGCCATTGTAAGAGTACTGATCAGATTTCTCATAGTGTTAGAGACTGTGAAATATTTGGTCCTAACAATTTTTTTTTTTTTTTTTTTTTTTGCTCGAAGAAGTTATTATTGACTTCAAAGTGCATTATCCGTAATCCACAGAGTCGAGATTCGTGTGTATTAAAATCTTGACTCTGTTAGTGTCTTTTTAATGAAGACTAGGGATTGAACTTCGTAAGTTACAGACAAATCCACTCTGTTGCTTGAACCCCTTTTTCTGCCAGAGACTTTGGACAATGTGTACGATGCTATGGAGTTTTCTGTGCCAGCCGGCCCTCAAAGGACTGATTAACAAGGCAGACTCAAACAACCAAAATTGTCAAGTCTTTCTAGAGATAAAAGAAGTTTTCGAATTTCGAATTTTCTAATTTTTTCTGAAAACAGTGACATGAATCACAATCACACGTGTATGTAAGACTAGGCTCGAGGCAGTAGTGACATCGTCTGTCAAATACCCACCAGAATTATTCTAAAAATATTTTTTTCCCATAAAATGCTGAGCAGCTGTACCTAGCACCATGTAAGAAGACAATCGCCATAGCTACGGTGTCACGACTCGAGAATAATTTGGCGAAAAAGGGTGGCTTTCCTTTTTTGTGGGGGAGGGTGGGGTTCATTCAAGATAAGGAGATTTTATGATGATTTGTGTGCAGTCCAGTGGGGAAATTTGCATGACAGTGACATCATTTCCCAACTGACCTCCCAAATGACCTCCCCAACTAATATGCATTGATTTTGACTGCTTTTCTAGCTTAGTGATCACATAATATTCTGATTTCATTGCTCTAAGTATCTTTTGCAGTTTTGATAAAACTTTACTGGTTTGTTTGATTTTTCATGTATCAATGTATTCATTAATGCATCGACTCATTTCTGGTGACTTTGCTCATACAATCAACCTCAGCTGTGTGTGCAGGTAACTACATAAATGGTAGTTTAAAGGGACATGTCACAAAACATTTCAAGCCTGTGAAGAGTTTTGGCAATTGTAACAAATACTGTCAAATCTGTGTCTGTGATTTGAAGAACGCCATATAATAAATGGAATGGAAGTGAGTAGCAGGAATGGTTTCATTTTAGCAGCCAGCTGTTTTTAAGCCCCCCCCCCAAAAAAAAAAGGCATTTCTGCATGATTTGTTTATAATAATTTGTTTATGTATATATTTTGTATTATCATTATAAGCTGCAACGATAGGTAGACCCCTTTGCAATTTCATTGCCTCATTTGGTGAGGCGATTTATTTTGTGCTCTGAAATAATGTAGTTACAGTGCAGAATGAGTTTCGTCACCGAGTGGTAGCACAAATTGTATGCGCTACATAGCAGATTTGGAGGACCGCTTTCATGTCGGGAGTAATTTATTTTACTAAATTCCTGTGTTGTAGACAAATGGTACTGAGGAAGTCCAAGGCAGAAGGGGTTCCTATCCAAGGACTATCTAGATTAAGAACTGCCTTTCCTGCTATGGCTTTCGGCAAATGTGGTGTATAGTCATTATAGAATCTACTGCAGGACCTTAAATTTGGAAACGGCATTATGTGGGAGGCAGCATGTCATTAGACGCAATGTCTGTTTTCTCTTACCTGTATTCTGCTTTTATCTCTTTTTCTTTTTCTTTCTTTCTTTCTTTCTTTCTTTCTTTCTTTCTTTCTTTCTTTCTTTCTTTCTTTCTTTCTTTCTTTCTTTCTTTCTTTCTTTCTTTCTTTCTTTCTTTCTTTCTTTCTTTCTTTCTTTCTTTCTTTCTTTCTTTCTTTCTTTCTTTCATTCATTCTTTCTTTCTTTCTTTCTTTCTTTCTTTCTTTTTTTCTTTCATTCATTCATTCTTTCTTTCTTTCTTTCTTTTCTTCTTTCTTTCTTTCTTTCTTTTTTTCTTTCCTTCTTGTCAGAAGAGGGAAAACTTAGTCAAATCTACAGATGACAAATGCCTACTGTTTGCTAAGGAAAATATTTGCAGTGTGAACATGCCTTTCCATCAAACTTGAAAACCAATACAATGACATTGCACTTGCATTTTGAATCTGCTGTAGTCAGAATCTGTTCTGTGTGGCTTTTCTTTGTAGCCAATTTGAATATTGTAGATTTTATCTTTAAGATTTTTTTTTTCCCTGGGGGGTAGATTGATTAATGGAGTGAACATCATGTTATTAACTATGAGTCTGTCATTGTATGGCACGGAGATTTGTGGTCATGTGGTGCGGGGGAAAAGCAGAACATGGTTGTTATTGGTTACATCTAGTAGATGGCTTTGAGGATTTGCAATGTGAGAATTTTGTTTTCAGATTTTTTGTTTTTGTTTTTGTTTTTTGGAAAAGCTTCTATTTATGGAAGCAATGTAAGCATAGCATGAGACAGGATCATTAAAGAAATCAAGTGGAATTATTGAAATAGTAGTAAACACTTGTCATTTCATCCCCAGTAAATCCTTTCTCGAGTGTTATTTTAGAAGTTGTTTGCATCTTGGAGGCTTGGAAATATGATAAAACATGACATTGATTCTTGCTCGATCTTTTTTTTGTTTTTTTTGTTTTTTGTTTTTTGAAATATATATACAGTATAGTGTTCTTGAATAGGTTGCCAGTCTGTCCATACAGTCATATGTCTGTCCGTCTTTAGTCAGCACTGTTATTTCCAGTAAGAGCTGACACCTGAGAAGGACGGGGTATGCTAATGAAACTTAGTGTTTATATCCTCAACATACTGGAAAAGTAGTTATCAGATGTCGAGTCAGAAGTTCAGGCTTCCAGGCCAGAATCTTATCACTTCAGGCAATAACTCAAGAAGCAGATATTAATCAGCAATCAAGCTTGCTTGACTTGTAAGCTCTGATTTTATGAATTGTATAATTTTGAAACAGTCAAATACAAATGTGTTGCCAAAGTTGATATATGGCAAATCTATGAAATACATGTATGACAGCATTTCACTGGCTAAATTTCATTGAAAAGATTTTTAATGAGAACTTAAGATTTTGTTAAAGCCATGAAATTCTGTTCAAGATAATTATGATAAAACAGTAACCAGTGTACTTGTAACTGTGATACAGCAAATCTTGGAGTTTGTCATTGTATATGTAGCAGACGATGGGTTAAAGGTCAAAGGTCAAGAATCCTTGAACATTCCAAGAGAATTGTACAAAGGACAAAGTTTTAAAAAATTGGCTAAACAATTTTTTTTTTGGGGGGGGGGGCATGGGTAGCTGTTTTTGAGGACCGAGGTCCAGATGTGAAGGTATTGCATTTAATTGTAATCAGCTCTGAGCTTTTCTAAGTGTTGCTGTGGTTACCGCAAGAATTTGTTTTGTTTTTATTTTTCCAGTGAAATGTTGAGCCCCAAGTAATCAAAACAAATGTATTGGAATGAATAGGAATGAACATATGCTCCCCGTTTCTCTTTGATTTTGTCAGACATCCATTATTTTTACACATCAGTGCAGTGGGCTTTATTCACCATTTTTACTTTGGTCATTCATATCATGTGATGATGGTGGTGGCGAAGGATATGGGAGATATGTGTAATCATTACATAATATGTAGAGGTACTGGAACTTGGCTGTCATGGACAGGGTTACCCTTCCAGCATTCTTATTACGTTCTTATTACCCTTTTATTTTTGTAATCACCATAAGATATTCAACAATACAACAGTGGTAAATAACTATTATGGGTAAGTTTCTTTGAATACAGGTGGCTATCAAATGCAGTATTAATACAAATTCATTTTAATCCCAAAAGTGTGACATGATGAGCAGCCAGATACTGACAAATTGAACCCAGATGTGCAAGCGTGATCTTAAAGATGGTACATTGTACAATGGATGGTTCATCATGGACATTTGTGTTTTTATTCCTTTTTTTTCCCCTTTCAATTGTTGGTGATGGATGTTGCAAAATGCTTATGGCAGATCAGTATTACATTGAATTATTATTTTAGCTATGATTTTATATTCAGGGAGCTTTTGTCATGATATCAAAAACATTTTTGTCAGGTCTATCCTCAATCCAGTTCTCTCAAATGGAAAATTATATTGAATACTGTACTTTTCATCACATACTCACCTCTTATTCAATCTTTATGAATTTCTCTTTTAATGATATGAAATTTTTGATGTGTGATGAACAGTTTAATACTAAATTTTATTTATGTAGAGTTTGGACATTACTTCCTTCTTTTTTTTTTCCCACATACTGTACCACCAACTGGAATTGGGTACTATCAGGAATTCTGCTGCGATCATAGTTAAGGACGTGAAAGCAATTCAACTTCATACATCTGATGGATAGGTATATTCCTTTTTGTCTGTGGGAATGTGTTTCATAACGAATTTATTTCTCAGCTTGCCTCTGCGGCAGGTTGAGACAGATATTATGTCATGACTGTAAACTCAATACATGGATTGCTAGTGGGAATGGTGTAGTTCTGCAATGCATTTAAAGAAATGTATGCGTGGATGTGGAGTGAAACATTTGTATTGCATACCTGTAAATAAAATAAATGCCTCCGTACCTCTGCTTTCTGTAATAAGAAGTGGACGATTGTTTTATTTGTTGTGTGTCATCTGTGAGGGTGTGAAGAGAGAGCCCATTATGGGCTAGTGTCAACAATCATGTATGCAAACTAGACAGCGCTCAGGAGAGCACATACCTCAGCCAAGCAGCTTATTTCCACCCCAGTTGTGATTTATACATGTACCCTGTATTGTAGTCCTATTTCATCTGTATTGTTTACATTCCTTGACCATCAACAAAACACGCCCTCACTGCCAACAAGCCATCTAATTGACTCTACAAAGAATCTTCAAAAAGAAAACAAAAGTAAATCCAGTATCCAGACGGTGATACTGATCACTGCCAAAGTTCAGTTATGTGTTTCTTGTGTCGTCAACTTATCCTGAAAATTTTCATACAAATAAGTTTAAAACTTTTTGAGTTATTTTGCAAACAAACCAACACCGGCAAAAACATAACCTCCGGGGCGGATGTGATTGGGGCTTACGTGAGGCGATGTTGCCATTACCTCAGAAGTCTTTCATGTGCATACAAACCTTCATTGAACTTCCCGTTAAGATGAATAGAAGAAAAAAGGAATTCAATCATACCAAATTTATAGATTCAGTAATGATTACTTTTATAAGAAGAGTTACTGTTGCTGAATTGACAATGAAAAAAAAAAAAATGGTGAAACATATCCATATTGTACATGTACACATATTTTACCTTTACAAACCAATCATAAATTGTGTAAATATGTTCGATTGCGATTTATACATGTACATTATTTGGACAAATAAAGAAATTAAATTAAATCATATCACTGGTTTGCCAAAACATTCTGCAAGTTTTGATATTTTGCTATAAAATCTTCCATGTAGCAATTGTGTTACCTGCACTCTTGATGTAGTTAACTTGGGACAGGAGTTCGGTTGCACATTTAATGTAGATACATCGTACATGCACGTGGACAAACAGTTTTCACAAAGTGCTTTACTCAACCATAATGTATGTATCTGTGTATGTGAAACTTGAGTACCTGTAATGTGTGAGTGAAGGTTAACCCTAAAAAGACTGGGCTATTTTGGTAGCTCGAAAGACTGGGGGGGCGTGGATCGTGCGATCGCCGCGGAAATTTGCACAATGGTAGTGTGCGATGTAATCTACAAGATGGTATATTCAAATTTTCCAAAATAGCCTTTTTTTATTTTATTTTGATTAATTATGCTAATTTATGCAAGAAATCAGACTCTTTCGTCTAAATCAGTAAATAAAGCTCCAAAAGTGCTCATTTTTGGTGTAATTATTCTTTGTGGCATTCTTAGCAAATGAACTTGAAAACAAAATTCGTATCAAAATTAATTTCTTATTTATTTTATTGTTTCATGAATTTCTTATGTATTTCTTTGTTTTTTGACCTTTTGTTTTTGTTGGTTTTTTTTACAAAATTTGTGGCAGACACTTTTTGAAGCATGATACTCCTAAAACATATTAATTTTAGCCATTGAGAGTAAAAATAAGCATATTTATATGAACCATGTGAAAAAACTCAATTTGCATTGACTTTGTACACAAAATCACATTTTTGAGCCATTTTCGGCCTCACGTGCACGTACAAAAAAGTTATGTAACTTCAGAACCGTACCCCCAGGCGTCTTAAATTTGGTGTCAAAATGTGTGGGAAACTCGAAAAAAAAAAAAAGTCATAGAGCATCGTGGCGAGAGCATTGCGTGTTGAGTAATACATATGTACATATGTACCTTGAGTGTGTATACATCTCTCGTTAAATACTGCAGTCTCTCTCTCTCCCACCTCCCCCTTATACTCCACACAGCTTTGCTAAACCACCTCTTGCACTATCTCGCTCTCCTCTCTCTTTTCTCTTTCTAATGCTGCATGTATTTTTATTATCTGTCTTAGTTGTGGCAGTGCCTGTCAGTGGATGTGGACTTGTATGGGTGTTATGTTAATTGAGAGTACAAATGTATACACTTGTACATGTAATAGCGTAAACAGGAACCTGTATGTCTGAGACAAAGACTATTGATGGTACAGTGACATGTTTGCTTGTTGTTTGTTTGTTTGTTTTTTGTTTGTTTTTTGTTTTGTTTTGTTTTTTCCCTCTGGGATAGTTATCATTCTACATCAAACAGATATTCATCTGAACACAAAATACATCATGATATTTCAAATAAAATACTTTGAAAAACGACCAATAAAATATCCTGACATAGACCATCATATAATGCATATCAAGAGAACAGGTGTCTAAACAGACACCATCTATGATTTTTTTCTGAAACACTTGCAACTTGTGATTATTTCTTGCAATAAATTTTTCCTTATCATAATATTCCCTTATATGTACTATCTTTACATAAATCAAAACGAGGAATTTTTCGTTTTAATTTACTAACATAAAGTTCACATCTCACAAGCATAGTACTACAATTCAATGCCAAATTGTTAATACCCCCAAAACCAAATAATTTATTTTCCGTTGTAAATGTTATTTCTAACCCAGCGTTAACATTAATCCATTCTCTTACTTCAACCCACAATCTATCAACATATTGACATTCACTCATAAAATGTATTAAAGTCTCGACATGCACAAATTCTTTCAACCAACCCAGTTCTATTCAACATCTTATTTGTATATGAACTTCCATTTGTTTGTTTTTGGTTAGAGAGACATGCATGTGACTTAAGTATCATGTGACAACATGGCCATCAAACTATTCTCAGTGGCCTACTGTCTTCAAAGGTCCCCTTTTTTCCCTCCGCCAGATCAGCGTTGATTTGCCTGTTTGTAAAATACATTTAACTCAAAAAGTTGTGTACGAATTAAAATGAAACTTGCATAAAAAGTTGATATTGGCACAAGGAACCCCTCATTCAATTTTGGTAGTAATCTGGGAATTTTTATGGATTTTTGAAGGATTTTTCATCTTTTGGCATATAAGGTCAACAAACTTTAAATAGGGTTCAAGCTGCACCTATTGGAGGTTTACATACGCGCACTAAAGCGCGTGCTCTGCTCGGGCAAGGCGCCGTGCCATGACATACAGTTGTATACAAAAGGCTTCAATTTTGGGAAATTGCATGTGTGCAAGGGTAACCGACCCAGGGTGAAAATGAGTTCCACTGGCTTGGTTGAGGTCTGTGCACTCCAAGTGCTTTTCTAGTTTTTTAAGTGGTCTCTGTATGTAGGACTGCACAGGCTACATGGATTAATAGCAACTGGAAATCAAAGCTTGAATAGCAGACAGCGCATCGGCACTCTGAATACACGTACAATGTCTAGAATGGTCTCTTTTTCCCGTTTTGCTTGCAAGATATTATTTAACTCGACAACTTGCCCATTGTTCACAGAACCTTGATCTCCACAAAAAGTAGACACATTACAAGAAAGCCATACATCATGGTATCATTAGAGCTAATCCCTTTTTATTGATTAGAAAATGTCATTCCACATACAAGTATGTACTGCATGACATGTTATGCGAGAATAATACATAAGTGCACTCTACAAGATATTTACACACTTTAGGTAATGAGGATCTTCGTGTATTTTCATGAAAAATCATATGGGATGAATCCAGATATGAGTGATAGACATGTGGGTAGTCCCACGTAATGAGATGTATGCTGTCCATGTACATTTGTTCCTTAGTTTATGATGTAAGGCAGGAAAACTTAAATCAAAATTCTACCTCTCTAAATCAACTTGTTTTCACTTCCCCCAGAATAAGCAACACTATATTCAATGATCTGCGAAAAGCTAATACAGTGGACTCTTGTTACATTGAACACAAAATCATCATATGAAAGTAATTTCTCTTGGCCTGCCGTTCTTTGTATACCACTACTGTCTTTCTAACCCTGGTGTAACAAAATATTTGTTACGACAAACTGTATACGCTGGTTTCAAGTTATTATGACAACATGAGTGTCCTATCTGATGAATGCACCAGTGGATAGGTATCAATTACAAATGAAAACAGACTACATACATAAAATGTAATATGGGTCAGAATCACCAGTAGTTTGATGCAGAATGTGTTGTATATAGTATATTATTTGGGGGAGAAAACGGGTCTTTCATGACACTATCAAATATAGCAAACCCATATATACTGTACTTGTATGAATTTTAACTTTTCTTCTGAAAGCTGCCAATTCTATCAGTGATTTTTTTTTTTTTTTTTGAGATACATGTACTTGGCTTTGATGTCATCCCACAACATACGACATTTGTTGATCCTAGAAGTCTTGAGAGTACTGCATTAGATTTGTAAAATAATACTGTCAGAACTGTCAGAATTTACTATACAACATGTACATTCCAAGAAAAGAAAAAGAGGACAGAAGAAACATATGGGGGAAAGGTACATAGACCAGTTGAGGTTAAGCACTATAGTGGGTAAATACTCATTGCAGCAAGTCAGGGGGAACGTCGGCAAAAATCACCTTGTCATATACACGTGTAAGGGCTTTGTTATATATCCAACCTCTTTGTAACAAGGTTCCACTATACATTCTACAACAAATTAAAGTCAATAAATTTGACCCCAGCAACTATACATTTTCTAACCATTTTTTTGTTTTAATTTAAAGAGTAATCCCTAGGCAGAATGACAGTGAGAAAGAGTACAACTCGACAAAAATTGAGGAAAACTGCAATATCTATGACCAGGGGTCCGTTTCATGAAGTCATCACATAAAAGTCTTGACGTAAATCTCAGAATGGCCAGTCGTTTATATGTAGCTACATGTGTGTATATATATGAGACTTAAAACTACATTTCATGAAGTCTCTCGTAAGTGTGTCTTGTGAGCGAAAAGTCTCTCATAAGACTTTCATGTAATGGACCCCTGCTCTCCATACACATGTATTTCTTCCTTGTGGAGACAGGGTAAAATATGTGAACAAATTTCAACAAACATGATTATTTCAACAGCATTAGCGTGAAGCATAAAAAATAAAATAAACGAGACATGAAAACTCGTCACATTGAGGACGAGTTAGGTGATACGCTTGTGGTCATCAGATGACAGTCATCTGTGATCGACAAAGAAAAGAATGTGATATAGGCACCTTGAAGTTATATTGAGCGTGCATGCGAAACCGTTTCTGTAACCACTCGGCCACGGGTCATCCACGGAAATGGTAAGACAAAAAAAAATAATGTATAGATATAACAGGGGGAAAGTCAATGCCCACTCAACTAACGTGGCCGTGTGAACATCTATTGCATTGCTAGACGGAAAAGCGGCCTTGTAACGACTGAGGTCGCTATGCCATTTCTGGCAACTTGGGAAAAAAATACGTCCCGCAGACATAAAACCTATAATCGGCTGGTTTTCATACCTTGCCTTTAATCACAATTTTCAGTGTAATGACGTCATCAAATTACAAAACGATGACATCGTCTTGAAAGACAATTGTTCAAAGTACAACACCTCAGTCGTCGTCATTACATACTATGATCGGTTTGACAAAGTCAACCTGCAAAATGTTGCTGCAGTCGAAGCAATGTGGTCTCCAACACACAAAAAGAGGGATATGGCGTGTGTGTGTGTCTGTGTGTGTGTATAGGTGCGTTTATATACGAACGTGATTTCTACATGGACGAATATAGAATACAAATTGAAGAAAAAAAAGTAAAATAAAAAAAATTGTTTCGAGATCTTGTGGGGTTCGAACCCGCAATCTCACGTCTCTGAGACGGCGCCTTTAACCACTCGGCCATACGTCTCGACGAGAAAATATGGGGAACGTAAACTTATGTATGTGAAAGATACATGTGAAATCGTTTTGTCTACATTCCATTTTCATTTTCAGTTTTGAACTGCAAAATTGTCAATCAGATGAGGAGATTTCAAAGAATAAAATGCATGATTACTGCAGCTTATTGTCTCAGCTACAACATACTAAAGTTTCAGAGGAAATGAAGCAAAATCAGCTGAGATAAAGGTGCTTAAACGTTGTTAAGTCAATGCATGGTTTAAAAAAAAATCACCTCCCATAGACAATACACGTAAACTTGTCCGATTTTGCGTCTTTACCTTTAATCACAATTTAAGGTATGATGACGTCATCAAATATCAAAAGCATGACATGGACTTAAAAGGCAAATGTTCAAAGTACAACATATCTGAATTTGGGATAATATTGAGCTTAAACAACAGAGATACGAGCAAATGAATGTCAGAAACAGTACCTTAACAAAATTAATTCCACTTTTTTGATTTCAGATGACGATATGATGACGTCATAATGTAATTATGGAAATAATGATACTTGAAACGTTATGTCCAATTTATATGCTTTTGTAATATGCAATAAAAACATAGGGTAACCTGACGTTTTAAAGAGCTATGGCGAAATAAACAAAGACATGTTTTTTCACTATATTTGCACATAGACGCGCAGGCGAAATTTGAACTTTGACGCAAGTGCATTCCTTTGTTATTTGTCAGAATCGATCAGAAATCAATGGATATTGTTACTCAAAGTATCAGGAATCCAAATCAGTCAAAAAAGGTGCATTTTCATGTTACTGACGCGCTGTGCGCGCGAAAACGCGCGGACGGACGCGCACGCGCAAAATCGTTTGAAACGCTTAAAATTGTCTGAAACTTCGAGATTTCCCATTGGAAAGTTGTTTTGAGCCTTTTAAAAGTTTGACGCGCGCTTACGTGTCCTAGATGACGTCCTAGGTAATTAGCATCAGAGAAAGAAAGATAGAGCGTGACCTGAACTTTATGTCCACAAAAAATGATACAGAAATGACCTTTAGTTATGAAGTTATGATCGATCATGTAACATGGTCCGAAAATCACAAAATGGCGCCTAGATGACGTCATAGAGACGTTAATGTCATGAAAACCTTATTGTGGCTAGATATTGTTATGAGACATGTTCCCTGAAAATGTCATGTTATTCCGTAATGTCATTCTTGAGATATTGATGACACAAAATTGTCCAGAAAGAAAGAAGAATAAAAAGAAATAAAGAGAGATTTTGACAATCACAATAGGTGATACGCTGATAGCGTATCACCTAAAAATGACTAGGTGAATATTCCATCTGATGAGAGACAAAGTCATGTTGTTCATATTTGTTCTTTGTAATACTAAACTTTATAATTTCTGGTGAAGTAGTGCTCTTTCCATTGCATCCAGGTACATGTACTGTAATAGTGGAAATTTTTGTGCAAGTATGTTCGCACTTAATAGCCGGGTAAGATGAATTTCTCATGTTTTGATTCCGCAGGATCAAAAATATAAAATAGCCTTACATATAACAGGAAAAAAAAAATGTGTGTTGTTTTTTTTTTTTTTGCGCTAGTTTGATATCACACAAAATGCATGTAAATTTCCACTTTTACAGTGATTCATGTTACAAGTAAAGTTTTATGACTACCTTCAAATGTACAAGCCTAGTTCAAGCATGGTTTATGGATAATAACTTCTAGAAAACAGAGGTAAAACAATGACATATTTGGCAACCGTGAATTACAATCCCAAGCTTCAAGGACACATACAGTCTAAGAGTTCGCAAACTTTTTTCTGGAGTTGAGCTAGACATACTGTATCAATTTCCAATGCATTCCTACATACAACTTTATTAAAATAAAGTAATTTCTTCTTAATAAGAAACAAAATGGATATTAGGGCAGCTGTTCCTCAAATTAGAATTAAAAGCTGTAAGTCTGAATCATTAACACTTATAAGAAACCAAATCTGCCACACCACCTCTCTGAAGAGAGAGAGAAAACAATAGCAACATGCAATAAAAAAATGAAATAACTACGCATGTACATTTTACATGGATTTACCAGATCAAGCAAAGTCTGTCTGTATACAGAGAAGTCCTGAAACAACTTTCCTCGGACAAGTGAAATTACTTCGCAATGTCGACACAAAATCTGTTGGGAGAGATATTCAGTGTAGCTGCTGTATAACAGATGATGTTTAAATAGTGCATGAAAATTATCGGTGCCATTTTCTAAAAAGTTAAAGGGCATTGCAGAGGAAGTTATCAGCCAGCCCCAGGAGAGCAGGTTCTACACAAGACAAAAACTTTCACATGCTGAGACTACTTTTGATGGGTTAGTGATATCCTTACAGCCACCTCATCAGAGTGAATGATATGTGTTCAAATAATTTAAAGAATGCTGGTACAACAAATAAAACTTACAAAGTCTTACATCAATCAAATAAAGCCCTAGCAGATCCTAGATGCTTCAATATTTCTCACAAATTCCATCATTATACTCACGATTTCTACTGGGATAAAAACAATAAAATCACGGATCATACTAACACAAACTCTTCAAAAATGATTTTCTTGTACGACTACCACTCTGCGAACAACGCTCCATCAGCTTCTAAACATGTTCATCACATTAACTACATCAAAGAAAACCTCCCCCTCCCTCAGTTGTAATTCATGTAACAAAACAAGAAATAAGTGCTCTACCAAAAAAAAAAAAGTTTTAGCTACTGTAATAATCACCTTAGAAAAAAAAGTAATTATCACTGTAGGAAAAAACACCCTACAATGTATACATACCTACACAGCATGTTTCCTTGGTGCAAAATGGGTTTGTAAACCACCAACTAGCTGAACTCCCAATCCAGTGATCTGAAATGTGTCATTATCGATGATTTAATATGTATATGAGATCATTCACACTGCCAGTGAAAACTCTGGACATTCGAAAAATTGTTCCACATTGGTGAAGTCACTAGGCAACAGCCAAAAGCAACCCAAAAGGTGGCCTGAAAACAATAACACACCTGAATAAAATTGGTCCAACTTCATTTTCTAACTGTGAAGTTTGCAGGGAGGGTTAGAAGATGATTTGCAGAAAATTCATAATTCTTATCAAGTTGGCTCTATACCTCCAACTTCCCATGGCCACACATGAAATGTGAGCTCGTTGGCCAGGCCCCAGTTCATATCACAACCATGATTGCATACAGCAGACTGTTATTAGCAGACAATTGCGCATGAACATTACAGCATGAAAAAGTCATAATTTTTTTTCCCCCTAAGTGACCCAACGCCGCGATTTTTCATTACAGTGTCTAAGGAAAGGGTCAAGCACTTAGATTTTTTATATAATAATTCCGAATGTGAACGAGCCTAATAAGATCTACACATTGTAAAATTTCCACTCTGTTGTACTTTCATTTTATCACAGAACAATAATAAGATGCTTTTAAATTCAACTCCAATCACCATTAAAAAAAAAAAAAAATCCTTCAAATAACAATTTTTGCAACCCTTCCAAATCATGTAAGGCCTCTCAGCATAGCAGATAACAATGTGTTGACCACTTAATTTATGTTTTTCTGTTAAGAAACAGGACATGTACTTGTACAGGTGTACGTGAAATTTGAAGTCATTCTTCAGAGCTCAACACAAAAACTGTTGTCTTTTTTTTTTTTGGGGGGGGGGGGGTCAGTTATTCACCACAAGGAAATCATGTGATAATTGTTACAGTAAATTTTTCCAAAGCAGAACATTTCTACCCTTTGAACCACATAAAAAATTACAGGACTGCATAGAAAGACATTGTTGGTGATCGATGTGCTGTACTACCTCCCTGTGATTAGATGGTCTCATCTTTGCCCTTTTTCTTTTAAGACAACACAAGAAGAGCAGCGCAATACTGTGCAAGGCATCCCAAACATCCGTCTCGAGTTTATGTAAAGGATATGCAACAGTCTTCGGAATGAGATTGAAGTGTATTACCATCACTTGGTACATGTCAATATGAGTAACATTTGAAGTGTCTCTTTTATCTTTTTTTTTTCCCCTGGATAATGCAATATCTTGATGTTCACAAATCTACATAATATATAACTTAATGAGCTTCACTCTTTGTTCGTCTTACAGGTTTCATTCATATTTTTACATTCATAGTTGGGGGCAAAGCAAGATCAGAAAAATGTGCATAATTTACTCTGTCTCAAAAAATATCCTTTGAGACTTGGCTATATACAAGTTCTTCACAGACTGATAATTGATTGCAATGTAAACAGTGATTATAACACAGTCTTACATAGTAACAAAGACGGAACTTAGTCTCATTTCAAAGAAGGCACAACAAGAAGCATAGTTTTATCTTTCTGTACAAAGAAACACAAGATCATTACCATATACATACAAAACAGCAAACATATCATTCATCATTTCTCTATCTCGTAACAGCTTAAAAAAAAATGGTTACCATTCTTTTGTTAAAAGTATTTATAGACATCTTTGAAGAAAGAAAAAGAGAAACTACTAAAGATGTTCTATTCAGCGTGATCCCCCGTTACTCATGTTCTCCTTATTGCAAAAATACTTTGGAGTCTGCAATTTCATAAAGTTATGATGCCTAAATCTTCTTAGTCGTTCCATGAAAGTACGTCAGACTACATACATTCTGGTCTACTGGACAAAGAAACCAAGTTGTGCCACATTCAAAAGTTTTGTGTATATTGAGTAGAAGTACATAGACTTCTGAATGTTGTGCTTATTGCATGTTCAGCTTTGCCACGTACTGTAAAAGAATATTGCTTTCCAGTCTACTCTACATTTTATGCCTGCTCACTGTAGAGAAAGTAAAGTGGAGATGATGTTTCATGAACAGTTGTCTTGCATTGTAAATAGCAATCAAATGAGCTGAGCTGAATTAAGTTCTTTTCAAACACTTACACAATGTTTCTCTCATCTTTAGAGAAGACAACTGAAAATACTAGATTGATTACAATGTTTGAGTACATATCACAATATGACATAGGCATTATCATTTGATACAACTTTTTACCTACTATAACTTAATTTGCCTTGTTCAAAATTTCACAAAAACATAATGTCAGCAAATGGGACATTTGAGCTGACCTGCAATAAAGCAAAACATTAAATTGCGAGAAATCCCGAAAATCTACAGACAATAATTTACGAACACTGTAATGGTACAATTAAGGCAATTGAACTGTGAAGGCTTTAAGTCAGTCGTTCCAGTGTATTTACAACCAAGACTCACACAGCAGAAAGAGAAGGGGCTCTTATGGCCACCGTTCCATTCACATGTGCGACTCTCTGTAGACATGGGTGAAGAAGTTATACTTGTCCCCGCAGTTCTTGCCACAGTGGTGGCACTGGAATGGATGCTCCTGGCCGTGCAGACCCATGTGCAGAGTGTGCATGACAAAGTCTGTGAAGTAGATGCCGCAATGCTTGCAGCTGGAAAGGAGCCGACCCGACTTCTCCATGCAGCTGACACAGGACTGGGAACTCGTGGGCTCCGCGTCGTCATTGCCGCCGTCGACTGTTGCCTCCTTGGAGGGCTCAGAACCCGTCATGCTGCTGATGTGGCTGGGTGGACGATCGTCAGCGTCCGCGTCCCGGGCATTGTTCTGCGTCTGGAAAGAGTGGTTGATGCGGTTGGTCGGGCTCGATGCCGAGGTGGTTGCACGCATCTTGCGAGTGGCCGCACTTGGCTGTTCATCCGCGTCCACAATTTCCTGGTTTGACAAGAGTCCCGGTACCCCCCGTGAAGAGTCCCTATCCTCATCAGATGCAGCATCATCAAGTTTCTCCATCTTGACAGGAGGACCCAGCTCACTCGAAACTTCCTGGATACCACGCTTCTCAGAAGACGAAGTGGGCGTTGCCGGAACAGAGCCCATCGTTGCTTCCTGCGGATGCTGCTTGATGAAGTGATCTTGGAGCTGTGAGGGAAGCTGGAAGAAAGCATTGCAGAGGATGCACTGGAAATTCTCCAGACTGCTGCTGGTCTGCAGCTTGTGGGTAGGCCAGTGACTAATAAGGCTGCGAACCAGGGAGAAGGCCTTGCCACACAGTCCGCACTTGAAGTATTTGGCCCCGTCGGGATCAGGCGGGGGTCCAGGCACTCCATGGACACGTGTTATATGCTGCTTGAGTCCAGAGCTATGTGTGAAAGCACGTTTACAGATACTACACGCATGTTTGCGCACTTTGTTGAGATGCCTATCTTTCATGTGGATCTTGACGTCTTCTTTCTCTGTGCAGCGGATCGGGCACATTGGGCACTGCCAGGTCCCTTTCTCTGACTGTTTTATTTCCACATCCGCTTCGTCGGGCATGCCATCATCAGCAAACATGGTCGGACTGGATGTGGCGACGTCCCCGTAATATTGGCCGTTATTATCTCTGGTGTACATGGCCTCCTCTAAAACATGCGGCTCCAGTGCGCCGTCATCTGGAGTCACCTCTACAATCTCCTGCTCGTGATCATGGTTCATCACGTGGTCAGCAAGGTCCAACTTTTCCAGACAAGTGAAAGAGCACATGGGACAGCGGAGCACAGCCTCCTCTGGCATGGCACCTGCGCAATTCTTCATGTGCATGTCGTACTGCTTCTTGTAGAAGAAGCTTTTGCCACAGTGCTCGCAGGTGTTCCAGTGCTTGGTCAGGTCGTCGTCCGTTGGGTGCACACGCTTCTTGTGGTTCCAGCAGCTTCCTTTTGACGAGAATGACTGATCGCACTTGTCGCACTGGTAGCGATACTGAAGGGCCGAAGTGACGGGATTAGAGAGGCGCTCCGCGTCACCCTGATTGTCATTTTCCTCCACATTCTTATTCTTGCTTGAGAGAACACGACAGATTCGCTCCAGGGGAGATTTGGTGTTGCCAGCCATTTGAATGGACTTTCATGAGACTTTCCATGTACGTGCAGGGGGAGCAAGCACCACAGTTCTCTGCTACTCATCACCCGTTTGCCATGAACTCTTCCCTTATCTTCCTATGCTTCCTATGGTGGTCTCCTTATGGCCTGTAAATAAAATGCAAAAACAAAGGGGGGGGGGGGTAAATGATGGTAGACTGCATTACGGAATAAGAAATCTTGTTTGAAGAGTTAACAGGCAACTCCCATCATAACAAAGTCCTTGGGACCAGCAGTTTTCTTTTGTGCAATAAAAAAAAATAATAAATTATTACAACAGAAAAGTAGAGTACATTTACTAAGAATATATGGATGAAAATTTGGGGGCCTTAACTGTTATTTTGTTGTGACAAGAATTTCGTTATAACAATGTTTGTTATAACGGGAGTGTACTGTATTTCTAATGATGCAGATATCACTTTTTTTTGTCGCTTTCTTCATAAACAACACACCTAGGAAACAAGAGATAATCTAATTAGTGCTTTGCCAAGCTGCTAAATATTATTATATTCCACATACTAAGAATGTTGCAGTAGGATTGGTCCAGAGCTGATCACGTGATGAAGCGTAGTTTTGCCCATCACATCACCTGAGAAGAAAAGTTCGTTACACTCTATGTTGATAGTCCCTTTTGTTTCGCTGATCTCCACACAGTCCACACAGTCCTAACGCAAGATGAGTACGCGCGAAATAAAAGTGCGTTGCACTGTGGACTATCATGTGACCTAGGTCACTTGATAGTACACAGTGCAACGCACTTTCACTTCGGTGCCGCGCGGCGCTCGCAGCAAATTCATTGTTATGTCATCTACGCGCACACGTAGCCTAAGCCTTAGGGATACCTAAAGACAGCTAAAACGGTTTCAGATGTGGAATAAAATGGGAATTTCTAGGACCCTAGATGTGGAATATAAAGCAAATAATCAACTTTTAGTTTCAGGCAATGAGACAAGCTATCACTTCCTCGGCGATCTGAATGTGTACGCTATCTTTCCTCAGCTGCGCTTCGGAAAGATAGCTACATCCAGATCGCCTCGGAAGTGATAGTTTGTCCCATCACCTTCACCAACGTTGATTATTTGCTTAATATCATGCACATAATTGGTTTCTGTAGGTCAAGGTGATGGTCTTGAGTGCTTCTGAAAGACATACATGTACTAACATATTCAACCATGATGTAACTTCCCTGTTGTGCGCTTTAACGGTATTTACATGTAATTCATTCACTCGTAACTACCTCTTTCAAGGACCTAACAAACAATTTTACACTGTACATTGTATTGTCAATTCTTTACCTATACAGGTTTCTTTCTACAAACAATACACACAGGAACCAAAGGTAGCTTTTCAGTAACTCTGCATTCCGTCACCCTGCAGACAATTCTAGCTAAATCTGATCAGAGTGCATTTTCACGAAAGTTACAATAAAGGATAATTTCATACATGTGGCCAACCCCGAGTGGAACTGCCACCCTGTCTTATCTTTCCCCTGTATAACCATGCAATATAGTAATGGTGTCCCACATGATCAACATGATCTGCTATCTACCACCTTCATAATCTACCATCAGTGATTTTGAACTTTAGGACACTGCTGGTCAAAATGTAGGGCATACTATATTCAATATAAGTGTGTATCTTAACCTAATATCCAATGTAGAGTAGTAGACCCTACTTAGCAAATTAACAATGCAACACTGAGAAGGGCTGCAAGAGAATTGGTTGTCAAGGCCTTCTAAAAACTGAGTTTAGTACGATGTATTCATCAACAGTCTTGTTAATCACTGGCTGTGGGCACCAAGATGTCTAAAGGGAGATCTTGCTCATTACACTTCAATTTTATATGGTTTATGGTAGTTTATTCATCACAGCACAAAGGCTGAATTTAATTGACAATGCATAATGCCAAAAAAGGACCATACATAAATACAAAGGCAGAAAAAAATATATCTATAATAAACATTACTTCAAATTAAATATTTTCGTGTACAGAATAATTGCGAAGTCTGTTTAAAAATACTAAATGCTTAACTATAGGTTTGTAAAAACACCTAAACTGTGATAATCATCATTTTACTAATACTTAAAGGACAAGGTCACCTTCATAGACATGAGGATTGAATGAATGCAGCAGTATAAATAGAACACATCAGCAAGAGTTTGAGGAAAATCAGACAATCCGTTTAAAAGTTATGAATTTTTGAAATTTCTGCTTCGTCACTGCTGGATGAGAAGACTACATACAACAGCTTGTGATGTCACATGTGTACAACGATATAGTAAAAATATAAAGAAAATTCAACATATTTTCACTTTTCTCGCATAATAAAAGAACACTGGACTTCCCTCTTTCAGAAGGTATGGGGAATAATATTACCCTTTGCATACATGCACATCAGTGACAAGTTGAGGAAATGTACACTTTTTTCAAAAAGTAAAATTTTGTGAAATTTTCTTCATATTTTCTTTATAGCGTTGTACGCATGTAACATCATACACTGTAGTAGTCTTCTCATCCAGCAGTGACTGTGCAGATACTTTAAAAATTCATAACTTTTGAACGGATTGCCCAATTTCTCCCAAATTTTCACTGGTGTGTTCTACTAATATTACTGTATTCACTCAATCCACATGTGTATGAGGGTGGGCTTGTCCTTTAAATGTTTTGGAATATGAATATTTGTAACATTGTAAATTATTGATTTGAGGTTAAAAAAAGTAAACAAGGTAAAGGGCCCTACCTGGTAATGAATTGAAAGGCTAGTGTTTGAAATGAAATTTTATGGCAGTTTAGCACTTCTACTTTTTAGTATCATTCATGTCTTGTCTAGAGAGAAAGCCTTTTTGTCTTTTACCTGATAATTATAAAAAGTTAGCCCAAACAACATGCTTGATTGCTGCGAGCTACTGGTACTAGAAAACTCTACTTATGAATTAACATTACAAATATACTGTGAATTTATGACAGCCAGATTTCCTATCATGTAGGTTGATAGTTCTTAACCATGTCATGTACCTAGAACTAGTTCCCTATGCCTACTAGAGTCCTACTAGCTCTTTTTGCAGCTGTCACTTGTTTTTCCTTTTTTTCCCCTTTTTTGCAAACAATGTGTGGCAAAATCATGAAATCGGCCCCACTGCGCCGCAGTGCACATGCATCCGTGCGCGAGCAAGCAAGGTTAGGTTTAGGGTTAGGGTTAGGTTGGGGTTGAATTTGGTTTAATTGGCTGTTAAATTAGTCGAGGGACATTATAATATTAGGAAGTCCTTCCGAGAATAAAATGTTGTAGGTCCCTACTTGAAGAACAAAGGAAAAAAGGAAAGAAGTAAGGACGAAAGATGCTATGCTGTGGAAACTCGGCCCCGCCGCTGTGGGCTGTGTTGCGTAAACATTGTTTGGTGGGGCTGCATTCACGAGTATAATCGCTATACTGTGGAAGAAAGCCCCACCCACCGATGTGCTTAAGCTATGTACCGTCGTCAAATGCCACACACAACACAGTGAGGCTGAATTCACCAGTAACTCAACAGTAAACACTACAGTAACAGGAAAGCCACCGCTCATGCCATCGCGCCGTATTATTAGTACAGCGCATGCAGTGGTGGCCCCTATTTCACAAGTATGCCCAATGTGTAACTATGTACAAAAATAGACAGATGGTGTATTGAGGGATTCCCAAGTCAGGGAAATCACTTTGTCATTGATTGACTGCTGCTGCCAGTTACAAAGTGAAGTCCATCCTTAATCCAAATCTATCGCATTTCCTAACAATTGATCCTTAGATCACACTGCCACTGTCAAGTTACACATCAAATAGGATGAATATGAATATTAAAGCTAAGAGTGTTCAGCAAGAACTAGAAGGTGGAAACGATTAGACAGTAGCATTCAACGATAGCCAAACAAGTCAGGCATGAAGTTCCAATCAACGCTGATCTGAACTGAACGCCACTAGCAAAGCAGCGTCTTTTACTACGTATGGGACCACACAACTGCTCCCATTCTATGCACTCCCAACACGCAGGAAGAACACGAATGCGAATAGCTTCCCGACCTTAAACAACACTTACAGTATTTTTAATGGAATTTTTTTCAATCTAACATACAGGTAAGATATAGGAGAAGATGATACAACTAAACCTGATAAGAATACATGCAAGAAAGAAGGAATTTCGCCACGTTCTTATTTACCTGAATTCACGGACAGCAGGAACACTAAGCAAATTACATCGATTTTCCTCATCAAAATCCCAATGCGCGTGCGCAAAGCGACTTCGACATCGGCGTCGTCGACGCACCGAGTGGCGCGACTGCAAGGTGGAGGTGACACGTGATCCACATTGCACGCAAGGGCGCATTCTGGCTCTGGACTACGGCTGCTGCCATTGTTATTCTTTGCGAGTTGGCAGAGCGCTACCGAGAGAGAACGCTGGGAAATCGGCGAGTGATCTACGAGTATCTTGAAGCAGCCGCCTTTTCCGACTGCTCGCTGCGCAATCTCACTTTTTGAATGACAGCATGTCTAGTTAAAATAAGATCGAATATGAACATGATGAATATGTATCAGGCCTTAGCTGAAGCATTGAGCTACTTAGTATCACCGATGACTTGTGCTCGTAGACCCCTTGGCAAGTAGGCCTAAGTGAGAGATATAAATAGATAATAATACTCATAGAATATAAAAAAAATATCCTACACAGAGTCCTATAGGCCTAAGGCCATCATGATAATAATCTAAATTGGATTATAAATCAAAACTTGTTACACATGCTTCACAGGCAGCGGTATTTAGAAATCATAGGACCTATTTATTACATTTGATTTTATTTATGGATTTCAATATATTTCTGATGTTTTCATGTTATGATATCAACAACATGCAAATATGTACGATGGCTATACACCAAAATGGAATGGTAAATTTCAGGAATTGAAAGCTAACAGCATTTTGAATTGCAAATTCATTGATGATTCAACAACCTATCATTTATCTTTGCGTATAAAGTTTATAGACTAGTTTGACACCAGTTCGAAATTTTTTTCAATTCACATTCATTCATTCATTCATCAGTCATTCACTCTTTTGAATTTCAAACAGGAACAAAGAAACAGACATATTTTACAGAAATTGAATACGTAAATTACATCACAATGCATAACTTTACAGAATATTGTAAGCAGACCCTATATGTACGCTGGGAGGAATGCAAAAGCAGTGGTTGTATAGGGTGTATTCCCCCACACGTATTAATACGTCACCTAACAAAATCATGTGATTAAATAGGCCTAGGCCCGGTCCCACTGGCCGATGGACACAAAACGTATCCAGAAAGGACACAGCGGACAAAATTTCAAAACAGCAAAATTTCGGGGGTGGCTCCATCCGCTTTCATCCGCTCCAGAAATTGGCGAAAATTTGCGAAAACAGAACGGAAAAGAACTGACGTGGGTAGCGGGGATGTTAAACGGATGTTCATCGGAAGCCTAGCGGATAAAAGCGGATGGAAGTGGATGACAGCTCCGAAGGGGTTACCGGGGATAATTGCGAAGCGGATGCATAGCGGAAAGAGCGGATGCAGAGCGGATGAAGCGGATGCATCACGTACGCGTAACGGAAACAAACGCTTTGTCCGTTTTAAATACTTTATATACGAGATGCAAACGCTTACATCCTTTCTATTTCCGTGTTACTAACGATGTACAGACGTTCCATGTACCTTATCTTTCCTCCTTTTTTCCGTTATCAGCTGCAGCAGTTGTGAGTTGCGAGGACGCCCAGAGGATGCAAAGAGGATACAGCGGACGTTTAAAGGATGATAACGGACATACAACGTTTGTTGCTCGTATATCGCGGATTTACATCGTACACGGCGGAAAGTTCATCCGTTCTAAAAGTTTTAAGCAGCTTAAAACTTTTTGCGCGGATGAAATCACCATGGACGGATGCTCGATGGATAGATCGTATTAAACACGTATGCGATGTATACACAGCGGATGCGTAGCGTTTTCCAACGGATGGCAAGATCTTTTTTACGTTTTACATCCTCTTTGCATCCGTAAGTGCAGTGGGACCGGGCCTACAAAAGACGGGAAACCTAACCGGAAACAGAGACCCTGGAAAATCCCTTCCCCGGCTGAGTCGCTGTCATGCAGTAAGAGAAGGATGAGAAAGAGGGGGAGAGAGGGAGAAAATACACGTGGTGTGAAGATAAAAAGATAAAAAGACTAATAATAAGACGAGTGTTACATTGATGGATGGTTGGAGCTACTCAGTAGTAATTGCTTGATGGTGAATTGCTATGATGATGACTTTGCTTTCATGTACTTCTGCATGCACGCCGTTCAAACAAAATATGTTTTAATGACAACTTATACATTTAGCTTGCCTGATAAGCCTTGCTGAATGATTATCAACTCTAAAATGCATTTAAACTGGTGTGAAAACATGTATAAGCCTATGTCATGGGTATAGGTCTATGTAAGGTGGATGGAATAGCTTGTTTATGTTTTCCAGCTTGAAAGTATATTGACTTGATTCTATATGTATAACTCTGTACTCTCTAAAAAAAATCGAGTGAAAATGTTAATTCTTAAAGGAGTGAATAAAAAACACCAGGAGTGAAATTGGAGTGAATTTTGAGTGAATATTTTCATTTTCACTCGTCTTAGAGTGACCTCAGGGAAGGCGTCACTTCAAAATCTTCGAGTGATCCTCGGAGGTCACTCCAAATGAGTGAAAATGAACATTTTAACTCAAAATTCACTCTTTTTTGTATTTACTCCTTTAAGAGTGAATATTTTCACCCGATTTTTTTCTTAGAAAGAAACCTCTTTACATAATACACACACACACATGACACACACATGCAATATATTTGTATGATGATCATATAACTTTTGATATTATTCCCCATAAAGTCTATGTTATTCACAATACCTCATCACAATGTCGAGTGCATGATGTGAGAAATAATACACATAAATATTAAGTAAATTTTGTTATAGATATTTTGAAAACGTTTGCATGTTACTATGGTTGTATAATGAAATAGAATGGTAAATTTCAGGAATGCCAGAAAGCTAACTGTATTTTGCAAGTTCATTGATGATTTGACAGTCATCAAAAACTTGGAGTACAAATTTTATAGACTGTAGTCTGATAGCAATTCCTCGTTTTATGCTCACCTTCACAACAAAAGACAGTGGCAGATCCGGGGTGGGGGTGCAACCGGCGCACGCCCCCTTATTTCTCGTTAAAAACAAAAGAAATGCTAACAGAAAAAAAACATGACGTGAAACCCGGAAGTGGCACCAGAAATATTAGTTGCTGTCCCCTTTTACAGAATTCCTTGATCCACCCCTGAAAGAATCAGATGACAGCTTGCCTGAGCCTTGCTGCCCGATTATCAACGCTCATGCATTCAAACTAAATTCCAATTAATGTAAATGGCATCGAGTATATTGGGTTGTACCTGAAAGGCTGATGGTATAGCTTGTTACTTTATGCTCTCAGATGGAACAATTTCATAATTATGATTAAATAGAAAGCATTAATAACGTATCCTAAAAATAACCTTAACTTTATATCTCTATAACACACACACACACACACACACACACACACACACACACACACACACACACACACACACACACACACACACACACACACACACACACACACACACACACACACACACATACACACACACACTCACACCTGCCATGATTTCGCCAAGGACACACAGTATTGTAACAGACAATAAATTATTAGTCTTTGCCGCCACTCATGACACGAGATCTCGAGGTGGTATGCAGTCTCCTACATACTTCCCGTGACATTCTTGACACTGATGTGCAAAATTTCAAAGCTCATTCAGGCCATTCTCTTTCCGTAAAAGATTTGGTGATAAGTTATGTCCTATCATTGTAATCTTGCAAAGTTTTTATAGTCACGTTTAAGGTAGGCCATATCAAATGTTCATTTTCGCAATGATGATGTAATACGTAGGCCTACTATACATGTTTTTAGAGCAGCATAATGATAGTAACCCCATTGATGTTTTCTTTTCCGTCTTTCTTTCTTTTTTTTTTAGTTATAGCAGAAAAATGACAGCGGAAAATAAAGACCCCATCATACCCCCTTTTTTTTTCTCTCAAAGTTTTCTTGCTTGTCAGCGATTTATGGAAAAAGAAGTGGCGTCAGAAAATGGGACTTTTTTCTTTTTGCTTGTCATGACCCAAACTATGGCAACTCCCTCCCCTATAGCAAAAAGCTAAATCCACCCCTGGACATTGTTAATTTCCATTTTTTGTCGAGTTCTCAATACCGTCATTTTCTCCTCAAGCATAGTCTTCCTGCAAACACTGTCTTGATGTCTTTTCTTATTCTCAGGCCCCCAAAACTACTTGCTGGCAACATCTTACATGATTCACAGGCGGATCCAGGAGGGGGCGCACAGGGGCGCATGCATCCCCCTATATTTCTCTTTGTCCACCCTCCCCCCTTTTCCGGAACTCCCGGATCCGCCCCCGTAAATGTATCTGTGATACAAACACTATAGGCCTATACATAGACAATATTTTTCTATTGCGGTTTTGAAATTGAAGATTGATGGGATTGAGAAGATGTTCATAGGAAAAATATGAACCGCTGTTATATTTCTTGTTTCTTCTCAAGTGAATGGGGGGAGAGATCAAGAGCGGGGGGGGGGGGGACGGGTCATGAGGCTGGATTGGTAACATATTCAACCACTTTCCCGGCTTCCGGGCCCGGCTCCCACTTCCACGATTTGTGTATAAGGTAGGAGTCTCTTTCCACTTCCGTGACAAAAAAAAATAAAAATTAAAATTAAAAAAAGATATCAGATTTTGATTTTTATTGTATACAGTGCATTTTGTTGTATGAGCACGCGGCTAGCCTCAGACTTCGAGTTTTTATATCTGAACCCAAAGCGACGCTGTTAATGACCGAGGGAAAGAACGTCCATTGCTTATCATCTTTGCCTTTTAAGAGAAACTGTTAAGATTTTATAAGGAGCATGAGAGCGTTTCCACAATCAAGTTATATGATTGATCGTCGAGACAACACTTATGTCGTCGTTCTGAACATCGAACATTACACACCCAAAGTCTCGAAATGAGACTATTAAACTTTACGGCGTTGCGATCGCGACGGTACGCGTATATCATACACGTTAATTACTATGTGCGAGAGTGAGCTCGCTAGCTAGTATTAAACAACAGTGGTATTTTCTTGGAATCGGGGGCTCTACACGTCTCAGCTCTGTGTACGTGTATCCACACTTTCTGTTTTACAAGCTGTCCGCAAACGTGAGTACCATTTCAATGATAGTCATGTAAGACATGCAAATATACCTTGTGGTTGCATAACAACATAAGCTTACGGCAAAACTTCTCTATTCAAATAAGCAGTGCAGTGATTTTGGGTCTCGCTCTTGTATAAAATCATTCTCATTCTGCTCAACACTCAACAGTCGCTCCACGGGCATGGCATGGGCATAGGTTGACCGAAAGATCGGTCTGTATCTGTCCGTCGGGGAATGTTCCGCGGAGACTGCGTCAGCGTTAATGGCAAAATATAAAAGAGTCCTCCGGACAGACGGATCTTTCTGTCTAGGGCATAGGCTGTGTTTGACCGAAAGATCGGTCTGTATCTGTCCGTCGGGGAATGTTCCGCGGAGACTGCGTCTGGCTTCACGGATCCCCTCCGTAGGACAGCGTCAATGACAAAATGTAAAAGAGTCCTCCGGACAGACGGATCTTTCTGTCTAAGGCTGTGTCCGCTTGCAATGCAAGCCTAGCCGCTTCCAATTCCAGTGAATTAAGTTCCTATCCTACTTCCCAGCACGACAGGGAGGTGAAGAGGTAACTCTTCTAGACCCTACACCGTTTCTGTATCTATGGCATTTGATTTACCCCTAAAAAGAGAACTGAAGAAACGATTATTTGTTAAAGAGAATGCAATCCTTGCACGATGCACTGTTCTGGCGCGACCTCAAAACTGTAATGTGTATGAAATATTGATTAAACGTTCTTCTATACGGGGGCATAAATTGAATAATGGTACAAACACTTGATGCCCCCAGGGGACATCAGCGTTGTTAAATTTTACCTTGGAATATCCCTGTGTCGTGATTCATTCACAAATACATCTGTGTGTGATTCGGCAGATCGCGGAAGAAACAAAAGACTAAAGTTACATCGTATGGGGGCACCAAGTGCAAGTACCGGTACCGGTATAGAGAGACGAGCTTTAGCTATCAAACTTACTATAGAGATCCTTTGCTTGGGTTTTGCTTCCCGTGCGATCTCTCATATGCTACATTACAGCATGCATGAACTTGAGATATCCATCTGCGTTTATTACCTATGTTGGTTCAATAAGTGAATATTGTCTTATTATTGACTTATCTACTCACCGACTACTCTCCTATCATATCATACTGCTCTCCTATCATATTATACTGCTCTCTCTCTCTCTCTCTCTCTAGGGTCTAAAAGAGTTACCTGAACTCTGTGTGCAGATTCAACTTCATGTTTAGCTGAAATTAGCTGACTGTGTCTGTGGTGAATTGTTCAACAGTTCAGATATGGTGGTCTTTTGGGAAGACGAGTCCTGACTAGAAATCTATACTCGGCTGGCAAGTGTCCATTATTGGAAATACGTGTTGTAGCGATATCACTACTCAGCCTGTCAATGTGTCATGCTCTTGAACCATGAGTTTATGAAGTTCAGGAACAAATAGAGGTATAGGAAGGTCCCCTGAAAGGTCAGGCTTCAGTATTTCATGTCACTTGCAAGAATAAACATACAGCTTTAGAAATAGATTGTTTTTATATTTCTTCATCAGAACTATAAAAAAATAAACTAACATTATAACATGCAAAAAACAGACACACTCGGTGTTTATCTTTCTTTTTTTCTCTCTGTTTCTTCCAGATCAAGAAGGTGACATGAAAGGCACATCCCATTTACTACAGCCATATTGATTGCTTACCCATTGCAACTCAAAAGCATGATGTAGTCTTCAGTATCCAGGCATCTGCCACTGTCACATGCACAACTCAACAAGGCAAGCAACTCGTGGGAGCATCTAGGAACAACTTTTGCATGTAGGACCTCGGCGTTGACAGTCAGTTTGAAGATGGCAAGCAGGTTGCCACCTTTGCAGAGCAATTGGAGCAATGTTGGGAGAGTAGTAGAAAACCAGGTGAGCTGATCATTGTCACTTCACTCTTTAAATTAAGCATCTGTGTTGACTTCAAACATTTCACCTATATACCACCTCTCACAAATACCTTAGTTATAAGGGCTGTTTTATGTTTGTCGGCTGAACAAGAATGAAGCAAGTCACATTGTAAAAGAGTTGGTGCATCGCAGTACATGTCAGAGTAAACAAGACTTTATGAGGATGGGTCCTTCTGAGTATAAGAGGTCATGAAAATTTTATCTACCATGTAACTTTTTCTTTCTAATTTTGATCAATGTGTCACATGTTAAATACAGAATTATGTCTAATGATTCATTGAAGAAATTATATTTACCAGATTTCATCCAAGAATAGAATACAGTGCACTCTTGTTATAAACGAACACGGTTATAACAAAATTTGGAAACAATGAAGTACAAATTCAGGCTGTGGCATCATCTGCTCTATGCTTTTTATCATTTATTTTTTCGTTTTTAAAATCAACAATTTTGATATAATGAAAGAAAACTGCCGATACTGAGGACTTATAACGAATGTCCACTGTACGGAGTTTTAAGATCAAGTGCAATCTTGAACATCTATCTCCATTGACTCACGCAGGTAGTGGAATCGCCTTCCCGCGGGGCCAATTCTCGGATGCTGATAGAGCGGGCATCAGAGCTGAAGAATGCCATTGTCTCCCACATGATGGAGGAGAGTGGGTACGGGGCGTGGCCCGACAGGCAGCTGAGGGGGCTCTTGCAGGAGCACCTTCACACCGTCACTTCTGCCCTCAAGCGGCTGGGACATGAAATTGAGGTGAGCCCGAGCAGTAGGGAAGATGACGCAGCAATTTTACTGAGTTTGCTGAGCCTCGGGGAGAAATTTATGTCAAATTTAGTGATGTTTTTCTGTTGTAAACTATCATCAATAGTGTTGATCGTAGTTATCTATGTTTGCTGGCTGTCCTAATTGCAAAACAGTATGCCATCGGTTCAGAAACAAAAGGTTTGTTTTTTTCTTGAATTAACTTGATATTGCACAATCTTAACCTTTCTCTGGTTGTAACCTGACTAAATTATGTTGATTAGTTAAGATTGATAAGAGCTGTACTTATTAGTACCTTGCCTTGTAGAATTCATCCAAAATGTACTTTTTATATTTAGAGAAAAGCACACTTCGTTATTTCCATTTGGGTTTTCTTTTTTCTATGTTCCAGTGACACCCATATGTAAATTATACTAAACTTACAGCAGCAAGTTGTGTTACCTGTGTCCTTTGCAAAAATTCATGTATTATTGGTGGTTGCTAATACCATATGAATTGTGATGAATATATGTCATTCCTAAAATTTGTACATTCAGCTGAAACTTTTCTGACTGTCCATAACCACTTTGCCTGACTGCATTTTAGTTTCAAAGTATAGATGCAAGGATTGTCAGTCAATATGTAATCATAAATAGAAGGCAAACTCTCAAGAAAGCTGTGACAGTGAAAAGCCTTTTGCTTCTCTATGTGGAGGCTACTCCTGAGACAAGTGTCACTGCATATTTGTACACTGCACAGAGCCTGGAGAGCCAGCTCAGTGGAAGGGACCAGGCCAGTGCCATGAGCAACAACTTGATGCGCAGTCTAGAGGTGCAGCAGGCAACCTCTGTGAACGACTTGAGGTCGAGGGTTGCAAGGTACGTAGGTGGGGGGAAAAAACTCCACCAAAACAACTATTTCCTCACTTCCAATATAGAGTTTTTGTATCTCTCTTACTTGTACTCTACAAGCTCTTAGAAATTGTATCTGCATTACTTCCAACCTCTTTAGTTACCCCCTTTTTTTTTGTGATGTGAAGGGGTGTTGTTTATCATTTCTCAGTGTAGGTGTCTAATTGTAGCCATCATTTGCAAACCCTTCAAACTTTCACTTAATTTCTTCTTCAGATGACAGTGTGCAATACAATTCATATCACACTGCAATATCTGTAAATACTCTTTGCTGATTACTTGATACCGGGCTGGTTCGATTCACTAGAACTGGGACTCTGATTGGTGGAATTTCATTTTCACTGGAATCGTGAAATGTCATGAATCAATCAATATTCTCACTTATCACTGCAGTTCTGTCAATTTTTGATTACATTATCACCAAGCTCACAGTGCCACATACTGCCTGAAAGTATGAATCAAGTTTTAGTATATTTTGCACATATTTAGCACATCTGGGTGATATTCTTGGCCAGCGAGTGTGCAGTGTGACCTATTAGTCTCTATTCCTTCCTCCCTCTCCAAGATGTGACGCCAATATCTCGGTTCTCTCGGGCGACATGAGGAAGATGTTTGACTCACTCAGCACACTCACCCTTCAGATGCAGACAGTCATGGGTCATCAGACTCGAACAGAGAAACTCCTGGAAGAGAAGGTGAATAATTGATTTCATGGTATGCAGTCAGTTGAATTTGAGATGCAGTAACTATGCCCTAGCTTGCTTTTGACACCCCTTAAAATGGTTACATGGTCCTCAGAATTTGCAGGGGGAAAAAAAAAACACCTTCCAATTTGTATGTTAGTATTACAAATACAACATTTGCACTCAATATCGTAATGAGCTTTTGAAATATTACTTAATTAATGGTCATAACCTTCTGGGATGTGGTCAGTTGTAAAATAGAGGCATTTCTCTCCCATTTTATATACACTTAATCCAGTTAACAGTTATAGTGAAACTTGATATCCTAATCGCAACCCAACCAACTTCGTGTTTGGAAAGTTTGCATACACTCAATTGGTGTTGGTTTAGGTTATATCTTTGTGGGTTTTTTTTTTTTTTTTTGTGTGTGTGTGTGTGTGTGTATGCTTAAGATGTGTGTGTTTCCTTCAAAAATCAATCCAGATTCAGGGAAGACTCTTCTCATCATGCTCATGTAGGAAAATAGTCTCATTGTTCTTTCTTCTTGATTCTCTCGACCCAATACAATTTTTCCATGGGACAGATCTCCAAGTTAGGGGACAGCTCGGAGGAGCACAGATCCAAGCACAGCGCAAGGCTGACGTCGTCCGAGGAGAAGTTCCAGCAGGCGCTGGCCACCCTCGATGCCCGACTCAAAAGCCTGATTGACGAAACGCAGCGCACCGTGGAGTCCATCCGGACAGAGGGACTGTCGTCTCAAGCCAAGCTGGAGAGAGAAATGACCATGTCCATGGACATGTCGCAGCACAAGCGGGACAAGAAAGTGGTGAGAATTGCCACAGTTATAATCATTAAGTCGATTTTGTATTTTGCATGCTGTGAATAGTGGGATTTCATGTTGGTTGAGCTGTCCATTGATATCATTTGTCCCCAAATCCTATTTCATTATGCATCAAATGCAAATGTTCAGTCTGACATTTTAAAACATTGACCACTTTTTCACCTCTCCAGTTGAGTGCTCTCCAGCAATCACCTCTTTTTCCACTTCACCATCTTATTTTGCCAAGCAATCTTCCATACAGACACAAAAACATCAGACATGAAGTTGTCTTCACTACCAAACATCAATCTATCTTTGAAATTGAAAGCAAACAGCATTTGCAAGGAACAAATTTGTGTTTAGGTGTAATTTCATTAGATACGAATTCAAATTCAGTTTATTTATGCTGTTTGTATGATGTAGAAATTTGCTATCTGTTGGGTAAAAACAAACATTATTACTCCTCAATTTTTAATGTAGTACTGTCAAGAGGCTTTATGAGAACTTTGACTTAATCTTCAAGGCAATCATATACATATGTAGATTACCTTCCTCCTCTGATCTTAGTTTTGTGAATGATGTATCTGAACAATGACCAGAAAGTTATTAAGATTTTAATCATTGATGACTGTTGCTAACCAGTCTGTAGTAACTACATGTAAGAGAGGAGGATTTTTAATCATATCTGGTTGTGCGATCGACATCAGTTCCCTCATAATATGACAATATGAATCTTTGCCATTTGATTATGGAGTCAAATACTTTAGTGGAGAATCATTTCACCTCAAGATGTTCTGTATTCCTTTGGTTCACAGATAACAAGCTACTTATGCATGGCCATCTGTAGCCTCTACTTGGTAGGCATCATGAATGCCTGGTTATCTCTCCATAGCTTGCCCAAATTTTGATAAGGATCCAAAGTCACCATGTATAATCCATACCAACCCCAATTTGCCTTTCTGCTACTTAAACCATTTTTTAACCTTTTTTTTTTTGGGGGGGGGGGGGGATGGGGTTCAAATTAATGTACTAGATAAGCTTTAAGCCAAAACATAGTTCTCAGAAGGCTCACAATTAATCTTCCACCATTCGGAATTTGCTCACAGTACATCAAAAGGATCTACCAAGAAACTTGTCTGGCTGACACAATTTGCCAGGATAACGAGATGTTTTGGAGTATTTTGAGATCAAAAAGTGTAAATATTTTTGAAAATATGGTTACATCTTTCAATTCTGAAGCTCCCTCCAATTTCAGTAGTGGGCAGGTAGGGTGTTCCGTGATGATCGATTGTACCCTACCAATCATATTTTCCAACAAGCTGCATGCGATATCATGGGATGGAAGATTGAAGGATACAGTTACTGCTGTGACTGTGTTGATTATCGATAATCAATTGTGAAAACATCATTTAGCAACCGTGATCGGGTATGCTCCGAGACTGTAAGTACTTCTGGCAAATTTTTTTGGTTAATATTTCGCATTTGCGCCATTACCCAACTAAAATTGTGTTATATGGCATATTTTCATATGTTTCTTGTGCACGTGTGTACATTTTAGAGAAAAAATTGACAGTTTTGCATGCATACTAGAACTATCATGAACATCTGTAACATTGTTATGCAGGACGAGGTAGAAGAGTCTCTACAGAAGAAAATCGCGTCCTTGGAGAGACGCCAGGAGAAGCTTGAAATGGAGCTGAGGGAGGCCAAGTCCGAGAGCAAAGCAGGGCTGAGGGAGGTCCAGAGGGCCAGCGAGAGCGCTCTCCAGAACGAGCTGCTCCGCCTGGAGCGCCGGCTGAGGGCGGTGGTGGAGGAGGCCCAGGGGGAGATGTCGGGGGGACTGGAGGCTCTGAAGGAGAGCCTGACAAGCCTGCGGGCGGTGCTGGAAGGGAAGCAGGTACTCCTTGCCGAGGAGCTTCGGGCAGAGATGGCCAGGATGAAGAAGCTGGTCGTCGTCACCTAGGAGACGCTGAAGGAGTAGGCCGCATTTGCTGTGGCTCACATCCATGAGTCTGACTGGCCAGGGGACATACTCATTCCCAAACAGCATGCAGTTCAGAGTAGATTATACATGAAATGAGTATTCACTCAAGAGTGGGAATATATGACATGGAACAAGACAATCTCTAATGCAAGGGAGATTCATCTTTTCACAATTTTGCACTGGGTTCAGGTGACAGTCCTGTTTACTGTAAAAGTGTAAATTTTCATGCATTTCGCGCAACCACAAACTAGCGCAAAAATAAAAGCACGCAAATATCTTAGCTGGCAATTTGTTCCAGTAGTTCATGTCTTGATTCCACAGAATTAAAAGCACGCGAGACTCATCTTATCTGGCCAAACGCAAAAAATTACTCAGGGGAAAATATCCACTTTACAGTATTCTAGTGATACATAAATTATTTGGGTGTTTGTTCTCCTTTTATTTTATAACAAGGAGAATAACAGGGCATCTTTGTCATAGAACGCACATCCATTCATACTCTACTGTCTGGTAATCACTTGCTAATCACAGATTGAGTTTAGCTTAAATTTTGATGGCAAGGCTTCAGTGCTCTGCAGCAAAAATTCAAAGTCACAGAGTCTTTTATGAATATCCTTGTTCCTCTACAAACAGTCACAGTAGCCTGACTGAAGAAATCCAAAATAAGGTTTTGCCAATTGCAAGACATGTTTAAGGGAAAGAATATGAAGTGGTAATACCAAGTCAGAGTTTATCACTATTGAGAACAACTCAAGCTCATTAGAACATATATGCCTCATCCAGACAACTCCCTAAAAAAAAGAATAAATTCATGCTTGATGCATGACAATCGGCCAAGCAGAAGAAACAAAAAATACAGCAGACAACTCTTGTAATTCTTATTTTATCCTCGAGAAGAATGAAGAAGATATCAAAGATTTCAAGAAATGTGTAGGAACTCGCTCAATATTAGCTCCTAAAGCCTCTTTCTGTTAAAACTTGGCATATGCATTTTCAAAGGCGATACCTGTGACAGTACTATTACAGAAATATCTTGGCGTAAAACGTACCGGTAGTTGTTTTTTTTATTGACCTTTAAAATATTGTTTTTAAAAATGTGTGAGTAAATATGTAACAAATATTTGTTCATGTAGAACACACTGGACTGAAATTTCTACTCATCAGATGCTCCTCAATTGCTCTGAGGAACCCTAGTCTCAGCATTAGATTGCTGTCAAGACGTGAAGTATCAAGCATGCTGTGAAATGTGAACAAGAGGCTCTATGAAACAAAATGGTGTATGGAGAGGGAAGGTCATGCGGTCTTAGCAAAATATGGAGAGTGTTTTAGAAGCAACTTTGTTGTGATATTCCTTCTTGTCATAGTCTTTCAATGTAGCGATCACAACTGATTCAGTAAATTGTAGCGACGGGATGTTTTCAGTGTTAACTACTGCCTTCACATGACAAGAAATGCCTGTAGAGTGTACATACATTTTTTTTATTTTTCTATGCATAAATTATTATAACAGAGTGGTAATTTTGATATGCTTGTGCTGTTTGTAAAATAATGTGTGGCGTATGTCTCGTACACTATATGTTGAACAGGCTAGGAATTGGAGGGATGTTAGTTTTCAGGAAAAAGCCTGAATTCAGACCCTAAGAGTTTCCAAAGTTCAGGCTTTTTCATGTACAAAGGAGCTTCATCTAGATGTATTTCAGGCCCTCTCTTTTATGCTAACTTGCATCCCTGGAAGTGGGTGATCGACATAGATTTGATTATTTCAGCAAGGAAATGACTCAGCGGTAGCATTAGTCTGTGTTCACATTTCTTCAAATTTCTAGAATTGATTCTGCAGTGGCCTCTGTATTCTGCACTCATACGTAATCTGTGTGCTGTGAAAGCATCAACAGGGCTTGCTGTCAATCAAAATGAAATGCCACTTGATGTTAAATGGACTTTGATAATTGACATAACAAATCTGAAAAATGAAGAAAATAAAGAAAGAAAAATGACTAATTTAATGAAATTTTACATTAAAGAAAGATACAGAAGTTTCATGTGTTTTTATGAATTAATTGAGTTTGGTCTCAACCACATTAGTGCAAATTAGAAAAATTCATTGCCTCAGAAATCTTCTGTTGATGTGCTTGCAGTCTGCAAAAATTTCATTTAAAAAAAGAATTTCAAAATATCTTTTTCTTTCTTTTCATCGAATTATTGCAGAGTATAGTGACACAGTGGTAATGATTTCTTAGGAGATTGAGTGCAGTATCTATTCAAGAATAAACCAATATTGCAACTTTATATTTTTTTTCTGAAATCAGTACGAGAATTTTGAGGTGTGTCATCATCTCAGCTATCAATTCAAATATAATGTGGTTGCAACTAATATCATTGATTCCCAGAATTAATGAAACTTTATCATTCTGCTTTGTTTATTTTACTCTATTAAAGTCAATTTGACATGGGTTGCATTTCATTGTAAAGCCTGTTGGTAAGACAGTCAAATGCGACAATTAAATTGTGAGCTGAAATATAATGAGTCATTGGTGTATGCTTGAGCATAAGATGTGTATGCTCCCACGGTAGAATGTACAATGTACCAGTGAATTCATAGAATGTTGTTATTGCACACTACACATGTGTTATGTACTGGGAACTGAAGATTAAGTCTTTCTCTTTAGATTCAATTCCAATTGTCATTCCCTCCAAATAAATAGATTTGCCCAAGTCTTTCTATTGTGGCTCTGAAATATAATGTAAAAATGTGCTTAAATCTTAGTCAGATGAACGTGTAAATAGGTGAAGTCGTAAACTTATATATATGCAGTGTACCATGCTGCTCTTAATGGGAAATTATGATTGTACAATGCTATATCATGCAATGGAAGGTTATGGCTTCTACCAACTTACATACTTTTTGTTGGCCAGCTTTCATTCACTACTGCGGACTTCCTCGGGCCAAGTGATCACACTGTTTCTCTTGCACTGTCTGCTTGTTTTCTAATCATTGGACCAAAGATCAATGACAAAGTGTACCCTGAATCCCTATTGACTGTTGGCTTGATTCTCTTAATCCAGGTGGACTTTATCATTTTGCTTGGCCAAAAATTCCTTTCAAAGGCAAGTATTGTGGTATCATTCCATCCAATATTGTGTCATGTGTTGAGGCCGTGTTCAGCTAAAGCTGAATGGAATGGGATGATGTGACCACCTGGCCAGAGGAAGTCCACAGGAGTGGACAAAAGCTCGCCAACAAAATTATTAAAGGTTGGTAGAAGCCTAAACCTATCATTGCATGGTCATCCCCAACCAATTATAGTTTTCTGTATCTGTGCTATGACATTGTGATCTCATGGGATACCTCTCATAACTTTATACGCAAGTATTTGAGTGCTGTGTGTGCTACAACTCTTAATCTGTAGAGCTAAGCAATATGCTTTTGAACAACATTTTCAACAAGGAGAAAAATGAACAGATTTAATGAGACAATTACATATATATTTTTTTTTTTCTCGAGAAGGTCATGGGTGATTCAGAGTTTAGTAGGTTGATAATCCATTAACCAAAGAGACCAATGCAGCAGGTAATATTCAGGTGATTAATCTTCAAGTGGAACATGAAATCAGTCAACTCTAAAAAGTATAAACCTTCAACTCAGCCATCATCCAACATCATTCATTATATTGTAGCACAAGTGTGAAAATTGCCAAGACATACCTCAATCAAACCACTCAAGAAAAAAGAAATGAGAACATTCTTTATGTTCCATGATATTACAGATAAAATGTGTTTGTTTTGCTTTAGGTGTGGTGTTTTTTAATAGAAATATATGGAGTTGAAAGGTTTCCAGATATGCTTTGTGCAGGCCATTTTTTTTTTTTTTTTTTTTGGAATCAAATACTGAGATGAAATTCTATGATTCATATAAGCTTTTTTTTTTCTTTTTTTTTTTCTTTTTTTAAGTGTCTGGTCCAACATGCTTACATTGGGTTTGTGTACCCTGCTGCATTTGTTTTCTGCAGCCAGTTTTTGCAGTGTAGGTTAGTCGAGGCTGGCTCGCTGACACAGGTGCTGTATGGAAATCAATCACCATACTAGCTGCATTACAAATAAGTCAGAACAAAGTGCAGACATTTTCTCACAGATTGATATGTATGTGCTTGTTTAACTTTTTTTTAATTAAATGTACACAATCCCAAGGATTTGAATCTATCCTTCAGAATAAATGTGTGATACAGATATGCACATTGTCTTGATTTGTTTTATTTTTTCCTAGATGAGAGATGCTTGTACTTGAAAAAAAAAAAAAAAAAGGATTGCTTATAATATTAATTGTTGGCATGGAAGAAAAACTTGGAAATGTGTGATTAATGTTGTGATGAAATGGGGTGTACATTTTCATTATGTTCTTCCCATACTATACATTAAATACCTGCACTATACCTGCACTATGATGTGTATAGTCAGGGAGGTGGAAGGCCCACCTCCCTGGTATAGTGCAGGACCCTGCAATAAAATGGGGAAACAAAAGAAAATGCACACACACACACACACACACACACGCAAATATTATTCCATTGGTGGTGATGGATGTGATTTTGTTTGTTTGTTTTGTGTGTGTGTTTTGTTTTGTTTTGTTTTTTGCCTGATACATGCAGCGTGATGATTAGAAATCCTACCTCATTGGGAGAACATATCCTTGATTTTTGCAGCTAGATGTTCTTCAACAACCATGATAGATATTTAAAAAAAAAAAAAAACTTTTCTGTATACATGTTGGCAAAGAGGTAATCACTGTCTGACAGGAGCACCAAAAAACTAAGTCCAAATTTTTCCTACTCTCTCCCTTACTTGGCCTAGTCAATAAAAATGTCAAGTTACACATGTATGATATCGGTGAAGATCCAAAGGATTGTGTGTTGCCCATCATGATGCTAATGTCTGATTCTCAATAATAATATTGTTTCTGTGGAGGGGGGGGGGTTGTCAAGGGGAGTAATCTCTGACAAAGAAAAAAAAGTTTGCAGGCAACTAAAAGAATGAATCTCATTTACATTAACCAATATCAGCAATTGGTATAAAACATCTTGCCAAATAGAAGAAAGAAGACCATTTGAATGACCATCATTCAAACTGTTCAAGGCACCAAAACAAGCGAGAAATATAATATAAGTGTTAACCAATATGACCTGTGATTATGTTCATGGCCTATATTTTGAATGCTTATTGTTATTACAATTGCATTACAAATAATAGGTATAACTAGACCTATACCAACCTGCATTTATTTTTTTTTTACCTGTCCTGGCCTACAAAAATCCCAAACATGAAATGATTTTGACGTGACCTTCAAACCCTGACGGAATAACTTGCGAGACATTGTTGAGAAACACTTGAGACATCAATGTGGATGTCTCCAAAAAATATAGCTTATATGGTGGAATTCCACAATATTTCATGATGACATTTGTTTTTGACTTTGGTGTCTTGTGCCTGAGCTGATGTGCTGTAACTCTTGTAACAGATGATAATCAGGTTAAAGAGAATGGGAAGATACCGAGTACAGTAGGCTCCCGTTACAATTCATTCCTCAGGAAAGGCAGTTTCCTTGCGTTATATCAAAATTTTGTTAGAAACGAACAGTTAAACAAAGACGAAAAAAAAAAAAAGCCAGAGTAGATAATGTTGCGGCCTAAAATTGTTGTAACCAGAATTTCGTTAAAATCATGCTCGTTACAGCACGAGTGCACGGTAGTTTATCTATTATTTGAATATGTAATATGATGCAGGAGCTGTGAATGTTTTTTTTTTTGGGGGGGGGGGGTTGGGGGAGGGAGATTTCGATTTTTTTTTTTTTTTTTGTAATTTTCCCCCATTTGTTTTTGTTTTTTTTTTCTTCCCCAAACTCCAAATTAGAAGAATCTCCAGGCGAAACTCGAATAGATGAGTCATGGATTTGTGATTTCTTTTTTTTTTCTTTCAGGTTTTTATGTTTTGGGTTTTTTTCTTTTTATTGGGGGGGGGGTGGTTAGTTGGTTGGTTAGTTGTTTTGTTTGTTTGTTGTTGTTGTTGTTGTCTTTGTTTTGTTTTTTAGTCCCAAAAACGGTCCTGGGGATCAGTTTTGCATCATTTTCTTTACTGTGATTTAGCCACCAAATACCTTTAAAGGTCTTTTGAACTATTTTTATGTCATAACCAGTCAGCCATAACAAATGTAATGAAGTTAAGACACCATTTAAAAATGCATCTCAACCAACCACCACACTCAGGCTGTTGTTGATCATTCTTTCATCATTTTTGGGGTTGTTGTTGTTGCTGTTGATGTTTCGCGCGCGCCACACACACACACAGAGTCGCACACACACAAAAAGACACACATTATTTTCTCTTTGCCTCTTCTCTAGTGTGGGTGACTTTTAGTCTCTCATCTTTCAATATTCAATAGATATAACCTGTTAAGTAAACGCACATTAGTAAACACGACTGTTTCCTGGAACGCATCATATCATTTGCTGTTGCCCAGATCCCAGTCGCAAACACCCAACAAGCTGCATATTGTGTTTTTTGTATTTCCCCGCGAGCAATTACCAGTTAAGTTGAAAAGCTACAGTGTATGATGTGCATCACTCACGCGACTGAATCCTCAATATTGCAGCAGATGGATTTGATGAAACAAACAAAAGAATACAGTCATATATTAAAAACAACAACAACAACAACATAACACGAAATTATAGGCTTAGAGGATTCTAGGAATCACAAAATGGGCACCTGTGATTGACTTGCCTCGGAAAATCATGATGAAATCGATATGCCATGCCGTGCAGCTAGCGTTTCAAACACACACGTATCATGACATACAAAAACAAACGCACACGATCATAAACACGCAACCTGCAAGAACACAGATCTCAAACTTTTCATCACAAACTGAAATCATGTCGTCCTGATACCGGAAAGAATTCTTAATCTTAGATTTAAATGATTCAAGAACTAACCAGTGTTTGTGGATAAGAGAAATTATCCTTTATTTTCTTTCAATTAAAAAAAAAAGATAACAACGATGCTATAACATTTTATACGAGTACCAGACGTGCGTCTTGACTGCAGAGCCTTCTATTGACTGGTGTGCATAGCGCCCTCAGTGTCAGCTAGTATTCTATCTATTCCTCCCAAATTTTGATGTTGATGCACATACAGTAATACTTCTTTCTGTACCAGGGACTTTGGACAGTGTTTAAAATGCTGCCATGGGGTTTTCTGTGTCAATCGCTGCTCAAAGCAAACAAAGGGTTAAGAATTAATGTCGGGAACAGCACATACGAATACATTATTGATAACATTCAGCAACAACAATAACCCATGCAAAATGAACATGCCCCATTCAGGAATTGATAACATTTATGGTAGCGGAGTTAGTGGTAAAACATTAATTACGTGTGCGTGGTTAGTTGTTTTGAGGGTCTATTTTTTTCTTTTATTTTTTCAAAGACATAACATATTTTATCAAAATGATATAAGAGTTAATGACCTGATATGTAAATCACTCGTGACTGTGCCGCCGATGGCATTGAAGAGGGAAATTAGGTATTCTATGGTATTGTTGCAGCTTGCGCACGCAAAATTGCAAGCCATTGGCAGAAATTCTATCAGTGTTTGTCAAACCGTTGAAACAAAGCAGTAGAGCATCACAGCAACAAACTCCATCACTCTTTTTTTTTAATATGAGGTTAGGTTTTTAAGCTGTTTATGCCATCCGTTCTTGATATACTTATGTTACGTGGCACATTACAGTTTGACCCTCTCGTGTTATGACCACTACCTCAATTATTAGCATCAGATACACCCTAAACAGGTTGTCAGCGATGCTGAAAGAGTTGAACGGAAGTCCGTTCAGAGGATGCTCTAGAATTTTACATACAGACATGATACAAAGACACACAGACACACGTTATTATTTCTGACGTGAATTACTGTGGACATGTGGGTTTGGGCAAAAGGAGGCCTTGATGCATGGTTACTACAGTTCATGATTAGGTTGTAGGATATGACATGATTATCAAAGTTTGTGTATATCATTATAGAAAATAAACTTTGCCTCATAATGTCTTGCTCTCTTCAGTTTTGATGCTAGCTTGGCGTCTACATGTATTCGGTCTACATGGAACTACTCTATTTTATGACAAAACCTAAATTAAAATGAATACCGGGTGATGACAATTGTAATAACACGGTGTGTCAGCCATCATTAGTTTTTACTCTATTTTCCATCCAACGCGCGCGCACACACACACACACACACACAAATCATGTTAAAATATCCAACACAAGTATCTCCGCTGCCCTGGAGCTAGATATGATGGGACAAAGTGATAGCAATGACGACAACACCCTTTATTATACTTAGGACCTACGTCATGAATAAGAGGAATGTTGATTTGTCCGATGTAACTTCATGTTATATATCTCGACAATCACTTTTAGTGATGGTATCTACACACTTAAAGACTCTACAAGGACTGTGTGTGTGTGTGTGTGTGTGTGTGTGACTTTCTTTCCTAGTAACCTACTTTGATGATTTATGACATGTCATAATGTAGGGCCTATTGTATTTTGTTGTTTTCTTAAGGACTGAAAGCGAGTTGATTAAAAAAAATACTTTGAGAAAAGCAATCACATCATTTTCGCTTCTCAGTACAACTGTAAAGATTCGTCAACCTTCCGTCACGAAAATAGGAAACGGTCCGAGGTAAAACGTATTTTAGTTTTTCGACCATGCTTGCACTGGTGGATTTTTCCGCATCCTGACTTAATTAGACCCAAGGACCCGTGACTGTAACGGCGATGGAATTTCCGTTTCCATAATTCAAAATGAATCATTAGAGAAATGAGAAAGGTAATTTGATTCGGAAAATCAGAAGACGTAATGGAAGCCATCACTTCGACGCCACGATTTGACACTGCTATCTACTGTAAGGTGACGTCACGAGTGCAGCATTCTCACTTGGCTGACACACACAACACACACACGCTTCGTCATACAAGGTGTGCATACACTAGTACTCGTTCAGCGTTCCACTGAACTGGCGATGCGCATGCAGCCACCTGCTAAATGTGTAGTGAATGCGCTGCTCCAATATGAAGCCTGTGTAGGCTGCTGCTGTGTGAGCTGTTAACATGGTGGAACGCGTTGCACACTATACAGAGTAGCGATCCCATCTTCGCACCGGGTCTGTTTAATAATCCCGTTTGTCTTGCAACGCCTCGAACCTGGCCATCATACGATTTCCAGCGTGAGGTTTTCACCTTGAGATCGACACCACAATTCGTGTTGTAGGAGCATTATATTGCAGAAAGACAGCACCGTTAGGGAACTGATGAGATGAAACTCGGATAAGTTGGGGGCAGAAATGAACTCAGAGCCACATCGGCAGTCAAGGCCGGTGATCAGCGCTGTTTCCTAGCAAGCCTCTCGCTATCGCATCGGTCTGACCTCCCTGACAGAGAGATACAGCCATGTCGCTGCTGTGTGTTTGCGGTATGTATCCTATCCGAGTTGTAGCTAACCGTAGATCTTGTACGGTACATTGCTTTCCCACAACTTCTGCCGAGTTAAAACGGGAGATGTGGTCATTTGTATGAGGGTGATCAAATATTGAATGAATGGATTGGTATACCAATGGATAGAAATTGCTTGTCAAATCCATGACATAGAAAACAACTAGGCCTAGTCAGATAGTCTCTTCTTATACTAATAGATTGACCCTGCAAAATGTGTCTGACTGTCCGTACATAAGAAGTTCAGTCCTGCCAACTGCATTGGTTTTGAGTGTCTGCAAAATACTGTAAGGGTTTCTACATCTAAGTGGAAAGTGTGTGTGTGTCATACCTAGGATATGGGCTATACAAAATTTAAAACATACAAGTAAGATAGCAAGAAAATGATAAAAGTAAATTTACAACAATAGGTCTTACACGTGCACTTCTTTTGAATGGAGCAAGTTGAATACAATTGCTAGTCTCTGGATACTTAGTAGATTTTATATTGTATTGTGGAGATTTTAATATAGTGCAGTAGGAGAGAGTCAGGCAGTGTCCAAATGCCTGTTCATGGTAGATAACTGACATTTGATCCTGTAGTTCCCTGAATAATTATGTAGTAACCAACTAGTAAGCATAATACTGATAGTACAAATATGTTAGACAGTGATGTGTGATCTGCCAATCTTGGCCAGTGCCATGTTTTCATACACTATGTAAGGGGGGGGGGGGGGGGGTCCCACATCCGGGTTTCATGAGCTAACAAGCGAAAAAAACAACCCAAAGTCGGAAAGAGTTCCTTATGTCCCCCCCACTAATTTGCACAAAATAAATAAATTACTATTTTTTTTTACTAATAATAAACAAAATAAAGGTTATGCTAGGGTTATGTCTCAAAAGGAAGTCTTCCCATAAATATGGCATAACCTTTATTTAGTTTATTATTAGTAAAAAAAAGAAGTAATTTATTTATTTTGTGCAAATTAGTGGGGGGGGGGGGGGACATAAGGAACTCTTTCCCCAAAGGCTTCAGCGCAAAAACAAAGGTTTCATTCTATTTTTTTTTCTAGTGCTACTTCTGCTGGGGTAAAAATAAAAGTGTGTGTGTGTGTGTGTGGGGGGGGGGGGTTGTGCAAAGTGGTGACACCCTATGTATTCCTATGTAGACACTACGGGTGCAAAGAAAAAATGGGTGGCCCCGGCTGCCCTGGTTCCGCTGGCCCTGCCAATACTTGTTCAAGAGCAAATCCTTCTTTGTATTACTGAGGAATATAATATCTGTATTGAAACTAGTAATGTACATACTGCACATCTGCATTCATTTAATTTTTCTGAGCACTACAACTCAAAATACAACACAATGTACAATACTTCAAACTTGGCTGTTTGAGATCTTAAGTTGTAATCTGCATTGTGTTTTGCTTAAAATAGAAATCTGCAAAGAATTTAGTATATCCTGGATTTTGTCAAAGTATAATGATATGCATAGTGAGCAAGGTGATTGCATTAAATATGAAAGACATATTTTTTTTTTTTGGTCAGCTTTTGTGTCTTGGTGTGTTTTGTTTCTATAGCCTGCAGCAGTCAATCTACTCATATCATGGTAACCACTTTTTTTTTTTTTTTTTTGCATATTACCTGAATATTATACATGTATACTCTTTTGTGCAGTGAACTTGTTACCCCCAGCAAATGTAGCACAAGTATTCGGCAATGGTGGTGTACCTTAAAGTTTTAGGGAGACTTTTTGATAAAAAAAATGCTTTACCATAATTTGAACAAGCAAGTCGGATAGGCTTTCAGGTGCAGTCTTTGAATAGGATGTCTGGTTGATTTGGACTCTCGCTCATTTCCCTTGTTGTATGCATAAGACAGTGGATATCATCAACATTAAAAGAGAGTGAAAAGTCCTCCATTTTCAGAGCACTGACTGAGAGAATATAAGATACTAATTTGAAATCCAGTATGGCATGATGCCATGCAGACACTGAAGGAACAAGCCACCATGGCTGGTACTCACAAGTTCTATTTGTACCAAGGCTGAATTACATTTGTAGCTGTGGTCCTCAATCTGCACTTGGACATAATGTATGCTGAGTGTTTTTGTTTCCTATTGTTTCAGCATAAATACAACAATACAGAATCAGATCACCTGGCATCCTGTAGTAGAATGGTGCAAATACAAAGTCTGTAGCTCTGAAGCCTTCTATGAATGTACAAAGGATGTGCACTTTGATACAGTCTACTTCACTGGCAATTCCACACCTTTACTTAACATGAAAAATGTTTGTGGAACATACATTCAGAATGATGTATAACACATGTTTGACTTTTCTATCATAAGAGTACCAGATTCCTGCTCAAACCCATGATCAGAACCATTTGATTCATTGTTTTGGTCATAACAAATTGGAATTGAAGAAGAACAGTTCTAACTTCAAAATGTCCGAAGGACAACATTCTTCAAGTTTTAGTTTCCAGTTTGAAGTACATGTATACTGCACAACCACAGCTGCCAGTAGACAGAGTTACTACCTGTTGTTAGCTCATAAGATATACTCCATGATGCAGCTGTAAAGAGAATCATATGATAGGCAAATGCAGTGTACAACATGGTAACATTTGTATAGCTTTATTGTTTACAGATGGTATGGCATCCAAGTGTAGGAAAATCCACATCCGGTCACGTACCATTTTATCTTACATGTACAATGTAGTTACAAGGCACTGTTGTATAGAATTTTGTCAGTGAAATTTGATTAATCATGAATAATAACTTATCCGTTCCCATGTTTGAGTGTATGTATCATACTGTAAAGATTTTAGAAGTGGGACAACTTGTTTACGATACAATGCAATACAATACAACAGAGTACAGTACACTTAATGTTTTGTATGCTCTTCCCACAAGAATCGGATCACAACTAGTTTACAAAGTTACAGAAATGGAAAATATATAAACACAATTCAGAATAATAAATGAAACATTTTTTTTGCAGCATTACAAAATACATTGTATGCATACACATGAACTGTTTTGTACTGTACATCAATGCATTCCTTTTTAAAATCTAACAAACAACAGCTAACCTTGAATTCTAGATATTTAAGGAAATGGCTGTTTTGCAGACTACTGTAATTACGTGTAACAATTTTCCAGGAAAACACAACTAAGCTACAAGCGACATGATAGACCCTACTAAACATCAAGTTCTTAAAGGTATCTCCATTGCCAGATGGCTTGAGAGCTGCAAAGAGAAAGAGAGAGCGTGGAAGAGAGAGATAATGAATTAAGCAGTGCTCTTCTGCTCTAGATCTTTCAGATCATGTATCTGTGATATTGACAAATTTGATAACAAAGCTTGTTGGGATAGAAAGGCTGCGGACTATTAATACTTGGTTTTTACCATGAAATTGAGTGGATTTTTAAAAAGAGGTCAAATTTCAATGGCAGATCAGATGCAAATCTAGGTCATTTATATGTTGATGTCATTAAATTTACAAAGTATAATCAATGCAAAAGCTCATCAAAGCATTCGTCAATGTCAGATCATGTACAGGATACTCATAGGCTGATATTGCATTATGCTCTATATACCGGTAAATGGTAAGCTGATTTGTTGTACAAAATTTCAGGCCCAAGGAACAAGTTGTGTATCAATTGCTTTGACCAAATATTGTACCGGAAAATACAAATGAGATGAATGGGCCTTGACTGCTGTAAGCAATAAAAGATTAATTTTGATATGGAGCCGAAGGACCCAAGGTAATATGAATGAGGCAGTGACATTTTGCTTTAGAATGACATATCTGCATTATTAGCCTATCTTTCTTTGTAGGATTGCATGGAAATTACCTGTACATAAATGGGATTCTCATTTTAATCATCGGAAGTGGTACGGTGTTTTGTCAAGAAATGAGGTGAATATCTGGTGTTTGTTTGTTGTTGGTTTTTTTACAAGGTAAACCAAACCTGCCTCAAAAGACTTTCATTTTCGAATACATTCTAAATGGTTTTATGAAATACATTTTAAATTGATATCTAAATTTAAATGCATCTATAGGTAATAATTTGTCAGTATGGGCATGAAAATATATGGTGGCTTTCTGTGTAATGGGGTTCTAGGGTCAATAACGGAAAAAATGAATACTGCTACTATGACCCGTCAAAATGTTTTGCTACGCAGATCACACACATTATACCTGAGGAAAAAAGAAAGAATGAAATAGCCAAAATTAAGGAATTCTATGTTGTCTTTTAAAGTCAAAAGTCTGATATCTTAATATCTTCCAATAGAAATTTCAGAGTCAAAAACTATTTTGAAATTGAAACTTCTGTTGTTGTGTTTTGAATTGACTCATTGTGAATCTACTGTTATCTCAGCTCTCATACTGTATCTCATGCAAGTTGCTTTAACAGAATGGGACTACCAGGTATGCAACAGTGTACATCATCAGGAAGTTGTAAGACTAGAGTCTGGAAAATGTTTTTAAAAAAAAAGCCAATTTAAAAAAAAAAAAAATGTTTACTAGCCATACCATGGGGTACCTACATTTAAGTTTGTTGTCACTGCATTTTAGCTCTGAAGTTGCAAAAATCAAATTTATTATTTGTCTGTGTGTGCGTGTGTGTGTGTGTGTGTGTGTGTGTGTGTGTGTGTGTGTGTGTGGATTCCAAAAGAATGTGTAATTGAAATGATAAACAAACACACTTTAGGAATAACATGTAATGTCACCAAAAACTGAATATTCTTAATATGTTTTGTGATTCTTTAAAAAAAAAAAATAATGCCGGAATCATAGCCAGGTATTTTGATTTTAGACTCTCTGATGCACAACAACCTTACTGCGTACCTTGCATCTTCCTTGTGTAAGATTTACATTTTACAGGAAAACCGTACATTAGTGGGAGAAAGTACGGGGTCAGGGTGAGGGAGAGAAAAGTCGAGCTATGGAAAGTATTAAAGCATAACAATTGTAAAATCACACACATTCTGTTGTATCTATTGAAAGGAGTACGGTTCATTTCTTATCAAATACAATTTGTATTGTATGTATTGGTGTCAAGTAAATCATATGAACAAGCTGTATTTTGTACCTCATCACAGCAGCCATTTGAAACTGTTTGAAATATTTTGAGACGGTTGAATTATAGTTCACCCCCCCCCCCCCCCCACTTTTTTAAAAAAAAGTTTTAATAAGTGATGGTGGTTTGCAAATATAACTATTTCATTCACTTTTTGGAAAGGGAACTAAAGTATGATGTATGCCAAAGAGTTTTACACATCAATAAAATGTGTCGCTCTGTATTTAATGATGACCCATCCGTAGGTTTGCCATATTTCTTTTTCTCATGTGATATGAGAAATGAGGATGTGCCGCATATTGATGACATGAATATGAATGAATAGTTTGCCCAAATCTTGCTGCAGTCTATTCATAGCGTGGGTTGTGTGTGACAGGCAATTTGTGCAGGTGAAATATTGATTGGACTGGAAGGAGATGAGAATTGAATGGGCTGCATTGTCGCCGTGGGCTCAATATATTACATGTGGGTAGCGCATTGCTCTTTCCTTCGAAAATATGCCGGCTCTGAATTGATGATCAAAGTGACTGAATGATGTTTACCTTCAGATTTGAATACAAATGAGAAGCAGGCAAGAATGTCTCATGTGCCAGTGCAGGGATGGTTATGCGTTGATTGGCATATAACGTGTTGTCATTGGCACGTGGTTGATATTGAATGTATGATTGCGAGTGGAGATTGATCATGAACGCCCCATGTCCTTGACTCGGGATCACTTTGGCGCTGGGTCCCAAGCTGCTACAACATGTCTCATGTATTGCAGGCCATTAGTAACTTGTGGAGTACTCTGAAACCTGGTTGTGTTGCTTCCAAAAAGGGAGAGATTACCTTGCTTGTAACTGGTGAGTCTTGTCTAAATATTTTTTGCGCTTTATGTACAGATTAACTACATATCACAGGTTATGAGTGTTTGCACATCTTCAGCAAATTTCTTTTATTTTACTACAGATCTATGAATAAAGTACTGTAGTATTAAGAATTTAGACTGATTGTTTTACATTGTATGTGTAATGTAATATCTAAACCGTATACAGTATATAATCACTTTGGAAAATTGTTAAATATTAGAATTCATTTTTACTTGAAATGTCTTGAAGTACAATTTAATCCTTTGCAGTATGGTAATTCCCATGGAGTTAAACTTTCTAGATCCTGTGGTAGCTAACCAGGTGACTTTCTAGTAGCCTGTGTAGCTATTATGCCTGTACACTAAACAGTCAGAAGTAAATAAAATGTTCAAGCTATAAAGTACAAAAGATTGGACAGATGTTTTGTGCAAGCTGTCCAGAACACTTCGTCTAATGTGCAGAGTACACACATAATGTATTCCCCAGTGGCCTCTTGACACACCTCTATGCATTCAACATTTTGGCCTCTGAGAGGATGCTGCATTATTTGTAGTCAAAAATTGCATGAACCAGGGCATGGTAGACAGAATGCATTGATACAAAGGTGTGTTTGTGTCCATTTCTGGATATGATATGGTGTGTCACTGAATACATGATACAGTGTGCAGTGTGCAAAATGATAATCACAGTGTAGAATGATGTAGGCAGTAATGCAGACTAATTGTTTGGAGAAGAGAGAGGATGGATTAGCATGGCAGTGTCACTCGACAGTAGTCGTTGGTTGGCTTCTTGGAGCGCTGGATGGATCTGCAATAACACAGTGATGTACATGTACTGTACCAACTGTGTACAGGACATCCTTGCCCAATCCCTTGTACATGTATATATATAGATATTCTTTGAGTTCTGATAGACTTAAGCACACCCATGTGTCTTGCTTCCAGAGGCTCTTTCTGAGCAATATGCCCATTAATTAGTGGCATTGTTCGGATATTGAACGGCCGTGCCTGGTCACGCAAGAAACCTGCCCTGTTCAAAGTGCGCCCGCCATGTTCCCCAATAATTACATTTTATTGATCACGCTGGCCATGCGTATAATTGAATTGGCTCAATGTAATGAAGTAAACATTGATAGCATAGGTGGGGGCCAATAGTGCATTCATATATTTATGGCACAAAGGGCTCCTGCATTCCAGCTTGTATGACAAAATTACATTTTCTTGCAAAAGTGAAATTTGACTGCTAACAGATGCATCTTTACAATGTATGTGTCCACTACACTGTGTGTTTGTGCGTGTGTGTGTGTGCATGCATGTGTAAGTTAGTTTCGATTCAGTGGTATACTGTTTGAAAGAAAATCATTAACCTAGGACTTCATTTTACCTGAAGTTCTAATGTGGTTTTTGAAGTTTGATTAATATGCATTTTCGTCTAACATGATCTGTGGACTTAATTACTCTTTGATTTGAAGTGAAAATTGAAAAAAGAAAGAAAAAGAAATGTTTCGTCGCAATTCTAAGGAATTATTTTTCTCATACATTAATTTATATTGATACAACTGAGGAAAATCTGGTCGTGGGAACACAAATTTAGTTATCATCCACACTGTTCAATTTTGTTGACTAGATGCACAATGTAAATGCACATGCGTAATATCATAACAAGTAATTTACCCGGTATTGAATGCATATTAGATCGTAATGAAAAATATTCACAAAATTTACCTTTTGAGGACAAAATGCATCTTAGCATCAGAGCAATTTACCAAGAGAAGTTCTGCAAAATCTCGGAATGAGTGTGAGAGGAGTGTAATTAATGAGACATGTAGCTCATGATGTACTCTGTTGTTTGACCGTTATTCCCACAAACACTCATTATAATGCACTTAGAAAATAAAGTTCAATGGGTTCTGTTTGCCCTTTGTGTGGAAAAATATCAAACAACATATTAACTTGAGATCATAGTTTTCCTTCCATTCATGAAAAATACACAATGTACTATGGGTATATATCTGAGCTGCCATAGTTTTCAAAATATACACAATTTTCTCCTTTGTTTTCACTTGCCACTGGCTATTCTCTTTCTTTCTTTCTTTTTTGGTCATCCCCTCTTTGTAGTTTTTATTTTGTCACCCCTGAAGATGGATTGAAGTAAGCCTTCTTGCAATCCCGCTTCTTGACGATAACACTAACAGACTCTGCATAATACATGGCGATATATTGCAGGGCTTTTGGACATTCAAATATTTACTTAGTGTAGACTTTGCTGATTGCGATGCATCTTAAAGCAGGTGCACTTTGTGATGTCTGCTATAATGCTGTGCTTTCTGGATCCTCCTACTTTGTTTTAACAGAAGAGCAGTGAAACTTCAATGAGTCAGTCCAGTGGTTGTTTGGAGGAAAGGATGAATATTGTCGGAAAGTAGAATTTGCATGCTTTTTAAGTCCCATTTGCAGTAACACTACATTAGTCTGTAATGCAGAAGTTGACTTTTAGAGGCTTAGAGGTACAATGGTAGCCACGTAATGTACAAGTCTTCTTAACGAAAAGACAGAGGATCTACATAAGAACAGCATAACTGATTGTGCAAACCTGATGGGTCTTATGCAGATCAGGCAGAAGAGATTGCAAAGTATCATAAAACAAACAAACATTTTAACTTTGATTTTACTCTGAGAATACATTAAGCTGTAGAAGGGGTCACATTCACTTAACATATTGTTTTACATTAGATGTAGTCATTGAAGTAAATTGATCCTCATATTTAAGTTACCAGTTGCCTGTGTGCATATAATGAAATTATTCTAAGAGTAAATTTTCATTGCTAGGAGTTACAGTCAAAGTGAGGCCATTTTTTTTTTTTTTATCAAGCAATGAGGGTACTTTCTATTACAGTATATGCTCCTTTCTTTCCTCTTGTTTGCGGACGATTCAAGTATTTTTTTGACGCACAAAAATCCTACTGAGTTACTTGATATGCTTAACTCTGAGTTGAATCCCGTCAATGATTGGATTCAAAGTAACAAACTATCTCTAAATCTAAACAAAACTAATTTTATGGTGTTTAGTAATACAATCACTTGTTTACCTGGCTCAATTTCAATCACAGGAGTAAACTTACAACAGACAAATTCAGTTAAATTTCTTGGTCTTTTAATTGATTGTAAATTATCTTGGCAAGAACAAACAAATCATTTATGTAAGTTATTATCAAGAAATTTGGGTGTTATGCAGAAGCTTAACTCTTAACGTGCCATGGTCGCCGAACGGCGACCTTAGTCCTGACGTGCCATGGTCGCCGATCGGCGACTAAGAAGAGCGAGAAAAGCATTGGTCATTTAAGTTCTTGTGGTACCGTAATGCGTTACACCAAGAAACTGTCACTGATATGTGCTGGTAGCTGATTAGCATAGCCATCGTTTACACTAAAAATATGAGCATGCTTACATTGGAAAATTTTGAGTAAATACATGATTTTTCAGCTAGATGTATTTTTTTTCGCGTCGGGAAAATCCGCAGCGAGCGCACCCTCTGCGAGATGTGTATGGATCAAAAGTCTCATTGGTAAACCACGCGTGTGTATGCTATTGAATCTGCGTGTATTGTCTATGCGGTTCCACTCACATTGTTCCGCTTGGACGCTGTCCTGCGGGAAGCTGCTTTGATTTTGTCCCTCAAAGAGGGTCAGCTTAGGTTCGTTGGTCAAGTCTTTCATCCTTTTGTTTTGGTGAACGTCACTAATCGTCCCCACGCTAGCCTAGGAATTGCGAGGGGACAAAGGCCTGCCGATTTCAATAGAGTACCCCGCCCGCAGTCTGCTTAGACAAAAGGAGGATTAGTAGGTTCTTCCTTCTTAAGTGGACAAAAGACACTCTTGAAGGGCCCGGGACAATTACTTTAGTTTCAAATACAGGATCTGGGACTAAAGGACTCAGATTTGGGAATGAATTTCTGAATCGGAAAGAGAAATTGCTAAGACAAAATAAACTGCCAGTATCTTAAAAAATCATACAATTCTAGAAGGCAATTTTGTAATCATTTGAAAGAGGAGATGTTGCTCTAAAACTTTCTCACAGAGTCAAGGGAGCGTTCTATTGAAGAAAAAACACGGCTGACTCTTTTTTTTCCCATACTACACAAAAATATGTAATAATTTTTTGATGTATCAATTATTTCTGCAATATTTCGTGATCAGGTAGATATTATGGCAAACTGACAACACGACGCGAAAGTACAAACATTTCTTGATACATGTTGTGTAGACCTCAATTCAAAACAGTGAATAGATTCAGAGATATGGCGGTTTTAAATTTCATTGTCAGTCCAGTTTTGAAACGTTCTGGCGTTAAGTAAAAACCTCTGGCACGTTAGGGGTTTTGGGCCTGGCACATTAAGAGTTAAGCATGTTTTCCCCACATATATATTACGTACCTTATATTCGACTTTGTTATTGCCGTATCTTCATTATAGCATACTGGCCTGGGGGAATTGTTCCAAAATACGCCTGGAGTCTATCTTTAGAAGACAAAAGCGAGCTGTAAGGATTATCAATTGTACCAATTATTTAGCACCGACAAGCCCTCTGTTCAAAAGTAATAACCTCTTAAAGATTTTTGATATATATTCTTACTCCCTTGGGATATTTATGTACCAGTTAACTAAAGACGAATTACCTTATGCTTTCACTCCCATGTTTGTAAAAAATAAAGTTATACATTCCTACCCTACAAGACAGGAAAATTCATTTCACTTTTCTCCCGTGAGAACTGCATTTGCTCTTAAAACAATAGTACATACAGGTCCAACATTCTGGAATAGCCTTGACTCCGACATTATTGAATCGTTGTCATTGAACTGTTTTAAACGTAAACTAAAAAAATCCCTTGTGCAGGCTTATATCTAATAATACAACATGCAATTTTATTTGAACTCCCTCTTCTTTATCAGATTCGTTGTTTATCATATGTATTCCATGGTTGCCTTTTGTTTGTTTTTTACTGAGTCATTTATGTCAAGGCTATTCCTGAATTAATGAATCATTATGTATCATGTGCGTTTTTGCGCATTCTTACAGTTACGTAACTGTGTTGCTCGGGTGACAAGGAGTCTTGTTAACGCGTTACAGGTGGCTACTTTGTATTTCGCTATGCTTTCGTATATTTTATTCCTTTCCTTTGCTCTTTTTGCTCTCTTTTCTTTTACATCCCTTTCCTTCCTTTCATAGTTTTCGTTTCTAGGTTGTTTAAGAAGACCAACACTTTCATATATACAGGGACCTATACATTACAAGCTTTGCTTTTTAGTAGGTCCCCACATTTCATGTTTGTTAAATTGTCTTCTCTTGTATTTTTTGTAATTTACGACGCTATGTTCAATCTTACGTTCAATCGATCGTATCATGTTTGATGTTTTGAAATGTGGAACAATAAAATCAATCAATCAATCAATCAATATGCACATTGCAGCTTTTATCCTGGACCCTGTATGTATCGATCCCCACATCCAATGAATGTTTAAAGTTTAAAAGTATACTGTATAGAAAAGTATAAGGGAAAAAAGTGATCTTTCAATGCCATAAGCATGCAGTTGGAGCCTAAGTTGACATTTCATCTCTGTAGTACTTACATATAGGGTGAAACTGATGACCATGTCTCCTTTTGGACAAAATAACACTTTTGGACAAACTGAATTGCTGGCAGTTCTGGGCCCTGTTGCATAAAACCCTTACCGCTAGACTAACCGCTCCTTTCTAGCGGTAAGTCTTCAAATTAGCGGTAAATTTTATAATCCTTGATGCTGATTGGCTGTGACGCCTAATTTTGACGGTACTTACCATTGAAATTCAACGGTAAGTTTTATGCAACGGGCCCCTGGTCATTGTATTCCAGCTAAATTTTATTGTACATACGTACATACAGCTAGAGTCTTACAGTAAAATTTGTATACAATGAGAATGAGCGCTGTGCTTGCCTTGTGTCACTACAACCATGCAATGTCTAGCTATGGAAGCAGACCAGAACATGACTGTAGATGGCATTGAAAATCATCTCTGAAAAACATATCAAATAACACGCAGTAGAGATCAAGGGCATTATCTATAAATAAAAGTTGCTGCGAGACTGCTATCTTCATGCTAGTTTTGACAATACAGCATTTGGAGCTGAATTGTATGTGTGTGGTTAAATATGAGATATGTTTACCTTTTGTAGTTCCTGGTCTAGAACAAAATTTGTAGTGCATGGTTAGGTACCACTCGAAGTCTTAAAGGGGTCATCAGAGTCTACACTTATCCCATTGATTCTGAGAAATTGTAATTCTGCATCTGAGGTAAAAAACAAAACAAAAAACAAAACAAAACATGGCACACATCGTTCCGGTTAGCTGTGGGTTCAATTCCCTAGGAGGAAAGCCTTTCCTCCAGTCTTGATGGATATAGACAAAAAAGACAGGAGTATATTATTCACATGAGGCCATCTCTAGGGAAGTCTGGACCTTAATTCTGTTATGTTTAGTTAGACCCTGTTATCAATGACTTACAACTGGATCCTGATCAAATGCTATGAACAAATTTAGATTTTATCTTCTCCATACAGTCTGTGCCCCCGCTGTCCCAAACCCATTCTAGAGCTTAAAATAGCCACCGTGGATTTTGGTAGTGTAGCAAGACCATGTCTGCTCTAAAACAGCACAGCTGTGTGATAGAACAATAGGCCATTTGATATTCATGTGCTATGTGGCTTTCATGGCAACTAGTGAAAATAAGCCCGTCTAATGATTTTGACACCTCGCCCAGTCGTCGGCTTCACACATCGTGTGACAACGTTTGTTGAAGCCGACTGTCTTTTGTACGCTCGATTCCAGTGGACTCAAGCCTGCTACTAGAGCACATCTGTGGTCTGGCTGGAATTATCCCACAATTGATATTGCGTGAGACACTTCTCATTAGCATATATGGCTGCTAGCGCAAAGGTTGTGTGTCACTGTCTATCTATAGTGGTTGTGTCACGTTTCTTTTAATAGGGACATCACACCATTTGAAAATAGCTTCCAAGAAAGAAAAATTGCTACATCATACACCTGAGTGATGCTTTACTTTAATACATGTATCTGTTGAGAGAATGTGACCCTGTTCGTTTTGACATTATGTAAGTTAATGAGGTGGCAGTGCAGTGGATTTGTGGATATATGTATCACTGTTTGATCTTATGTACTATGTACACTCTGAAAGAATTACGCCTCACGCGCATTTTATACATAGATACCGAGACATTTACTTATGATAGGATGTTGATGGGGACTTGATAACACTCTTTACAGTGTAGCATCTGCTATGCAGAGTTTGATGTTTGATGTACCGGTAGTTGTTTTTGTTTTTTAAGTAACTATTAAGTAACTTTTAAGTAACTATTCTGTTCTTGCAAATGGCATAATTTTAGGGAAATTCTAAACTTGATTTCTGTTCATATGGAGTACAGTACAAATATAGCTGTGTGGGAGAGGTACATTTTGTCTGCCAGTCCTGATTCTTGGGGTTGTGTGGGCTTGTAGATTCAGAGTGGTAATTGATATTTGACTCCATAGCCCTGCCAATTTATGTTATACATGTATGGTAACCAGTAATGCATCTGTGGGGGAAAGATAATAATTAAACTTAAGATAATAAGAAACTTAATAAAAAATATAAGATATAAATATAATAAAAAACTTAAGATAATAATTAAAATTTGCCGTGAGAGAAGGGTGAGGTTTTATGTAATCTGGGTCTGAAAACAGAGGAAATTAGCAAAATTTTACCCCATCGCTATAAAAGCAGGAGCAGAGGATATGTGGGTGCATGGCAGGGGAGGGGGAGGGGGTTGTTATAATAAACCCCAATTACAATTATATGCATACTCAGATACCCTAAGCAATGTACAACTATATGAAACGCTGTACCATGATGCTATTGATATATATTGGAGCATATACCCTAAGCAATGTACATGTATATAAAACCTGTACCATAATGCCAATATGTTGGGGCATGATGTATGCAAATTCAACTTCAGTACAGAATTGTCAATTTGTATAGAATGCAAATCACAGTATGCTGCATTATATCATGTCTTGCTAGAGGTGTCATGTTAAATGCATGCACACAAGGTATTTTTTGTGTGGTGCAAATGTAATTAACTCTTTTTATGTCAACTACAGAGTGTAGTTGGTTGAGTAGAAGGTGTACATTAACTCCATAGATTCTTCACAGACTTATATCCCTTTCTGGCTCAAAGTTGACAATATACTAGTACAATGAAAATGAATGAATCAAAATCTGGTTAATGTGACTATAATTCTCTTGGGTTAACATGTTAATGTTGATACTTCATTGATACAAGTGTTGTATATGCTATCCCACCGGAATGAAACAACCAAATAATTTGAAACTGTAATTGGGTGAATGAATGATTAAATGAATTGATGAATGAATGGATGATACACTTAATGTTTATCAAATTTTACAATATGCTACATTGTATCTATTATTTGTGTACATCTGTAATGGAACAGTAACTTTTCATATTCTGCGTGTGATACATTACACATGGCTCCATTGATTACTAGTTTCAAGTCAGACATTGTACAAGAGCGTAAAAAAAAAATGATTAAAAAAAAAAAAACACTGTTTATTTTGAAAGATACACTGTAACACACTGCATTGTAGGTCTTCATCCATTTCCAAGAGTCATTAAGTTGAATAATTAATTATATTTGAGATTTTATATAATAAAGACCAATATATTACATGCATTATTGGTCCTTTCTGGACTCACAGAAGTGAAAAATGCGTGTGCTGATAAAAAAGAGAGTATGATAATCACAAACAGAAAAGCAAGAAATTTCGTAACTTTGCAGGGCAATCAAGGGATTTGGTAGAAGAGGCTAGAGCAGACAGTATTACTGATGTTTGGAAGGTGTATGACCATGTGGACCATAGATGACCACAGCTTGAGTGCAATGCAAACTGCATGTCATTGTTCCCTGAGTTGTGTGTCAGTAATAGCAACGTGATAATTATGCGTGATTGATTGGAGTGCTGGTAAGTGATCTATGTGGTATATGTGTCTCTGACAGTTGTGATATTGGGTTTGTTTGAGTGGGGCCGCAGAATGGTTGCATCTTACAAAAATAATAAGAATGTACATTTGTAGAAGAAGAAGAATGAGCATTTTAAGCGTTTGTTTTAAGTTTTAAGTTGCAGCATAGTTCCCTTTTAAAATGAATATCAAGCAGATGTTAGAAATGAATCCTAAGAGATGTAAAAAAAAAAGGAAGAAAAGATAGGAGTGAAATTTATAGCCACTGGAATGCAAAATATGTGATGGAATATTTCAAAAAGAAATTAGCAGATTCTACCAACTAGAGTACTTACACTGAGGCAGCTATGCTGAGTTATGGCTTGATTTGTAGATGTTCAAGTTTTTGGAATAAGCATTCAGAAGTATAAAAGTATCACAAATTAACATTACATATGTGGTGGGTATGCTATGAGCTTTACACATAACTTTGTTGCTTCACAGCGATGACATCTTTGCACACTTCGTGATATACATATTGCACAGGATTCGTCTGCACAACTAATTGAGAATGGAAAGTGAAAAGAAGTGGTATTTTCGGCATTTGATTAGTCATTAGTCTGTGAGCATTTTCATTTTGGATAAATGTTTAGGGAAAGTTGAATATCATTTCCTATTTTTACCATGTGGTGAATCCAACTTCCTTGCAAATGACCTATAGACTGATGTACAGAGATGCATAAATATATGCCCGACAGAAAACTGGTCCCAAAATTATTCAGTCATGGCTCATGTTTTATTCATAGGCATATATGGATCATATATGTTTTATTCATGACCGTGCATCATATTATGTCAGTGTCAAATTCCATGGCATTCCTGTGTTGAAAAGACACGGAGTGTGGACTGAGTGGGTGACTGGAAAAGGGTGTTGATGCAGCTGCATGTCCTGAAATTATTCTGCCATGTCTGTGCAGTATCATTGATCCAAATATATTGATTGTAGGGGTCATTATGGAAGCAGGACATTGACCTGAACTCTAGGGTCTACAGGGGAAAATGTTTGATGCATTTTTTTTTTCATCTCCAACTTCTGCTCCTGATTTGCAGAGGGGAAAAAAAATCACTCCAGGCACTGAAAAGACCAGTTTACAGACATATCAAAATTGTCGGGATATCTATGTAACAAAAATTGTTCTTGACAACCAGAAGGCTTGCCAGCTAGAGGCTAGTGTGTGCAAACTGGATCGATATCAAGTATTGAAATGCATTGAATATTTACAAGTGAATGGAATGGCCTTATTGTTTAATACCAGTCCATCAAAGAGCGAGAAAAAAAGATCCATTAAGTTGATTACACACGTTGTAGGTGAAATGACCCGTGGAAAATACCTTGCTGAATGAATCAGAAATGTATCTAAATACCAGTATAATAGGCACCGGGCATGCAACATTAACGTACATCACAAATGCCATCTATCTGTATCTCTGCTACCCATGTTTTTGTGAAAAGGAATGTAAGTTAACAAATATATCCCACTCTTTGGTAGAAGAAATATTGCTTTTTCCTCTTCTCCTTCCCCCTTTATCCCCTCATCCCTGTCAATCCATTCCTCCCTGACCTCTCCCTATATCCCTTCTCTCCATGTGTGTCTCCACCTTCCCTCTGTAACTTCTCATCTCCTGGCCACCATTAATTCTCACCCTGTCCCTCCATTCCTCCCATCTCCCATCTCCCATCATTCCTCCCATCTTCCTCCATTCCTTCCATCTCCCTCCATCCCCCTCCATCCCTTCCCTCCCCCTTCCATTCTTTCCTTTTCCTTCCATTCTTCCCATCTCTCTCCATTCTTCCCATCTCTCTCCATTCCTCCCATCTCTCTCCATTCCTCCCATCTCTCTCCATTCCTCCCATCTCTCTCCATTCCTCCCATCTCTCTCCATTCCTCCCATCTCCCTCCATTCCTCCCATCTCCCTCCATTCCTACCCTCTCCTATCATCCTCCAATCTCCCTCTCTTCTTCCCCTTTCTCTCAATTCTTCCCTTCTCCCTTGTTTCCTACAGCTCTGTATGTCCAGCTCCTGCCACAGTTAATCCCTGTGGCAGTGGACAGATGCATGGCTTGCTATAATGGCTGAGTGCACGCACAGCCATCCTCTGCCACTTTCCTCAGAAAATTCAATATTCAGAGCCAGCGCTGCGTAGAGAGATGCGGCGCACACACGTCCGCACGCATCATAACCGATCAATATCGGGCATATTATAATTTACCCATGTAAACGTTATCAGCGGGTTTATTCAGCCGAGCGTGGCAATGATAGAGCTATCACAGGTCTTTTTTTTCTCTTGTTCTTTCTTTTTTTTTACATGTGCATCTGTGTGTGAGAGTGTGTGTGTTTTGAGTGTGCGTGTGTGTCTTCTCCATGATTAGGAGGGCATTACGGCAGTCAAAACACAGCTGGGTCTGGGTCTGCGATCCATAATCCCCATAATGATGGATCATTGTAGGTTCACGTTGCTGAAATTCTGCCATCCAGCCTGGTCGGTGGGATCATTGATCCAGTGTCTCTGGATGGTGGGACATTTGCATACATGTATCACACTTTCACCTCTCAAGTTTCAAGATTAGGGAGGAAGAAAACAAGAAGAGCAAAATGTGGCAAAAATTTGGGTTTCTATCACTTATTCTCAAGTGAAAAAGATGGAATTAGAGAGTAAAAGTAAGCATGTGACAAAATTTTTGACTCTTCAGAGGACTGATGGTAATCAGAATTGAGGTATATATAGTTTAAACAAAAATACAGGCACACACACACATACACACTTGGGATCATGTGCTGGAAATGTCTTACATGAGATACCAAAAAAGAAAACTGTGTAAGACCCTACCTTCAGTAATTAAACAAAAGAAGAAATAATGTTAAAAAGAAACACTAAATGCGGGATACTCCTCATTTTTGCCTTGCTTTGGTCAGTAGCTCATTACATGCTACTTTTTCCCCCTTTCCAGTATAGTTTTGTATTTTTGTTTGTTTATTAGAAATGTCAATATAAACTTCTTGACCAATTCTTTTATCTATGCATGTTGTCATCACACATCTCGTAGGATTCATTCTGTAAAGTGATGGAGAAAGGGAGGGGTTAAAATATCTGTGATGCCCCTTTCTGGTAACTTCACAAAACTGTATATATGTGGCCAGACTTGGACAGAATCCCGCCCCATCATTACAGTACAAACTGTTTGACTGAAGAAGTGTCAACCGATCCACTGGAGAATAGATGCCATCCAATTATCGCAGGATGTACTATTCTGTTATCAGCCAAGGATAAAGGAGGAAAAGTGCTGCTATGTAGCAATTGTGCTAATGCATTTCAGGCAGTCGGGCATGATGGTACATTGGGAGTGGGATGACTTCCACACACATCCTACACTTTTGACTGATTGATTTCAAAATGAGAGAGGGAGAGAGATTTCATTTCAGTGATTTCAGAATATTTGCCTTAATTCTCTTAATCTTCAAATTGTGTTGGTACATGTATGATCCCACAACAGCCTACATGTCACTATCTTTGCATCTTAGTGCTCATAAATCATGTTTGTTTGTTGTTGTTGGTTTTTTTTAGGGGGGTATTGATATGATTGTCGGCTCTAAATGATTTTTCTCTCTTTTTTTCATTTACTGAAAGGAAGGAAAGTTATAAGTTTTGTCATACATTATGTAAGTTGAGATATTGGAATTCAGAGCACATTATCAAACAAACTGGCATGAAATGTAAGCATATTATGTTATAAGCCATGCCCTGAATAAAACGCTGTTTGTATCATGATGGTTGCTTCATTAATGCATCAAGCAAATGTATTATGTAAATTCAATATGTCTTTTCCTTCCCCATTCATGTAATTGCACTTTTGGGACAAGCAAATGAAGATTCAGTTTTTAAAAAAAAAGGTAGGAAAGAAAAAGGGTAGCTGTGGTGAAAAAACTGACGTGAAGCTCACAATTTATCAGATATGTACTGTGCACTTCCATTATAAAGAACACAGATATAATAAAATTCTTGGTGCAATGATGTAAAGATTCAGGCCCAAAAATTATATCTATCTTTATGATATAAAACTCTCCTATTTAGCTATAATAAGATTTCAGTATAACAGAAGAAAACTGCAAGAGTCCCAAGGACTTCTTGATTTAAAACGAGAGTCGCCTGTAGTAAAGACGTGAGAAGTCCTGGCTTAAAGACAGAAAGATGGAAAAAGATGCTTTGACCTCTGTGTTCAACCATCATAATCATCTGTTTTAGAACTGCAATTCCACACCTCTGATCATCTAGCTACATGTACATCAATAGAACTGCCAGTTCACACACCTTTCACATGTGGCTCACTGGCTAGGGCCAATGACTGTCAATCACAAGGCCCATGGTTCAAGTCCCTGGCTGCAATATTCTCATTGCCTAGTCTCCTTCAGGGGAGACGTAAGCTGTTGGTTCAGATGTTTCTTGCTTACATTACAGGCATTTGTGTCTTCCCTTCCTGCCATATAAAACAAATCATTTATAAAGATATTAATGTAGCTGCAAACTGTATAATCATGTACGATACATATTTTGCATCGTTTCATTTCTAGAAAGAGAAACAACATCAAGACCTAATGCACTGCAAAATCATATAAGTCTAAGACTATTGTTGTTTATCATCATTAGTTAATGCAGCATCCAATCATGCATATTTCACGACTGTGTGCATCAGCTCTAGAAAGGATATGTCACTGATGACAAACACAATGTACTTTATTTGATTGAGTCGGCCGAAGAGGACATCTAGTCCCTTGCATACTTCTGTTTGAAAAGATAATCCAACTCACTGCTCGCTGATAAAGCATTAAGAGAATGAAAAAAAAAATGCAATCCATCTGATTATCAATCAAGGAAATGAATCAAGCATACATAAAGTAGGCAGCAAAAGGAAATGACTGTTGGACTGTCACGGAGAAAAGTTGCCCAATGCCACTGACTCATCTCGGCACTAGTTGGGACGATATATTGTCGCTCGTTGGGGGTGCGCGGTGCAAATTAGCGCAGCGGAGTGCAAACACTTAATGCGCAGTCCGTTTGCTGCCCTCTACTCGCCTTGATTGGGCCTCGTGACGACCGTTTAGAACGGATGCATTTCTGTGTCACGCTGTGTCAATTTGCCTGGAAGTCTGCAGATAAACGGTAAACATCTCAAATGAACCCTTGATCACAGAACTGCGTAGGGCCCATGATTGGATGTTCAATATATCATTCCGGAATTTATGCTTCCGTATACTCGGTATCACATTCCCAAATCATGAAGGATTAGCTGAGCTACAGTAAATTATTGTTGCTTTCTTAAAAAGCTTAAAAAAATTGAAGTTGATACAGTATGATGAAGCAAATATTTTTTTTTCATGCATTTCTTTAAGATACAATAGAGGCAATATTAGATGAGGATGAATATATTGACAATGGGACAAATGCAATGCAATTGACTCTTTTCTGTAACTGCATGAATTGACCTTGTGTTAACTCTCAGTTGTTGTTGTGTATTTCAACATGTCCTGCAAGTAGTAAGCAAAAACAACGGCAACAACAACAAAAACAGGTTTGGTCTAATTTCCAAAATGATTTCATTTGGTCAAAACACTCTACACTCACACACATAAAGATATATGTACAAGTGTACATATATGTGTGTGTGTGTGTGTGTATTGATGCTAATAAAATCTTCAATTAAAAAATAATCAATTTGTAAGGTGCATCTGCACATAAATATGCATGAGTTACTTGTACATCATTATGTATCATATCACACACACATATCTATACATAATGAAAAAAGGTTTGTCTTTTTTGTGTCGGCATGAATGATTTTTTTTTTAAAGTTAAAAATAGGGAGGAAAACATCTATCCTCAATTTCTCATTATATATTCTTATATTACTGAGAATATGTGTATGTATGTTTTATGAAGTAGAGTAGTTAACCCGTTGAGGACGAGTCCCGAGTATACTCGGGCAGGTGTCTATGGGAAATGCGTGTTGTAGCAAAATCAGTCCGTCCTCAACAAGTTAATATATTTCGTATGTTTTATGAACTCAGTTAAGAGTCATATCTCAATACAGATGTTAAGATGTTGCTCAAAGTAAAACCCAATTTCACGCATTTATATGCTATAGTGCTTAGTTATTGATGGAAATCAGATCAGTTCAGTTGTAGGCATTCCATCGCCAATACAGTATAACAAAATGTATCAAAGTGTTGGTATATAAATTATATGCATCAATATTATTCATGTACAAGTAGTATCATTATAGGGAAACGTGTAGTAAAGATAGAAAACTATGCCTCATTGAAGGTACATGTACATGACGAGAAGAAACATTTCAAATTAAGTTTTGATCATTATTGGAAATGCAGTGGACCATCTTAATAACTGACATGTAAAACTATTGCTCATTCCCTCCCTCCCCAATACAGAATATTTTTCTTACCTTCATGATAGGTATAAAATCATAGACATAACATTTTTCTTGCTGTAAAAAAAAAAAAAAAAATCTACCTGTATCTTCAGCACTACCTATCTTCATGTCCAATGGTTTTTCATCATTGTTACTTTAATGTTCCATGTGAGATTTAGCAAGAAATATTTTGCAAGAATTTATTTTTGGACCATATTTGGTGGTATACTGTAGTTGCTGAGAGGTGTGTAATCCTTACATCAATAAGTTGGTACCCACTGCTCCCAATTGAGTTTTCATGCTCCTAGTTCTAGGTACAATGTACTCTCAAATCTGAACGCTGGATAAACTACATATATGCAGAGCACGTTAATGTGCAGTTAATGTGCTGCTTAGATCAATAAGAGTCGAAGTGCTCTGGTATCCTGTGCCAGTATCCATAAAAAACTTGTAATGTTTATAAGTGTAAATCTGATATCAATGTTAGACAAAAACAAAAACAAAAACCCCAAAACCAGAAACAGAATGCAATCATTCGAAGAAACCCTCACTCAAGTGTACAAAGTAGATAGGCTACTTGCACTCTTTGTGGGGGAGGCTAATTTAATGAGACAGAACATGTGATGATTGCAGAGCTAACAGTCGTACAAGCCGCCCCCTAGCTTTCACAACGAGCCTCTGAGGTTTGCCGATTCCAGCACGGTTTGAAGATCGTCCTTGTGGATTTGCATTTCATTAGTCACAGCCCACCTACTTCCGCTATCTGGCTAACCAAAGTGAGGACTGACTTGTCCATACCTTGATTTGATCTGCTAAAGCCTTGGACTCTTTAAAAAAAAAGAGAGAGAAAAAAAAAAAAAACCACCGGGGAGATTAAATTTCAGGAGATCAGACTGGAAGAAAGCAAGTCACTGTTGAAGTTTCTTTAAAGGATGATAAGGTTAATCTGCATGTAATTTTTCTGACCTATTTCCCCCATGTGTTTATAGTTCATGCAAAATGAGTTGTACTTTAACAGTCACCATTGTCCAGCCAGCGGTTGACCAGCCACAAGTTCAAAATAGAAACAGTCAGTCAATGTTCAGATGAGAAATGAGCCTATGGATGCTGCATTTCTTTTGCAGGATGAAACATGAATTGACTGAGATCTATATAATAACTACATGGTTAGATAACAGAGTTCATCCAGCAGTCAATCTTCGGTAGATTTGAAATAGAATGACAAAATCATTTTTCAGATGTGAAATGGGGTATGAGAATGTTCGAATCCTTGTATTGATTGAAGAAAGATTATTATGGTCTGTTATTAAATCAAGTTTTATTAAATTTTGTTGATTTTGATTTTATCAAATTATCAAATAAGATTGCTTGGTAAACAATGGAAAAACTAGTAATGACCTTCTGTAGGATTATCAAGATTGAATTTTATTGTTTTTATGAGTAATCTTTAGTGTCTCCAGTTTTATCATAGTTGAGAGTATTCATCACTGGATATACAACATGTACTTGGACGACTGTTTAAAGGAGAGTAAGTACATCATAATATGGGGAACTCTGTGTGTGTATGATGCCAGAAAAAAAAAGGCAAAACTGGTTGAAAAAAAAATAATGCCATTACCAGTGAACATGCACTACTTCTTCCAGATTTGTTACAGAATCAGCATCGATAATGAGTCAGAAGATGATTTTTGCAGAATCTCTGATTGTGGCAAAGCTATCATACATGTAGCATACTCGTACATTTTCTTTGGAATTTATGACCATTACGTTATCACATGAACTATATCGGAAAATCACAGACATACCATTACGTTATGTTTACTTTTCCTTATGGGTACTATCAGAATCTTGTCATGTAATATGTTTCTCTGTGTTTTGTGTGTGAGTGTGTGTGATTTTGTAAAAAAAAAAAGAAAAAATAGCAACTGTTCTTGTCATGCGTAAGAGACTGAAAAGGCTTATTCTTTGCCATTCTTCCCTGTATGAGAAAATTGTTTTGTTTAAATAATTTACATTGAAAGGATATGTTTAATCCTCAAAGCATGATATATATTGACACGCAAAGATATCCACAAGAACTCCAAAACAACATCAACCAAAGTTTACAAATGTATTCAAGTTGAGCAGCTTTTGATGCAGAATAAATACTGCATTCATAATCATATTTGTTAATTTGTACACCTACGAACTTGCGATTAAACGAGAGAATTTTGTATTTTGATTCCATTCACACACACTCAGAAAGAAAATTATTACCAGTCTTATGAAGACTTTGGCAGGCAATATTGTTAGAATTTTACCCATTTCTGTCACAATGAAGCATCACAATGATTAGTCCAGGTTGGTTTGACAGTGCTGCATATAAATATGTCTTTACTTTCCAGCAACTGGCAAGTGCATCAATTTAAGTCAAGGCAGAGTTTCACATGATCCTCTAGTTTGAGTACTTCTTGACTCAGGAGTGTGCTGCACTTTTTATGCTTGATTCTTCTCCTTTCAGGAAACAAATGTCAAGGGCTAGAAGAGAAAAAACTGGGTGAAGAGATGATATCAATATCAATGCCGAAATAAAGAAAGGAAATCCATTTGGAGACGAGCATTATTGTGGTTTCATCCCTATCTGAAGAGTGACTGTATAGTCCAAGAGATGTCATCAACTGTGGGGGAAAATATGAGTTGATGAATTGGTGATAATACTTCTTCTGTGCTGATGTGTGTGATTTTTTTTTTTAAGAGAGAGAGAGAGTTTAGGAAAAATAGAACACAAAACCTGTTTCACACTAGCTCCCAGGCCACAGGGGAACATGCATGTGACTTTCTTGGCTCTGGCGGTGGAAATGAGGTTAAAAGCATTAGATTGTGATTTGAGAATTGGCCTTGATATGGAGGAGCATTCTCCCAGTCACTACAGTAATTTGTACCCAGCGCCATGCCTGCAAATACCGTAGGTGAATTGTATTCTCCAGTTCCTGTGTAGGGGTATTTATTTGTATGATACACTTGTATTGTATAAAACAGACATATCATATAATTTGTTTGTTTATGCAAAAAGATTGCATTTGCCATTATTAGTTTAAGGCGAACTATGTAAGGCATTCGTGTACAATATGCATTCCAGCTGATAGCGTTATGTCAAGTTTTTAAAGTCCATGTCGATGAGATGTATGCATAGATTCAGATACAGAGAGAGTGAGGGTGTTTACACTAGTTGTGACAAAAGCACTGAACTTGGTGATGTGTCTCAGTTACTATGCTTTTCCTGCCAGCATGTTTTGGTTTGACAGGGAAATAAAGTAGAAAGGAACAAAGAAAAAAATTGAAAATATCCATGTACCCTTTTCTAAACTTTGTGATGCATACAACTGTCAAAGAAGTTTGTACTCTGCATCGTTCTACCTCTCGGTGTTGCCAGTTGCTGTGGGAACGTTGGCAAGTTGTGCTGTGTGTATTGCTGTTGGACCCAATATTTGTTGTACGTATGCATGCAGCTCTGCAGCCTTGAAATTTTGAGTGGGTCTTGTCAGCTCTCACAAGGCCAAGTTGCCTGTTTCCAGGCAAGTGTAGGCATTTTTTCTCACTTTGATGTCCCCGAGTGTGTAGGTACAGCAAAAATAGAACCGTCATCAGCGCCCCAGCACCCCTGGAGGTAGACGCATTAATGGTTGGACCATTAAGATTCATAATAATTCACACCTACGTCTGCGCACTTCAGGAATAGGGTAATAATTTCGATGAGTTAAACACCCCCGGGCTCATGCACCACCGTGACGCCATCTTTCCCACTTTCGCGGAAGCCCCCATAGCTGTGCCACTTGTGAAAAAGGGGTCAGCCTTACTTTGGGACGTGATCCATATTCCGTGTCTATGTAGCAGTTTGAAAACAGGATCTACGAGAGTGAGAGAAAAGAAGAATAAGAAAAAAGAACCGGTGGAATTGCAAGTATTTTTGTGTGTTTTCCCTCATGCATATCAGAGTGTTTTCAGGGGATGGCTGTTAGAATCAAACTATAGACACAGTTGCTGCGTGAGATAATGGAGCGGCGTGCGAGACCACAAACTTTGGATCGCATCGTGCACATTTTATCGCCATGCCAGGATTACGCCGGGCAGTCACGAATTATCAGAGGCTATTCCCGCGGGCAAAACGTTTTTTTTGCGGCGTGTGATACGCATCAAAGAGAGAGTGGATGACCCACAACAGCTTATGTCATTTCAGGAGCTGTGGTGAAAATTAAGATGGTCCTGATACATTACTAGTATTGTCTATTACAAAAACAGAACTGAAGTTAAAGGAAAGGATAATGTATAGAAAGGTAACCAGTATTGTGACCTGTCCATTTAGTAGCTCATAATCTTTAAAATCTGTTTGCTTTAATGCTCCATGCAGTACCCATGCAGTATCCATGCAAATTTCCTGAATTAGGTAAAGAGGGAAGAGCATTCTGTAGCATCATCATTCAGGTGCAGTCAGGTATTGTTTACAAGCAGACTTTGTTCCAAAAACATTGACAGAGTTCCCAAAAAACAGATCTAGTGCAAAGAGTATTCATTCAACAAGTAATCCTTTTAGTGATAGGGTAAAACTTCTCTACATTCATGATATTAGTCCCCTTCAAGAAAACTAAAGCAAGCAGAGTGTCTCATTCATTTAACCCAAAAAAAAAAAAAAATCAATTCAGAATTCAGAAGTGCTGTATTTGAAAATTATTTTAGTTTAATGTGTATCGTGCCTTTATCTAGTAATGTAACATGCATGTATACGTGTACAACACTATCCATATAATGTATGCAATAAAGCCTTTATGCAAGCGTGTTTTACTGTCTTCGTATCCTACGGATATAAATGGGTAGAGCTGTAATGAGTGCATAATGAGCAAATAGACAAACAGAAGGCGGGGGGGGGGGGGGGATGGGGAGGAGGCATGCTGTATTGGATGAGTGGAATTCAGCAATCGTGACTGTACATCTACAGTTCAGCAAGTGGAGGTGCCTTTTTTTCTTTCTCTTTTTTTTTTCAGTGACCAAACCAGAGTTGAGATCGGACCATAAGATGGCATACAATTTGCATAATAGCCTGGTGGATTTTTCAATATTCTATCTCAATTTCAGTTCATTTTTTTATAGAATCCCTCTCTCAATCGGGACTTGCATATTCTGTGCTCCCTGGCTTATACAGTAATAATTTGTCCATGATTGAATTCTCACATAGTAGCAATGCTATTATGCACATGAGACAAAACTTCTCTTTTAAAATTGCATTCATGGAGTAGACATTCCTGTCGACATTCACATGAATTAAGATGTGTGTTAGAAAGGATATTGCATAAACTTTCAAAGATAATTGAACAGTAATTATTGACTTCCTGTCATACTATCATGAATGATCCTCCACCCTACAATGAATATTATTACTGCATTAGCTCTTTTTGTGCTAAGACTTTGTACAGTGTGTACAATACTGTGGGTTTTTTTTGTGTCAATTGCCACTCAAAGCACAAGGGTTAGTGGCAACTGTCATTTCCAAGCTTCATTTTTTTTTTTCAAAAGAAATCTCTCATGACAAACATGTCACGCAGGATCATCCGCAATATAGCAGACATTTGACATTCTGATGGTGGAATTTAGGAATTACAGTCTCATTTCATTAGCCTGTTGAAAGCTGTGATCAATATTGAAAAACAAACACATCATATACACAGAAAATCAATTACAGTTTCATTTCTTGATGATTTGCCAGCGTGCATGTGAATGCTAATGATGTTGGGACGTGCTTAATGTGTTTTTGCTTGTGGAGAGTTCCTTATCAATCAACCGTCTATGAGTGAATTGTGCCATACAAGTATAATTCAACTACTTTCTTGCTTCTAGGGAATTCATTGGTCTTAGTGTTGTTGAAAGTTTCAGAAAGGTCGTTGTCTTTCTACAGGCTTGATTCTCTTGGCTACCTTTTAACTGTATATTATTAAGGTAATAAGGGTACATCAAAACTCTTCAAGTATTTTTTTTTTTTGGGGGGGGATTCATCTTCTTCTCACTTATTTGTTTCCAAAACTGCTGTGGAATGCTGAGTTGTTGTTTCTTTTTCTTTAACCAGTTGAAGACTAGTCCCGAGTACACTCGGACAGGTGTCTATGGAAAATGCACCATGCTGAAGTTAAAGGGATCGTATAGTTTTGGTTGAGACCTAATTTAAGGTTTCTAACATTTTTGGGTGAGATAATGAGAAACCTCTTATGAAATATGAAAGAGCATGTAATTCTATGAGGAATTCAACGTTTATTTGATGAAAATTGGTTTTGAAATGGCTGAGATATCAAAAAAAGAGCGATTCTGATGAAGTGTGGGACCCACACTTTCTTACATTCGCTTTGTTTTACTTTGTTTTTGGATGTTTCAGTCATTCCAAACCCGATTTTCATCAAATAAACTTTGAATTCCTCTTAAAATGGTATGCTCTGTACTATATCATGTGTTTTCTTGATATCTCGCAAAAAGTTAAAAGCCCAATTCTCATCTCCACCAATACTATACCATCCCTTTAAGACACCATTTCATACATACATATAGTACATTGTACATGCAATCAAAATGTACAATTGTTGTGGCAGATACATGCAGTACTTTTGGACTGTATGTAACAGGTTCACCTACAAGTTGCACTCTCTCTAGCTATAAGCAGGTGTCATGCCACTGGTGCAGTGCAGGTCTTGGCAAAATTTGACACACTGTATATATATTGGATATGTGTAAAAGGTCTCAGTGTATAAACTTCTCAAACAGATGCATTATAAGGCCCTTTTTAAAGATCATCACATGGATTCGACATTTTCAATATGTAGTACTTAATTTCTTAATCAACCATCATTTCCATTGGCTTTTCACAGTTTCAAAATAATTGTTTTTAGGTACATTTGCATGGTAACATATTTCTGGCTTATCTTTCCTGTTTAAAACTGCATAATATATTTTTCTAATCATTAATGAACCCATCAGTCTATTACAATGATTTAGTCCATGATTGCAGAGCTCTTCAAATCATGATGTAACGCAATTAGTCAAGAATCGGACTAAGTTGTGATGTGACTCGTGAGTTTGCGACAATTTCCAAAGTTTGGTAGTTTAAGATTTCCATTAGTCACTCCTGGCTTAATTTTCTCCATACAAATTGCATGTTTACTATTGTTTTCCTAGCACTCACTGCAGTATCTGATGCAAAAAAAAAGAAGAAAAAAAAAAGAAGGAAGAAGTAGTAAATGCATCTATTCAGTTATTTGACTTCCACGGCTCTTGATGTAAATGGTGTGTGAATAAGGGGACGTGGATCAACAATGCCTCAAACGCAGTCTGCTGCCCAAATCGAGCAAGCATGCTTTTATGGCAAATTGAACTTGCGCCGAGCGCTGTATCCCTCCACCGCGCTCGTCGTCCGCAACTACGGGCCCTTTCATTTCGGAATCACCGCCAATAAGGCATGACATGGAGAAAGAACAGATCTTCGTGCTGACAGCTTGATTAAGTCAGATTCGGGACTTTTCCCCGCGTACAGTTATCACTCTCTGCGTCTCTCGCAGCATCACGATCAATTTGCTGATCCAGTGAGGGAAAAGGCAAAGAGATGGAAGGGGGGAGGGGTGGGGAGCTAGGTGATGGGGGTTGGTACAGATGAACTTTGCAAAGGTCAACACACTTTACCTGGAGGGGAGAAATGCCTGTTCCATTGCACTGATGCGCAGTTGAAAAGAGATTGGAGGCAAATCCCATCTCGGGAAGCTGGGAGTAGTTGTAACTCTTGCCATGCCATTATGTGATGGCACTCACAAACATTCGGGATATCATGACGGGGCATCCGTCAATTAGTGTAATTGTAGAGTGCATAGTTTCTACGAAAGTAGTTAATCTGGAGCAGCGTTGTGGCAACTCAACAGTGTTGCGCTCTAGAACTGCACAACTGCCATGGGGCATACTGGGCTTCTTTTTTTTTTTAAGCATATTTTTCTGTGAAGGGTTTGACCTGATTGTTCACATGTGAATGCTGTAAGGTATAATACCCTTCTGGCGCTGCAACAGGCTGCTGTTGTTCTGTAACAAGACATGCAAAATTGCTTTTTAGAGACATCATTATGGTTTTTCATTCATTTATGCAGGGCACATCTCAAAGCCACTTACATTTGTACCCTTTGGTTGTTAAAACTGACAGTGTCTCTGTGTTGTCAGCCCATAAACACTGACAAGAAATGAGGAAAACTAAAAATCAGTCTCGTAAGATTGACAAGATTAGATGTGCACAGTAATGATAAATAAGTCCATGTTTCAAAAACAAATATATTATAATCAATATATAGTATTATATAAATGGATGTATAGAGATTGTATGCACAGTACGCTCAAAGAATAAAATGCATGTAACACTCTGTAGGTTTATCCTCTGCAAAAAAAAAAAAAAAAGGCCACATATCTTCCCAATGCTTTAGTATCACATAGATTACAAAAACAAGAGATCACCTACTCTAATAGAGATAAATCCTAGATGATTACATATAAACTGTAATGCCAATTTAAATGACCAATGGCAAAAAAAAGAAGCAAACAACAATGAAAGTGAAACATGAAAAGTCTTTAATATTCATGCGTACTGCATGAGTCCGATGTGTGGATGTAGAATATGTGCAAATCTGCAAATGATTTGGAGTTTAATGGACTTGTTAGTCTTTAACCATCAAGTTTGGGTGGGGGGGGGGGGGGGGGGGGAGGTGATTTTATTGTTGCTGCAGAAATTAAGTTTTCATTACATTGCCATCTCTGGCATGTGTCAGGTTCCCAGTGGCAAATATTTATTGGATGAACTTGACTTGTATTTAAAAACAAGACTTATGTGCTATCAGCTTATATATCCAGCACGTTTTCATGGTATTGCACAGGTGACCACTTCTATAACTACACTAAAACAATTCAAACACTATCATCCCACTCATCTCCACCATCCCCTCCCCTCCAACACATACACCAAAACAGTATGGGGGGGGGGGGGGTAGTACGCTGTATGATGCTAGTGTTGCACAAAAACCAATCTTTCATTGATTACATGAGTCATTCAAGATGTACTACTAACGGAGGAGCCCCCACAAGAAGAGAATGAGGGAGCTATAGTGCACTAGATCCTATCCCGTGTGAGCTAATTGTTGGTACTGGGATAATAACTACACTTATGAGATGAGATGATAACTGCATTTATGAGGCAAAATCTTCTTTTTGCTTCCAGGACAAAATTCTAGGTGCCCTCTACAACCTTTTATTTGTGTAACAGTATGATGCCTTATAAAATCTGCTGCTGTTGTTTGTAGTTTCTACAGTGGAGAGCACGCATTGAAGCCGATCCGCGCATGGTCATGATGTACATACATTGTACACATGTACCAGTTTGTATATGCCCAGTTTTTTGATACGCAGGGAAGAACTAGATATGACATCTCCTCGTCAGACGAGTAATATCCAATAACTGGGAGTCTCAAAAAAACTTGCCAACCAGTCACCTCCTGTTCTCGTCGAGCATAAATGCTCACCCTACCAGCTAAATGGGGTAATGAATTTTAAATTGCTATGCTAGAGACTGTATCATTTGTCGCCCTCTTTCTAGTATTAAAGCAAAATTGTGGCAACATTAATTTGGCGGCTGCGGTGAATATTAAAGGGGGAAAATTTGTGACAAGCAGAGAGGCAAGTTTTACAGGGAGGAAAGCAGTAGGTTTATCAAAATTGATTTGTTTTTGTTTTTTCATAAATCAATGTCGTACTCAGTGTCTAGATTGAATTTACTGATGAAGATTTAGATGTATGATATTTTAAAGAAAAAAAATGTCAAACTGCACTAGGGGTTGGCCAGCAAACACATATCTTTGTGTGCTTGTGCAATGTTTGACACAGAATTCTTTACGAATCCATAGCATGCATCTTGTGGGACTTCAGCGATTAAAGAAAATTCCTTGCGAGACAAAGGCCCCAAATGTCATGGCCGATACAGGCATACGTAAAAGTGTAATTACGGCTGTTGAAAGCACTTAGGTCCACATCACAAGCACTTCTAATTGCATATGAATCATACAAGTGAAAATATAAAAACCCAGAGAGTTCCCTCAATCAGAATCTTGATTATCTGTCAGATTTTCAGTAGAGTTTAATTACTTGGAAAACAGAATGCAAAAAAAAAAATAGATACTGTGGTAGGCAAGACATCTACACTAGTGATTTTTTAAGAGATACATTAATATCTGCAATTTATTGCTCTTGACATCTTCGTTTTAAACAATCAAGAATATTTATAATATGGTCTGCGCATTTGGTCATGATGACCTGACATGCTCATTTGCATGTTCCCTAATGCTTGTACCACCTACAATACCTGGCAAGCAAAGATATCCATATATATGTATTAGGCTTTCAAATCACCTACGTAGTTTATGAATTCATTGATACAATAAAGCGCTGTTTAGTCAAGAAAGTTGGAGCTGGTCTTTAATGTCTATTCTTTTATTATAAAATTCTATCTCAACCATGGATGACCAGATGTTTATTTGTTTTTATTGTATCATTCCAAGGAATAGGCAAATGGGATACAGACTGAACTCTCTTTGACCCTGTGTGCACATGTTGTGCTATAATTAGTCTCAACCCAAGGCTGCCGGCATGAATAAAAACAGGTGAAGCACTCCATGGGGAGACCGATTGGGCTGCACACCCTGGTTAGGCAGGTATACTTGTGGCAGCTCATTCATAGTCTGGTCCCATTCCACACCACCTGTCCTCCACGCTCAAAAGTCAAGTGATCTTCAATCAGCAGTGGTGTGATAGCTTTTCTTTTTTTTTTTCCTCATCAAAGATACACATGTAAGAAAATGTCCTGGAAGAAGAAGAAGATGAAGAAGGTCGTAAATATGTAATGTGAAATGGGCAAGCATAGATCATGGTCTTCTGTATTAAAAGCGACCCACCTCATTCACACACGTTTTTCATCCTCAAGTTTTGTGTTTGTGTTTGTTTTTCCTGTAGCCATTGTCTTTATCTACCAGAATGCAGGTGACCCTGTGATGCTAAGATGGGCTAGGACACCCCATATTTTAACAAACATTGATATCTGTTCTCTTTCATAACTGTTGTTACATTTTGTCTAAATAACTTGCCATTGCTATCAGTAGTAGTAGTAGAAGAAGTTGTGGTAGTGACAATAACAGGTGATTTGCTATCTTTATTCACAAGCATAATATATAAGTGTATGTGAATGGATGGCATAAAGTTTCTGTACACATTTGCTAACATATATTTTCATGTTCATCTGCCTATTTACATACACCTGTATGTGTGTGTGTGTGTGTATGTGTGTGTGTGTGTGTGTGTGTGTTTTCCTGTGAGAGAGTGTGTGAATTGCAGTGACATGGGAAAGTTCAGTCCAGATCTACAGTAGATGAACACCACAAACATCCCTTGGTATACTGCCAAGGCATACCTCTGTGTGTGTGTGTGTGTGTGTGTGTGTGTGTGTGTGTGTGTTTGTTTGTGTGAGTATGTGCTATATAAGCTAAGTTGAAGGATGAGAGGAAAGGGGATGGAAGATAGTGGAAATTAGAAGGGTAGAGTAATAATAACTTGTACTTTACAATATAATGTCTAAAGTATGATATCTATTGATTAGAGGAAATGGTAACATTTCATTAAATTGTAGTTCTGTTTTATATGCTTTGCTTCAGTGATTTCATTGATTCATATGTTGTTATGCATTCAAGATTAATGTTTGTTATATCATGGTTGAAATCCCAAAAAGATTATGAACAAAAAGTGTGTGTGTGTTTGTGGTGTGTGTGCATGTGATTGTGTAATGTACATATTACAGGCAGAAGGTCAGTGTACATGAATGGTATACAGATGGAGAAAAAAAGCTCCAGTCCATTATGTGTTGTAATTCAGTGAGTGGTCCATTTCAAGGTACATGGGGGTGATTCATACGATGCTTTCTGTTACTAATTAGTGCTGTGCAAACAGAGAAAATGGAGTTAAGAACCACGGAGTGTAGGAAACCGGGACATTTTTTTTTTTTTAGCTCTCTCTTTAGCCTTAATTTAAGCTATCAAGATGTTGTATTTGCACTCCTTTAAAGCATTGCCCAGTCCATGCATTACAAATAACAAGATCTCACTGAGAACCGAATGATTATGTGGCCACTCTCACTAATTAGCCCGTCTTTTTGCCTGTTACATATACCTGAGTCCTTTTGCAGTAGGAGTTGTATGGTAATCTAAAGCCCGTATGTCATTTGTGTGTATGTGTATATCGTTATATATTTATATTGAGGTTTTGTAATAAATTTTCTTGTGTAACTTGCACAAAATACACAGTGCCTTGTGTGTGAATATAACATTATACATGTATTTGTGTGTGTGATCCCTGAAGGCAGACATATTTGTAATATGGCACAGTCTATCTCAAGGGTTTTTGAAAAACAAAATTATGTAAAGGCTTCACTTTATTGGCATTGGTTAGGAGATGAACCCCTGCAGTTTTCATTATTTATTGTTATCCCCTCAGGACTACATAACTCCATTGACATTCATTGCTTTAGGAGTTGCCTGTGCTGGTGATAGAGATAAAGACTGCTTCTATTTCTTTTCTTTCTTTTTAGAAACAAGACAAGCACTATGCAACACTATAAAATGAGCTAAATAGAACTTGGTACACAACTACCGTTAACTTGGAATACTGTATAAGTAGATGATTTTTTTTTTTTTTGGGGGGGGGGGGGGGTTTGCGCGTTTCATACTACCAGACACTAGAATAGAATAGCAGCACACAAATATTTTTGCGCGTTAAACGTAACACCATTTAATGTTTTAATTATGCAGGATTAGAAATATGTAAAATTCATCTTTCCAAGCCAAGCGCAAAAAAAAAAAAAAAAATATATGTATATATATATATATATATATATACATGTATATAATATATTGTTTTCGTAAAAATCATCCACTCCTACAGTAAGTGTGTATTGAAATTTTCGTGAATTTTGTGGTCCAAATGACTAGTGCAAGGATAATCACTCCAAGATATGTTTTTTATGAGACAATCACACCAAGATATGTTTTTATGAGATAATCACACAAAGATATGTTTTTATGAGATAATCACACAAAGATATGTTTTTATGAGATAATAACACAAAGATATATTTTTATGAGATAATCACACCAAGATATATTTTTATGAGATAATCACACCAAGATATGCTTTTATTAGATAATTACACCAAGATATGTTTTTATTAGATAATTACACCAAGATATGTTTTTGGATATAAAACATATGCAGAATCATTCTCAGTCTGATGTGAAAAATTAAAGGGATGCTATAGTTTTGTTGAGATGAGAATTCAGGTTTTAACTTTTTGTGAGATAATTAGATACCACTTATATGAAATATTAAAGAGCATTCAATTCTAAGAGATATTAAAAGTTTATTTGATGAAAATCGGTTTTGAAACTGCTGAGATATCCTAAAGCTCAGCAAAACAAAGTGGTCCTAATAAAAAGTTGGTCCCACCTTTTATTAGGACCACTTTGTATTTGAATTTCACAACCATTTTAGAACTGATTTTCATCAAATAAACTTTTAGTTTCTCTTGGAATTGAATGCTATTTGCTATTTCATATATGCGGTTTCTAATTATCTCACACAAAAAGATTAAACCCGAATCCCCATCTCAAACCAAAACTATATCATCCCTTTTAAATCGATGGAATCAAATTGATTTACTTTACATGACTGCTAAGAAGTAATGATTGCTTGTTAACAAGCAACCATGAGCCCAATGACTAGAAGTCCCCCTCCAAAGGACCAGTAATGAGGAAAAAGTGCCTTGCCTAGGGGTACAACTGCTGAAACCAGGGGACTTAAACCAGGGACCTAATGATTGACAGTCTGTGGTCTTGTAATTCACTGAGTTATTACAGCTCATTTAAAGGATTTAACAAATTAATTGCACAAATTTTTCCCAATGTAGATTTTATAATTCATTGGGCCTTCATGCATAGCATTTGTCACTGTGTGAACAAGACATTAATTTCTCATCCAGCAACACATTCAAAGTTGCACTGTCACTTCAGCAACAGACAACACAAAACAAAACATGATGTGACAATAAGTGAAACCTCTGATATAAAACACATAATTTTGTCACGTGATCACAGACTGTAAAACGAGGAATGTTTGCGTCCATTTTAATTTCACAAATTTTGTGAGCGCCAAAATTTGCAAAATTAAAATGCACGCGAAAGTTCTTGCCTACACAATATGCATTGGATGCTAGTGGCAATTTGCGAAAATTTAATGCTGCAAGAAAGGCCGTCGGCTCCATTTCGTGAAATTTTCATGCCGCAAATACATTTTACTCAAAAAAGAAAATATTTCATTCATTTGCATTTTCATATGTGTTACCAGAAATCTTATGTTTCCTCATTGCTTGCTGATGTGTGAATCACATTTCTGTTCGCTCCTTTGCTGAATCAGTGAAAGTTTTTATTCAGTGTCAGCAGCAGTTTTTGAGGCTGTGGTTTTGAGAGTTATAAGGTGGACAATCTAGAAATAAGTGACCAGCTACAACAAAAGGATTCGAAAGTCGGGGGAGGACAATTTTCTGAAAATAGCACGAATCTATTCCCTTACTCTTCTACTTTAAAGGGACAGTACAGTATTGGTGGAGATGAAAATTGGGCTTTTAAATTTTTGCAAGATACCAAGAAAACATTTATGATATAGTACAGAGCATACCATTTTAAGAGGAATTCAAAGTTTATTTGATGAAAATCGGGTTTGGAATGACTGAAACATCCAAAAACAAAGTAAAACAAAGCAATCGTAATAAAGTGTGGGTCCCACACTTCATTAGAATTGCTCTTTTTTGGATATCTCAGCCATTTCAAAACCATTCATCAAATAAATGTTGAATTCCTCATAGAATTACATGCTCTTTCATATTTCATAAGAGGTTTCTCATTATCTCACCAAAAAATGTTAGAAATCTGAAATTAGGTCTCAACCAAAACTATACGATCCCTTTAATTTCATATATAGCACAACTCATGAAAGTACTCGGTTACAGAGATATCAATGATTTTATAAGCGCATGTCAAGTGGTTGAGGAAATCAGTGTTTCGAGAAAAACGCCTTCAAAGTATCCTTCCGACTCTATCATGATCAAGGGAAGCGAGACAGTTTTCACCACCTAACAATAGAAGGTAGGCTCCTAGCAACCTCGGCAATGTTCATTCAAGCTTAGCGCCAGCGGTCTACGCACGGCCAATCAGTAATCAGGATGCCACGCACTGACCAATAACATCACTCCCTCGTTGCCAGGGGCGGAGCCTAGCTGCGGCACTAAATCCAAATCTTCGGACACGTTTCTGTTACGTTGAAAGTCGGAAAATCATGGCCCAGAAAAACGCTGATTTCTTGCCTTTCCTTTGATCATTTAGCTTCCAAATTTCGGCAGATGATAGACAAAACATTAGAGTACAGAATTATGCCAAACAAAGAAATCCGATTGTTTTGACCAATTTTGATGATGTGACTTTAAACTCAATTTTCTCGGCTCAGCCGTCAGTGACTTTAGGATCCTTTTGTTGTAGCGGGTCACATATGGTATGTGAAGCATCTATACTGGCCACTGTGAAAACAGGCTAGCTGGTAACATTGCCACCTGTAATTTACACGTTGAATTGAAAAAGGGTACAGGTGGATCACATTATCTTTCATTACTTTGTGAGAACGGACCATAATATTAGAGAAAGGAAGTGTATGATGATAATCAGACAACTAATCTTGTTTTTCTTTGACAAATATCTTTTCAAACAAAAAGCTTGATCTTAGTGGGGAGACAACAAAATTACACCACCTATGTAAGGCTTCAGCAGTATTCATCCTTCCAGTGCAAATACATATTAAAATAATTCTCTAAAATTTGTGTTCTGTCATATACTGTAAAACGAGGAATTTTCGTGTGCATTTTAATTTCGCGAATTTCGCGAGCGCCAAGATTCGCGAAATTAAAATGCACGTGAAAGTTCTTGTCTACACTATATGCATTGAATGCCAGTGGCAGTTCGCGAAAATTTCATGCCGCAAAAAAGACCGTCGGCTCCAATTCACGAAAAATTCATGCCGCGAATATATCATGTTTTACAGTAGCTTGCATTTCCTTTAAGAAAATTCCTATTCACAATCTTATTCTGTCAAAAGGAGCTACTTGTAAAGGTTGATTTAATTTTCTCTGACACTTTTCTCCTCAGCAATGGTCATATATATGCAAGCTATTGGAAGACTTTAATGGGGCAATTTCATTCAATTTAGATTCCTTTGTATGGAAAATGATGGCGAGAAAATTGAAAAATTGTCAAAATGTCGAATTTAGCATTGCTAATGTGTTAGTGAAAGTAACCAGGGCCCTGTTTTATCAAAAGATATAATTGATTTTAAATTTCCTTAACACACTAGCTGCCGTAGACTTATGATAGAAATCAACTTTATAATCAATTCTAACTCTTTCATAAAACAGGGCCCAGAAACAGGAGTCTGGATATAAATGAAGAGAAAAGAATGGATTGGCATCGTCAACAGTGCACATATTCTGAATGCTTTTTCATAATTGATAAGTATTCATAAGCAAGACAGTATATGTTGGTATGCATGCATGCACAAACAAAACTCTTAAAGTCATTGTATGCTTTAATTATGGTGTGTTTTATTTCTGTACACTGCACACACATATCAGACACACACAAAGGAACGCATGTATGTTCGAGTTGTAGGTTTCACTGAGTTTGTGTTTGTGTGTGATGGCATGTGTATAGACCACCTTTTTCATGCGTCGCAATGTGTACTGATTAAATATTGATGTGGGAGCTGGGAATGTGGTGGCGATCCGAGGGCAGAAACTTAAAAGAGCAGGAAAGAGGGATGGACTGATTGGCAAGAGAGAAAGAGAAGGAGAAAGATACATAGATGATATATTGAGATACAGACAGATGGATAGATAGAACGAGAGAGAGAGAGAGAGGGTGAAAAATAGGGGAGATTGAGAAGAAGAGCCTTAAGGCCTAATTTGATTTAAAGGCATGGCCCGTGGTGTGCTCCACGGTAAAGCTGATGTGCCATTGCGACTTCTCTTAATTGTAGATTTTCTCATTTGTCCAATGTTTCCTATGTCAAGAATTATATCATGGAAGTGCCTGGGGGGGGGGGGGAACCCACTGAGAAACCTTATGTTTTGTTTTGTTTTGTTTTTGTTTTTGTTTTTGTTTTTTTAGAAAGAAGGGAATAGAAGCAGACTAGTTAGTGTGTGTGTGTGTGTGTGTGTGTGTGTGTGTGAGAGAGAGAGAGAGAGAGAGAGAGAGAGTGAGAGATGGAGAGGAGTTGAAAGAGATTTCAAATCTGGCAGGGTATGGCCAGTTTTGTAGGAAAGAAGAGAGAAAAAAAGAGGATGGGGGAAAAAAAAGGAGGATATAAGTCCTTAGATTGACTTAAGATCTATTGGATCGCATGGCATAGAGCCATCTCAAGCGAGATAGGACAATATATAGAAAAGAAGAACAGGACCGGGGGGGGGGGGGGGGGGGGGGGGGACGGTGCGGTGGGACTGGATGAGGAAGAAAGAGTTGTAGATAGGGCAGGAGTAATGCAATTAGCCGGAGCATAGCCCATTGAGTGTAAATGCATTATCATTCATAATGTAACGCTCTCCTCCCCGCCATAGCAACGACTCCGAGTGGATGGTGGTGCTCAATTATTCAAATAGATGTGTCGTGCTTCCATCCATCCGTCCCCAGCGAGAGGAAATAGAGAGGGGGAAGATGGAGAAAAGAGAGTGTGACATAGAAATAGGGGAAAAAAATAACAACAGAACCAACACCACTCAATATCATCTAGAAGAAAAGTTACAAGCTTGCCTGACAGAATGCTTAAAACTCCCAAGACATATCCATTGTGAAGACATTTCATCTTGGCAACACGTAACAACTTAATATGACGTCTCTCTTTTTTATGGCCCAAAGTGCTTGTTGATAATGATACATATGAAAATAAACTGATCCCTCTTCTTGTAGTGATAACATTTGGTAGTTTTTTGTTTGTTTTTTATGTAGTCCATCTTTAAAGGATACTGGGATTATCAGTATAAATTCAAACCAATGATTTGATGATCTATTAAAGGCCTAGCTCTGTAATGTAAACCAGAGATGGAGAAGTGCCATTAAATTGTGATTGCAACAAGCACAAGTTTGTGTTATACCTGGAATTAATCATCATAATGATAGTGTAATATATCAGGACAATGTTACGCCCCATTTAGTCCAAAACTTCAATTACAGTATTTTCAATTGCTGTTTCGAGGAAAACTGTGGTACGACAAATAAATATTTCATAGGAATAATACTCTACCGAAATATTAAAGCTGTTGTACAGCGAGAGAATATACTGGTTGGCTTTTTTGTTTGTGTGTTTATTTTTGAAGAAGTAATGCATGTCATATATCCACAATTGCAATATTGATCGTGTCTGTAGATTCATAAAAGATTACTGTAAAACATGATATATTCGCGGCACGAAATTTTCGCGAATTGGAGCCGACAGCCTTTTTCGTGGCATGAAATTTGCGCAAATTGCCACTGGCGTTCAAAGCATATAGCGTAGATAAGAAATTGTGCGTGCATTTTAATTTCGCAAATCTTGGCGCTCGCGAAATTCACGAAATTAAAATGCATGCGAACATTCCTTGTCTTACAGTATATTAGTATGCTGTAATTTTTTTTTTTTTTTTTTTTTTTTGCTTTAAGAAGTCATAAGCTGGAGCCCATTAGGTTCCTGTTGCACTGGAGTGAAATTTACTGATGGAAATTATGGCTGTATATCTATTCACTGTTCAGTTTCAAGCTGGCAGGCTCATATTCTCATTAGGTAGTCTATATTACATGGATAATAAATGCGTACATAGATGTGGCTTCACTGAAATTGAAGAAGTTTAGGCATCATAACCTATGACCTTTTCTACGGAATGTGGACATTGCTCATCTATTATCAATGGGGCTCAAAATTCTAAATTGCATGGTTGAAAGTTTTGAATAGGAAAGGAGGAAACTGCAGTATCTGACATGGAGCGTATCAATTTCTCTGTTATGGTTTTGCATTGCAATGATTGGCGCCGAAGAGGGAAATGAAATTGCCTGCTCTTTGTGAATAAGTAATTTCACTGGAAGTTGCAATATAGGAAGATGATTTCTTTATGGGGAGAAAAAAAAAATCCATGAATTACAGAACGTTTGACAGTAGCTGCTGTATTGTACTGGAAATATTCACTTCATTGCGTTTTGCAGAAGGAAAGTTAATTCACTTTTTTTTTTCTGGGGGAGGGGGCAGGGGATAGCAGGTGTTTGCCCTTTTTGCTATAGGTATTCCCAATGATTATTGTATATTGACAATTCAGATCAGTAGACTCTATGGGGACTTTTTATGGCAAATATTGCAGTAACAAGGGTCATAATGCTTCTAGTTCTGTTTTCTACATTCTACACTGTGTGGGTGCTACAGCAAATGGGCTTTTAACAAGGAGTACTTCTGATGTATTGGTGTCTTTGAGGTGAAGTATACATTTTGAGTGATAGCAGCCTCACATTCAGTGCAAGAAAGGCAGTGACATATGGAAATGTGTTGCTGGTTTAATATTTCAAAACATGTTAGGTCAGGAAAGTCACTTTTCCCCTGTATGTGCCTGTAACTATATGATAAGGACATATATCACTATCATTTATGTGAAAGTATGCTGTTCGTAGGTTGATGATATTTTCTTTGAAATATGGAAATATTTAGCAGTTAATCAACCCTGATTGTGCTGCGAAGATTACTCACTAGCATATTTTTGTTCATATTGTATTCAGTATCATGACTTTAGCACATGATCTATAACAGAATTTTGTTCTTTGTCTCATTTTGCTCCACAGTTAAAGCAGCATACTTGGACGGGCCTCCAGGTAAGAAAATGGCTTCCTTTATGTTTGTTGATTACCCAATCTCAAGGAGACAAAACTCAAACAAAACATGCAAAAAGAAAAAGACAGGATCTCTCACCATTCTTCTGCATGGATTGAGATTGTTATTATTTCACTGATGTGGTGTCTGTGTAATACCCAGAACGGAGTTTTCTCAATTCACTCTATTTCTCATCTCCCGGTTACTTCCCCCGTGATTTGTGAGTGTGTGATGCTTTGACATGTAATCCCGTTTGCTTGATTTTCATGCCTTTTAAACCCTTCTATGTCTTTGTTGGAACCCATTAATTGACAAAAGCAAGATGGCGGATTTATTAATCTATTAACCCACTGGAGACAAGTCTCGAGAATACTTGGGCAGGTGTCTATGGGTAATATATGCGTGTTATAGCAAAATCAGTCCATCCTCAATGGGTTTGATACTAGCAAAGATCACAGAGGTATGTAACTCAGGGCAAAATTCGTACCCAGTGGACAAGTGCATCTGATACTGGGACATTGTTAAGTCTCATGTTCTCATCCAGCGACAACTCTGCCATTAATGATGGCTGTAGGAATTTAGGGAAGAGGTCCGGAGAGGGTGAATGCACTTTTTCCAACTCTAGTCCCGCATGGAGACTAGTCTTAGATAAAGGCACCAATGGAATTGTTTATTGGTCACTGCTCCTTGGGAAGGGTGTCTCACTACTTACTGATGGCATGTCAGTATTTTATCCATATTTAGGGCAAATCTTTATTAAATATGAATTAAATTATTATTGATTATGAAGCTACTAGGCACCTTCTCTTCAATATTAGCAACAAAATGTAGGCACCTCCTCTTCAATATCAACATAGAATGTTTGAGTGAGTTTGCACTTTGTTGATTGCACCATGAATAAGGAAAATTCCTTTAATATAGCACAATAGATTACAGATTGTTGCAGTATGAGTTATTGTTTTCAGGTGTGACAGGTAACCATGCTCATTACCAAAAGAAGAAACAAAGCAAAAGATTGCATGAGTGGAAGAAAAGTTTGTGATACACACTTTCAAGTCAGAAGAAACAGCATCCCTTTTGGCAGTGTGTGATGTCACTTGGTTGACTGTCATCTTTGAATAGTGTGCGTTGTTTGATTGATAAGGATCTTTAAATTCCTTCAGCACTTTATGTTTGATAAAATGTGTGGGTAAAAATGTTTGTATCATAACATATCAGGATATGTGTGGATAGTCCCAAGTTTAGTATGTGGGTATGTACATGTATATATGTATTATTTACATTGTATATATGCAGGTTTGCACCATGTTTGCATACTGGGTGTGTCAGTGTATATTAAAGCTTAGTTCAAGAATTTGCTGTTGCAGTCGTGACAAGGAAGCAATGTGATAAGAAAACAAATAAATATATACTCATTGCCAAAGAAAGCAAAAAGATGTTTGCTTTGTAAAAAAAAAGTGATTTAGTGGATCCAGATAAATTTACATTAGAGGACTGCTTTATGGTGAACTCTAAGAGCAAGTTTACAAAAGTTGTTTGGAAGAGAATAATAAGTTGTTATCATCGGTGCTTTGTTTAATAGAGAACTGGTATCATCCTGCGACATAAAGCAGTAATCATTTCAGCCGATCCATCAATGCAATTAACACTTGCTTTGCCCCCCTTTGACCTCGGGCTTGCGGACGTTTCCATTTGAATTTTGCTGCCTCATATCTGCGTCGCCGCATCCCGAATCAAACTTCATTGAATGGGAGAGGCATCGGCGTTTAATTCCCCAAGATTTATCGAGGGTATTTGCTAAAACCCAGATGACTGATGTGGGTGTCAGTCAGCATTGGTGTGCAGAGAGTCCTCCATTTTTCATGCCACAATCACTATTACGCCACGCAGACAGATGCAACATTTCCCACGAGCGATTCAAATCTAATAGATTGATTACAAAGCGTTTCTTTCATTGCAGGGAGCGGCCGGGGCATGTGACGTGCCTCGGTGCAAACGATTCAGTTTCATCAGCTTGATTGCCTAATAAAGGAGTTGGTCTCATGCGCGGCACTTGACATACCACGGGACTTTTCATGTTGTTCAAAGCTATTGTGTTCCTTGCATATAATACAACCCCTGGGATTAAGCTGTTCAAACAGTTTGCGTTATGGTCTCATACATTGAAGTCAAATTTACATTTAATTTGAATTGATTGGAATCCATGCCAGAGTCAATATAGCATTTTTCATTTTCAGAAAGTGTTGTTTTCGATCAGTTACTACAATGCTGTACAAAAAGACATATCATCACTGTATTCAATCTCTTACAGTCATGTTATGGCAACCAGTCAATTTGCATATTTGGCAGAATGGGTATTATATGTGTGCCTAAAATACAGACAATATCTAATATAATGATTATGGAAAATTGTGCACACTGAAATGTGGTATGGTCTGACATGCTAGGGAGAAATATTGAAGGGATAATGGCAGGTGATGTCCAGTACTGAAATTCAGCAGGATTAAAATCCAAGCTCTGGAAACCTACTGAAATATATTATGGCACTCTCAAATATAGATGGACTTAGACCTACTTTCATGACAATCGATTGCTTTGATTTGGATTGTACTGGGAAGAGATTTTATCATACTGATATTTCTGACTAATGAAACACTTTACTTTAACTTTTTATGACTGCAATGATTGAGTCCCATTAGAATTGTGCAAGACATTACCTATGTTGTACAAAGATTAGTAGCAATGAATATAGAGGTAAAAAATCAATTGGCATCTATGCATATATACAGTGCAGATATGGCTGTGAGAACGATATGGGATTTCCTCGCAGCGGTGGAGCCGGACTCGTCTCATCCTTCACTGGACTGCTGTATTTACACTACTATCTCTGTGTCTTTGATGTTTCCCCCTATTGTTTATCTCTCTTGCTTGCTCAGACCCCATTACACCGATTAGTGCTATCATCCCCCCACTGACGACGACGGCAACATGCGCACAAGACTGTTGTAGTCAGTTGAAGGCAGTGGCCGTGCAGTGGGAATGTTTAATAGCTTCTTATCAACAGCAAACAAAGTAACTACATGTTACATGGAAACATATACATATCAAGGTTTTTCCCTTTTTTTTCAGGATGATACAGTGGCATGTTTGTCTTTTAAATATCAACATAGAGTAAGGCTTTAGTAGCCAACCACCCAAATACAGCTCATTGCTGATAGGGATTCACAGTTTACAAGATCCTGTTTTATTATTTGCTGGTCAACGACAAATAGTTGTTGTGGCAAAAGGCAGGCGGACATGCAGCCTAGTAGTAATTCAGTAACCTAGTAATAAAGGGGTGCATTTGTCCTCGTCCAGCCGTGATCACCTTTGAGCCTGTTGAATGTACTGTTTGAGTACACTTTTTGCAGCAAACTTAACAATAGGCAAAATCTAAACATGCCCCGGTGACTAGATTTCATAAAAAGAAAACTGATGAATTAATTCCGTATTGTTACTGTTCATCTCTGTTTGCTGTAACAGCCTGTATAAGGACTATGTTGGCATTTGAATCTAAACTTATGCAGCATATTGGTAAATTTGTACAGACCTATTTGGTTTTAAAACACTGCAACCATGTCGGCCATAACTGAAGAGCTGCCAAAATATGAAGAAAAGGTGATTCAATGGGTTATGCAATGAGTCAGGTGTGTTGCTACACTATGTCAGTGCATAAATCAACTATTATTAGGCATACTGAAGGCACCCCTGTTATGGTAAAATAAACACCAAAATAAAAAAACAGCACCAAAAATGAACCAGTTTATAGAGTGCAAGAAAGATGTTGCACAATGTGTTTGATAATGGTACCATGACTGTAAATAAGGATGATTTCAGTATCACTTCAAATTTGCCTCTGCTACAAGCCCCTATGCAACTTAACTTGACATTGATCACATTGGGAAGTAGTTCCAAGAGGATTAGTATGGAAATTGATTTGTTGAGAGGATATAATGTTTGCCTCAGTGACGACAATAAAAAGATGCTCACTGTAATTCTTCTCATAATCTGTCAGTCTTTGGGAGTATATAAAGCAATCTTGCAAGGTCCGTTTTATTTTTTTTTTTTCTGTGTGATAGGAGCCAAGGTAAATTACCATCACCATCACCTGAGCTGGAATGTTTGTTTACCGTGGTTAAACAAAGGCTGGTTGCCATGCAACCATCGAGGAGACAAAAAAACCGCACTGGATATGGCAAAATGGGCTAATGCCGCTTATCTGCTATCTCTGTAAAACGTGTTGTGTGTCTATCACTGTATACCTCAAGTGACTTGTTTGTTCTGCTTGAATATGGCAAACATGACGCCAGACACAAAGAGGAGAATGAATTTGAATATTGGTTAGGAATATTTTCTATCATGGTGACTGCATACTGACTCATTTCATGACCTCAACAGTACTTGATTGTAGTGATATCGAAATATGATAAATTGTCGTCTTGTCGTGTATTGTCAACATAGCATTCATATAAGTATAATCTAAAACTGAGCAAAACTTGTAGATAATAATCAAATGAAGTAAGTCTACACTAATAAAGGATATTCTTCATTGCTATAGAGATGCTTCTTCATGTCAATTACAAATTTAAGTAGCATACTTTGTTTGAGCGTAATATGCAGGTGTCCTAGCGAGTCTGCCATATATTGATGACTGAATTACATAGCTATAAAAATGGAATGTCTTCATCTGAATTTCAGAGTGTAAACATTAATTCAAACTTATTACCTAGTATCAGGCTTTATCAAAGTCCATAAATTCTGTTTCAGTCTTGATAGTAGCAATACTGTATTACTCCAGAGTGTACATTTATAACAATGAAAATCATGTTGAAGTTAAGTTTGAGCACAAGGTGGAAGTCTATGATCTTGGAATGCTCATAGATAGATGGGGTAACACGATGTGGTACAAAACCAATGCTAGACTGAGTTTTAAGTGAGACAGTGGGGACGAGCCATTAAGCGGCAGCCACTGTACCCCTGTTGCTTCCACGAATCATTCATTCTTGTTAATTCTAAATAATGACAGGTCAGTGTTTGGATCTAAGGTCAAGGCCATCAATCCTCCCATCCATAGAGCCCAGATTGCTTGCACCTGCTCCTTCCTAACCCATCTGATGGTCCATCACTGACTGGTGTGTTCAATTACACAAATGCCTGTAATGTAAATTTGCAAAAATGACACTGTAATTGGAAAAAAAAACAAACACTATAAAGAACAACATGCTTTACTGCTAGCATACCAGTAATGACTACTGAAAGATGTGGTTTAATCTCTACTCTCACTGTGACATCAGTGCTCTGCTATGACCTATATGTACAAAACTAAAATGGTGAGCCATCATCACTAATTGTAATTTAAAGATTTTGCAAAAACATACACTATACACACATACATTGTAGATCTGCACATTAATTGCAGCATGTATACAAATCTACAGGATTGTATGAATATTCATATAGGGCCTATAGCAAGCAACATTAACTGTTGCATAATTTTCAGATTGCAAAGACAGAATCAGCCCAGCCTTTCCATCTCATCTGTTTTGTTTTTCTTTATCTTAAGTCATCATATATTTGTTTTGTGTAATCATTAGAAACTTGACACAATGACAGAATTTTGACACAATTTTGTAATATATGCTAACTTATACAGTGTTTCAAATGTCACGCATGTAGCAAACAAAAACTGAATGTTCAACTTGTAATCGATTATGGGTAGTGGAATTGAAATCAGATATCCTTTGAAACCCCCCAAAAATGCGTTTATGCTCAAAGATGAATCCCCATACTTTTCTCTTTCTCACTCTCCCACTCACTCCTCTGTTTTTCTCTTACCTCCTTTCTTTTTTCTCTCATCTCTCTCTTCAGCTGTATGTCTTTTACTTGCCTCTGTTCCTATATCTGTCTCAATATCTCCTTCCTTCTCTCGCCATCTCTTTTTTCTGTTCTATTTCTGTACCTTTTTATCTTCATATTCCTCTTTTATACTCCCAGTATCTTTCTATGCCCCAGTATGTTTTCATTTCCTTATTATTTCTTTATCTCCCCTTTCTCTCTTCTCTCTATCTCTTCTTTGTCTTTATTCCCAGTATTTTTCTATGCCCCAATATGTTTTTAATTTCTTTTATTCATTTCTTTATTATTTCTTTATCTCCCTTTCTCTCTTCTCTCTATCTCTTCTTTGTCTCTGTCTCTCTCTCTGTCTCTTCTTTTCATGATCTTTCTCTCCTCTCTCTCTCTCTCTCTCTCTTCATATATCTTCCTCATCTGCTGATCCTATTCTCCATTGTTCCTTCATTCCTCTCTTCCCTATCAGTCGGTCTTTCTTTCTTTCTTTTTTATATATTTATCTCTCACTTTCTGTCTCTCCCTCCATCTCTTTCTATTCTCCCACAACTCCCCGCCTCTTGCAGCGAGAAATAGACACGGGCAAATTTTAATCCCAGATGATGGCAGTGAGGATTGTTTATGTAGGGTGGATGTGACGTCACGGCAACGGCCCTGCCACGACTGCCATGTAAAGTTCAATCCAATAAGATGACGGATGGTGTGTAAACAGTGGATTCCCTATCAATAATTGCATTTGGCTCACGTGCGGAAAAGAAAGAAAGAAAAAAAAGAAGTAAGGGGGAGGGGTCGGCTGAAAGAGGAGATAAAAGAATTTTTTTAAAAAAGAAGAGGAAAAGATGAAGAAGGAAAAAAATGGTGATTTGACATGTTCTCAAGGTCTAGTTGTTTTGCATGAAGTGTCCCTTTCTCTTATGCAATTCATCTGGTTGCGATTGGTTGCTTATTGGAAACCCGAGCCAGATGGGTAAATGACCTCTCCGAACCCGTCCCTACACAGCGGAGCCAAGCCAAGCCGGTTCTCTTCCCTCTCTCTCTCTCCCTTCTCACTCCGGGAGCGTGTCTATTTCACCCTGTCATATTTAAACAGGGTCGAGTGCTGATTGCTGTACATCACTCACTTAGTTTATTGGAAGGATCCAGGGCGCAACATGCAAAGTGTGGTCATGTTTAAAGGTAGTGAAAGGCACCAAGTGTTGCTCAGGTTTCCACACAGACTGCCAGACAACACGGCATAGGGAACGAACATTTGAATTTGTTCATGAAATTGTGTTGTTTTCCACACTGACTGCCAGATGATATAGCATAGGGAATGGAAATTTGAATTTGTTCTTGAAATTGTGTCCTAATTCAGGACAAGCTTTTTTCAGCATTATGAATATATGAAGAGTTTGTTCGCAAAAACCGATAAGTCCATATTTGCCAAATGGAGATATTTGCGATTAAAAGTCAAGAAAAATAAAGATAATAATAAGAAAATTTTTGCTTCTTTTGACCATAACTTCAAAAATGTACCTTTATATGTAGTGACCAATATATCATTTAAAAGGTATTATTTTGTACTTTATGACAGAGACCGTAACTCAAAATCTTCAAAAATGGACTTATCGGTTTTTGCAAACAAACTCTTCATATATACATAATGCTTAATAAAAAGATAAATGCATATGCACAACTATACTTAGATGTGGCAGAAACTTATGTCTTTGAGATATGTGTGTATAACCTTTTACTTCTGACATTGATTGGCTCCATCTTCATTTGGGTCAGTGGTCAAAAGATTCCTAGAATTTGTTCAGGTAATCACATGTTAAGATGAGACGCTGCTTTTAACCGGTGATAAGAATTTTGTGCCATTTGTTATTCTCCAGCTGCTATCTTGCCTTTTCTGAATCCCTGTCAGGAACAAAAAGGAATATGTGACCCATACTAATTGTAATTATAGACATGGGGAAAAGTCTCTTTGCAATTACTAAAACAGACATAATCATCATCCATTAAACCATCAACCCAACCCCAATCCCAACTTTCCAAAAACAAAAACAACCATAAACAGTAACCATAAATCTATAGCCATTGAATTAAAAAAAAAAACACAACAACAACAACACACACACACAGCCAAATACAACCAAACACAACCAAACACAACAAACAACTATATGAAAAAAAGTAACGACCAAAAAAGGTAGAATATTTAATGGGAAAGACTGACACTTGTAGCAAAATAGCAGGTAATTGGTGGCCACACACTCATTCCTCACCACAGTAAACCACATCACAGTGACTAATGGGATTGTAGGGAGGGCAGAACGTAGGGAACCTGCATGATCTACAATGTGTACCACAGTTACTCGGGCACCACTAGCAGTTGAATAGGTTATGCTCATTGAGAACACGCCATGTACAATTGCCTGTTTCCGCTGTAGCACAGTGAAATCATGTTTGTATGGAGATGTTGGATTGGAGCCGGATCATGTTAATTTTCAGAATTCTAGATATGTCATCTCTTAAAAATTCCCTTTTTATTGTAATGATTCTTATTAGTTATTACTCATAGAGAGACTGTGGATGCGTGCCCGTAAAGTTGTATTGCAGTTCTACTCACAGAGGCAGGAACGTTACTGGATGGGTTAGATATATGTCCTGTTTTGAAACTTGTATGTACAGTTTCAAAGCTGGATCAGCAGAAACCATAGGTGTACATGTCTCCTTATTTGGGTTGCTATGAAATGTGGATTAGCTTCCAAAGTTTCCAAAGTTCTATCATCATGCCACATTGTAATTCCTTTTTCATGGCAACCTGGAATTAGGACATTTAACCAAGGACTTTTTTTTTTAATGTGTACACTTTTGTACATACATATATCATAAGTAAACGCCCATTGTGATATCCATCCACAACTACAGATAGTGCAAAAACTACGGAGGTTAGGGAATGTGTGAATCAATGTCTATATCAGTCTGCCAAATAAGAGCACTTTCAGGAAAAGACATGAGATTAAAATAAAGAAATAACGAGACCGGCCATCTGGTCTTGAGAGAGCATATATGTATACCACTCCTGCTAATAAAAAGATAATCTTATGAACTATTTTTCTAAAGTGCATATATTACAGTATACATATCATCCCTATGTGCTCTATGAAGGGAAGGCCCAAAGACAGAGGACAGTTTGGTCATCAACAAATTTATGTCATCCAGTTGTTCAACATGAAAAAGTATGTACTACATGTATGTTGGTCTCATACATGATTGGTCTGCCACAGCGTTCTCTTCACATCAGCCATTGATAATACCTTGAGTGATACATTTCAGGGATCTTATTTCTAAAGATAACATCTTTTTGCTTCTTGGCAGCAGCAAACTCTCATTTTAACACCATGTTGCTGCCTCATAACCGGACCAGAAAAGATATCACTATCTTGTGTGGTGTGCATTTCCTTTCTTCTTCCTCCTCCACTGCTCATCTGAACATGCCTAGAAAATAAGGAGTGTAGTGAAGAAGTACGAATGAAAAATTTCAATGCCGCAGATAATCTAAACCTGAGTCGTATTGATGTTTCAGTTCATTTACAATTGCTGTGGTTAGCCTACTTAGACTCTAGACTCTTCGACTCATTCCAACATGTGACACATATCAAGCAGTAACATCCCCCCCCCTTAGAAATACAACAACCGGGTAACTGTGGAAAACATTAATGTTTTTCCAGCACGGGGCTAACCTCGTAAAGATGTGCCACGCCGACCGAATTTTGGGCATTGTCCGCCGTCAATAACCGCAGCTGTGAGTACACGATGACGGCAGCAACCGCCTGTCGAGGGGGTGGCAAGAGGACGTAAGTGCAGAGACCGAGGGAGGCGCGGGGAGAAATTTGATCGCGGGGATATATGGATGTGAAAAGAGTGAGCAGACTTGGAGAGAACAGTGGTCTGAGAAGATTCTCTCAGACATGAGGGGGATGTGGGGAGGGGCTGGTGTTACAAGATGCTCTACTAATCAAATTTAACATCATGTGAAGGAAACGGGCTGCGGATCGAGGCCGTTCCTAATGCAAAGTTTTTTTAATGGAGAAAGACCTCCATAATAAACACAATGAGAGCACGCGATGCAGACATTAGGTTTAAGAGAAGGACACACACACATGAATAAAATGAAATGAAAACAGCCAATAGTATGATTCGCATGTCTGTGAAAACACCACCAATGACAAGACTTCAGAATCTACTTTCTCTTTAACTATTAGGAATTTGCCGGAAGATGGAGTGAGAGCAAGAGAGAGAAACAAAGAGAACAAACATCAGATAAAGGTCCTTGTCCATTTCCTGTTAGCAACAAAATCCTACAGTAGTACTTAGAAATGTATCAGCAGGATTTTTCTTTTCTTTTCTTGGCAATGAACAAGTAGACTGCATTATGAATTTCCATCACAGGTATTTCAGCAGCTAATGCATTTGGCACACATCGTTGCAAGAAGCTTTTACCAGTCTTTTGCAGTTTCCATTTAATCTCTGATGTGGAAGGGCCTACAATCTCCTACTTTGCGAGATTCAACAAAATGATAGGAATTACCATCTAAAGGAATCCAATGTAAATGCTAATTTTCCCCTCTTTTCCTCATGAATGCCATGTGATCTTTTGCAAAAACTACTTCAAAGCATGCTACAAGGGCAGCTCTAAGGGCACGCTCAACCGTATGGGACCGAACACTCCCTGAATCATGCCGTCTTGGCACGATATGGTACAGCTAGGTTCACTATAAGTGAGACTGAATGTGTACCTTTTTAAAGAGCTCCGCAATGCTGTTTACCCCTGTGCATGCCACATTCACTTCCTGTCTATAGGGATGTGTGTGAAATTGTGCAAATTTGACTCGTTGTATGGCACAGAAGGGTTAATGGTACTGGCTTTGAGCTTCATGATTCTGCTCCTCATGCACTGGCTAGTTTTTTTGTGGCACAATATCTCCAGTTCAATCATAGCACCACTTTGCAAAATATCACATTATAGCAGTGAATTTGTGTGAGGCCTTATGCAGTTATTGTTTTGTTTTGTGTGTGTGTGTCATTGCATGTGTGTGTCATTGGTAATGGTGTCATCCCAGATGATGAGTTTTACCATCAATTGTCTACAGGAGATAAATGACACAAGTTAGATTCCCCATGTGTGTTTCTCTCTCTCATTCAGTCGAAGTGGTTGAATGAAAACAACCTCTAAAACAAAAACAAAAAAATCACCCAAAGGCCTCAGACCATATTATTCTCAAGATTGGTTTCAGAAAGGGTGATGAGGAAATGGGGAAAATGGATAACAAAGACTGTAACAAGATATGCATTTTTTTTTTAACAACTTGCCTGAGAAAACAAAGTTCTTTATCTTGGCACATCAGAGGCAGCAACGGATATTCAAAGAAGACGGAGCATAGAAATAAAGCCCCGACTAGACAAGGTACAACATAACATGTGGTGTGAATAATAGAGACATCACAGGCTTTATTGTGATTGTGAAGGATGACACAGCTCGTTATAATTCCACATTGCCAATGTTTCACATATCTCTGACCACCCCCCCCCCCCCCCCACCGCCCCCGATGAAGTCTCTTGAGCATCAAAGAAAGAGAAAAAGAAATGCAGTGGAGGACATTTTGACACATTTACCGTGGAGAGAGGATGGAGGATGGGAGAAGGGAACAAGGAGTGAGAAACAGAGGAGCATCAAAAAGGAATTTGACAGGAAAAAGAAAAGAGAAAATATCCCCAAAGTTTTTTCAATTAAATGCCATTTGACAGGGGAATGAGAAAATGCCGCGACTGCGTGGAGAGGGCGTGTTTGTGCAGGCTCGGCAACACTTGAGCTGCGATCGCGGGCAATGCAAATCCAAGTCATGGTCTGCCAGGGGGATGTTTGAAGCCCGGATAATCAAATATTTGAAAGGAGCGGCGGCACCGTGGAAAATTGATTTCTCATGAACTGCGTGCAATGCATGCACCCCCCAAAAATAGAGGGAATGCTTTGGAATTGCTCTAGAAATGTTGCTTAAAAGGCCTTGTGACAGACCCTTTCCAGTTTGCAAAATAATTGACTTGTTGATAAAATATGACATCTGCTGATAATTCTTCTGTAGAGTGGGCAACATTTTTGACAAAATTGTAGCTAGAGATGAGCTTTCATGGTGGCTAGAATACCCTATTGATCATATGATTGTTGACTATAATGACATGTATGTATACATATATATTATAGGAATATTGAGCAAGGAATATTGAGCAAAGAAAATGGGATTCCATTCCGATGGAATCCTATTTTCTTTGCTCAATTTTCCAACAATAAATTATATTCATTTCTGGTCAGTTTTCCCCTGTTTACGTTTGTTTTAGATATTTATGTATTTGTTTATTTATGCCTACAAATATATGAATAGTGAAAATATTTATGCAAATTGTACAACCATGACATATAGCCTAACACAGTGTGCATCTTTCTATACACGTGTAGGACCATTTGTAATACATCAAACAAAATTTTCTTATCAAGTAGAAGACAATTATGATGGCAGATTGTGGACTCTGTACTGCTCCTGACCAAATGAAGCACTTGCCAATTTTGGGTAGAATTTTTAAGACAAACATCTCAACCATGTTTCAATCATTTCACACCAGACTTCCAGGTCGGAATCCGTTATATGTATAATACAGGAAAGAAATGCATGTGGAGAACATAAATGTGACATGTGTTGATAAAAGCAGAAGAAAGAAAAATGTTTTCTTTTGTAACATGTAGAACTTGCGTAAAAACAAACATTCACTTGTATGTGTTATTTTTTTTTATATCTGCAATTAAATGATGCCAAAATGAAATGAAATAAAAGTTACAGAGTGAAATGAAATTTGTGGCACATTTCCCATACCTTTGGGAAAAATGAGAATAGAAAAAGCAAAAGAACAAGAATGACAAAGAAGAAGACAAAGAACAACAGAAAGAATGCAGGTTCTGTGCTCTATGGCCAGAAAGCTTCATATATGTACCTTATCGTTAGCGAAACTCACGCATGCACGAGCATCAAATATCTGGATCGATGTGTGTGGGGGCGTTAACTTTCTCACTCAGAACTATAGATTGAAGTTTTCAAACGTGGATCACTCTGATGTACGCCCAGTATCGAGCTTCTCAAAAAAAATGTATTACTTGCAGAAATTGATGCCGTGTCCTTGTTTACCATGAAATTTGATGCCAGTGGACTTTTCTCTCAATCTTTTTTTCTTCTCTTTTAAATGAGATTATTTTGATTAATTTTCATGACGGTCATGCTAAAACTGACTGGGGTCATATCAATGAGTAAGCATGCGCAATTGACGTGTTCTTTTCTTGCCGGCAGCAAAGAACCTTGCAATATGTAAGATGATACATAACTGGAGATTTATCATTTCAAATCTTAACTTTCATAACTTCATATTTTTTCTTACTGGAATCATGTCTGTGCATGGTTTTTATCTTCCTTTTTTTGTTTTCAAGGTCATTCTTGTTGTGTTCCTAGCAGTATGGGCATAAATAACGTAGGAGTATTTGATAAGTCTACTTGATTTGCAATTCATAGTTAGTTCAGTACCAGCTGTTGGGATGATCCTGTAAAAAACACTGATGCAAGTTTGAATTTCATATATAAGAAATGAAAAAGAAAAACAGATAAAAATCTAAAGGTATTTCAGTGATTCTGACCTTTTTTTCATCCAACATGCATGCTTACAAACATTTTCCTGTTAGCATACCATGAAGCAGGTTTATTATGATCAGCTTGTGACTACAAATAATGTATGTTTCTTTATACCAATAAAGAAAATAAATCAAAAAATCTGTTGGAAACTGCACACTAGTCATACTTTCAGCAATATAAAATGTTTTTTTTTTTTGGAATTTATATTTGTTACTTTGTAAATGAAGATATAGATTACAACTTCAAAGACGTAGTGATTAAAACCTCAAAGTGCCTGTCATATATTCTTGTGACCACCTTGCTGTAAACATGACCCAGAATTTCTGCATCGGTGAATGTATTGTGCCTTTCCTCTTCTATGCCACCCATGTCTTATTTAGATGTATTTTCCTTTTCACACAAAGCAGAGGTACATTTGCAACACGATGAGGATAAAGATATAATCTCACTTCACTAAAGGGTCATTATAGCACCCAATCAATCACACATAGTCCCCCCCCCCCCCAAAAAAAAAAAATGGCATTGTAGGTAAATGGTCTATGAGACAAGGATAGGCAGAAAAAGAGAGAGAGAGGTATTAAGGGGGAGGGGGTTAGTAGAAAGGGGAGGAGAGAGGAGGGAGTAGGGAAAGCTTACTGTGTTCCCCAGTGTGTCGTTGTGTTCAACTCATTATGCTTGGATAATTAGATTATGAGCGCTATCATTTCTCCTCCTGGATAGCACATTAATATGTATATAGGAGCGAAAATGCCCACGTTTTGTCCGGGCGCAATTCCGTATCGATCGCTCGCCTTGCGCTCATCATGCTTGCGAACGCCCAGAAATGACACATGTATACAGACAATCGCGCTGGCTGGCCGTTCAGGGCGCTATGGTGCATTCTTCGGGCCGTGCGCCTCGTGATGGCGATGAAATGGTGGTCATTATGAGCAAACTCGTGATACTGATTGGTGTTGCCATTAGGCCCTCGCAGGCATCAACCCCGGACTCATGCTTGGCTCTTTTGCAAAGTGAAAATTATTTCTTTTCTCCCCTTTTTTTTTTGTTGCTTTTTTCTCTCTCATTTTTTTTTCAGCAGTGAAGTGTTGCTGCCATACAATTTATATCAGCTCACTGTAGGCCTGTGCTTCTCAGCCTTTTCAACCCATAGCCCACTAGCAAGCCTCGGCCTTCTGGTTGAGAACATGGCTGTAGGCTACGGCAATTAGAAGACTATGAGTATATCTTTAGTTCCACAACATATGCTCCATGGTATGTACAGTATATTCATCTGTTTAATAAATGTTATATGTATTAAATATGTAACTATAACTATATATATATATATAGTGACAGCAATGGACTTTTACTTTTATCTTCTACTTTTTGCTGCCAATATAACATGTATATATATCATCGCTGGGGCGACAAGACCTGGTCTCTACAAAATGTCAGATGTTCAGGAGAGCCAAAAAACATGGCGGCCAAAGCACTATACCAAATGGGACAGCCATTCCTTTGACGTGCAATGGTGACTTCATTTTTGGGGTAAGACATCTAGGACTTGGACAGGACATCACTTTGCCGATTATTTGACCATAAATGCAAAAAAGTCATTTTCACCAAAATTGCAGATACAAGGTCTTGTCATCCCAGCGACGATATATATATATATATATATATATATATATATATATATATATATATATATATATATATATATATATATATATATATATATACATACAGGTTATATTGGCAGCAAAAAGCAGAAGATAAAAGTAAAAGATGATAACGTAAAAGTCCATTGCTGTCACTATATATATATATATATATATACAGATGATACCTAGTGGTGAAAAAAGAAGTGAGCTAAACCACACACGAATATAAAAGGATAATGCAGCTGTGCCCTTTTTCTAGGAAGTCACTTTTTCTCTCCCACCCCCTGTGGATACCTCAAAATAACCACAAAGAGTATGTAAGTGAAGGCAACTTCACTCATTAAAGACCTCCCCAGTTGCGTGATGCACAAATAGAGCAGAGTCCCGTAATTTATTTTTTTTTCCCAGTTGGAATGGAGACAATGGCTTTCTGTGTCTAGAGAGGATGTTGTACAAGAAGATTTCCCAGTCCTGTGCTGGTCAGTAATTGAGCAGAGTTGAGAAGGAGACTTATCCTTTGAGAAAATGTAAAATCCATGACAATCTATGTAAGCAATTTGAACGATGTGTACGCTCAAAATGCCCAAAGATACAGTCACATGAACCAAGGTAACTTTGTTTTGAACTGTAAAACAGAGTGACAGAGCTCCCTGCAAGGCGATTTACCTCATTTTTCTGAAAGGATGGAGCCCCTCCAAATATTTGTGTATTTCACTATAGTTTCTCTCACTAAGCTTTTCTTTGTTGTTGTTGTTGTTGATGATGATGATAAGCACTGCTTTTGTTCACTATAAAGGCTCTTATCACAGATGATTCTCCTTGGAAATTAATGAGGAACATCCTCGGTATTAAAGAGTGATGCCTTGCACCAACTCTCCGGTAGGAGCATAGCTTCTTGACCACTTTAACATTGTTTTTTTTTTGTGTGTTTTTGCCTTGTTTTTCTTTTTTAATGTAACTCCTTAAAAATGGGGAGGTGATAAGGCAGCCATTTGTCAAGTGATATAGACCCTTTGCCACATTGTTAAAGTGGTGTGCTGCCTCACACACACATTGGCATGTAGGTAGGGGCAGTTCACATCTAAGGTAGATAAACTACATCTAAAGTAGATGACCTATCAGGTTTAACACATTTTTGTCTCTTTTTCTTCTCAACTTTGACAGCAGTACACAAGAATTAGGCAGCGAGATTTAAACATAAACATATCTACATATTTACATAAATGTGTGGAGTTCATTTCAGTGTTATTGATAACTAGCCTTACCACTTACCACTTTTAAATTTTAGATAGTTTGACACAGTGCAGACTCCTGACTATAAACACCACTTTGACACATGGCATTGTATGAAGCACAGTATAATATTTATGTATGAAAGTTTTGTCATTATTAATTGTATTTTCCCTATTGGTCAGTGGTGCATTGATCATGCCATTTTTTGTCGTCATGTCGCAGTTTTGTTGCCTCCGTAGTAGCCAAACTATGACAATATTTTTTAGAATTTTGTCAGGTTTTTTTTTTTTTCAGTTTCTGTGGGTTACTCCAAGCTTCTTGTTAACTTTTTTATGTGTGTCATGACTTGTGTGTCTTAGTTTTGGTACCATAGTTTAAACAGTAACTCTGAACAAAGTGAGCATGGTAAACAGCACTCTATCTCAATTGAGAAAGCAAATGACATTGACAGACCAGGTAGAGTTCATTGAGTGATATGTAAAGAATCCTCTTCCTACAAAAGTTAAGGCTTGTATAATGATTCACCCAGAAATAAGCACTACATGCCTTTCTATGGCAATTTGCAATGGAGCAACCAGCTGCTACAATGGGCCTGCAAGACAGCACAGAGTTGTTTAAAGAGTACTTGGAATTCTACCCTTACCTTTGTAAAATAGTTTGATTTTTGGTTGGTCACATACTAATGATAAAGTACATTTATTTAATAAAGTACATTCATAATGCACGGTATCTTACACATGTACTAATACTCTCGGTGCATGAGAGCCTGTAAGATTCAATGGCATGCTGTGTACACATAAACAGCTAATAGTACAGCCCTTCAAATCCAATCCATATCCAATATTACAGAAAAATTAACCAAAACTACAATTAAACAAATGCAATACTATTCAAATACTAAAAGGCACCCTCAGACACACAGTGAAGGGTATTAGAAGAGACTTGCAAAATGATCCCATGCTTTGTACAGGAAGAACATAAAGGCATTAATGGGTGTATTGTCATGTGTGTGAGAATTTAAAACATTTAACATCAGTTGTGTATTAGAGAGAGAGATGATGATGAAGTAGTTCGGAATATGGTGATCATTGCTCTGTTTAGTACAAGTTATGTGGTTCGGTGCGATGTCTAATGGAGGTCATTTGATGCAATTTTAGTGCGCTTTCCGTCACACGATTCATCCTCGCCGGCGCAACCTGTTAAGGCTGGCTGTCAAAAATGAGCGTTATTTGAAAGGACCGTAGCCAGCCGGAGCCTGCAGGATCGAGCTGTGGGTATATAGATGCGTAGGCTAGATTAAGAAACTGAGTCACGTAATGCTGTGTTACCACTAATATGGTAATTTAAATGCATTATGAAAGCATGCAGGCAGCATACTCAAAAAGGACGGCTGATCTACCCTCTGCCTACGTGTGTATATGGAACTGATCCCCTTGAAAGGAAAAACGGCCTCGTGATATTCAATTATTCCAGTTAGCAGCCTTGCAGCATTCCCCAGTGTAAATTTGTCCACATACATTTCTTGATGCTACAATTCATTCTTGTGATAAACTGGTTTTTGTTGTCAGAATATTGTTTGTTTGTTTTCTTTTTCTTTTTCAAAACTGCACATATAAGTCCAAGCAGGACTAAAATTACTAACCTAGAACTATTAACGTAGATTTCAACAAATACTTCATATTGTTGTTGAGTTTTTACGAATGTGGCAGAATATTGCTGCTTTGAATCCATAATAAGGAGCAAATACAGCAATAATCAAAACGAATTTGAGTATAAATTCATGGGATTCAGACTGTTAATAAGTCACTCTTCTAGGACAGTCTGCTTTCAATGATATGAATGTGTGATAACCTGCCATGTATCTTCGAATTCATGGAATTCTGCAGTCAAGATGTTTTTTATTGCAACCGTTTGACAATCAGTTGCAAAGAAAAACATCTCGACAGAAGAATTTCATGGATTTGATTAATCACGCAGTACCCGCTGCATCCTATAAGGATTAGAATCAACACTTGCTGTAGGGCAGAAGCTCGGTGGTGTCGTGGAGATGATGCCTTTCCGGAGATCAGGAGGTCATAGTTTCGAATCCTGCTCGAGTACGTACATTGTACGCCCATGATTTTTTTTTATCATGGCTACTACTAAAAAAAAAGAAACACTGATCAATTCAGTGCTTATTTACGTTGATGTAGGGCAATTTGTCAATCAGTTGTAGTGCCATGTATCTTGTTCTCTTTCTTTCTTTCTTTCTTTTTTGGTTGTTGTCTTTCAAGCATAATTTGTACAGGAATGTGACTGTATTAGTTTCAGAGTTGATATAGAAATTATCGTGGATGAATGGCACATTTTTTCATTGAGATTGGTAGCTGTGAAACTTGGCTTAAATGCTCCTCGCAACATGTTTCTCAGTTTTATTTGAGAATGTTGCTCTAGACCACCATCTCTGACGCATGAAGGCAGTCTCTAATTTGTTTTTCTCACATTTACTGTCAATCTTATTGTATGTTATTCATATAAGATGATTACACTAAATAGTACATTGTGTCGTAAGGAAAATTATGTGTAGCATGAATACCCTATCCTAACTTGCAATGCCAGTCTCAATGGAAAAAAGTTTGTACCTCCACGAAATGGATCTCAATTCGAAGGGATAGAAATTGAAAAGAGTAAAAGGAGAAGTTATTACAACATTTTGACATTTTGACTTTCCAATCTGTGTTTCTCTCAAAAGTAAAAAAAAAGCAGCAAAAAAAAAAAAAAAAACAGTACTAGGAGATGGCATATCAATATATATTTCTCTCTAGAATGTGATAAATACAGCAAGGGGAGTTTGTGGCATTGCCGCTGTTCTATAAAATCATTTAAGTACTATTGGGATGATTACTGCCTCCTATTGCAGTTGTTTAGATACCAAATGATATCTTGGAATAGTAACTGTATTGAAATCATACAAGTTTTCTGCAACGTTGACAAAATTTGTTTGCTATCCAGATCAATTTGAAATTCCAGACTTTCATTTAATCTCTGGTGATTGTGTGCAAGCGCTGAGGTAATGAATTGAATTTTGCCCCAAGATTTTACCGCATTTATTCCCATCAGCCGGAGTCTTACATTCTGTAGCAAGCTGCTCACTTTCCTCTGATGGAGTAATAATGGATGAAGCAGGGGAAAGGGTGGTACCAGCTCGCTAATCGGCTGGTGAGGAGGGGAAACATCGGGATTGCGCCCGCTTCCATGCGCTGATATTCCCCAATGTGCTGGATCTCACGCTGCAGAGCTGGAGTATCATTAACCCCGTTTTTTGGATGGGATATGTGGGGATGAGCCTGCATGTCCGAATGGCTCTGTGTACCCTCAGTTCCCACAACGCACAAGAACGTGTTGCACAGAAAGGGGGGGGGGGTGTTGAGTAGTCTCATTCTACACACAGGAACCTCCCGTGAAGTCCAAGAGAATGTGGAACTGCACTCTTTCAGATCAACTATAGTCAGATAGGATGGGCGAAATTTTATTCTGAGCATATTTTATGTGTATATTCTTTGCAGAATAGGACTTGTGACATTGCTGCCTTGCTTGCTCTACTGCCAAAGGCAGAAGAGGCACTGTCATGGTATCATGACATAGAAACCAAGGAGTGACACCCTTTTCAATCCCAAGGGGTGATGCGGTTTCACCTGAATTTTTAAAAGGAATACAAAAATCAATAGTGTCACTGAAACATACGTCACTCTGAACATTAGCATAAGCGCCAAGGAGCTAACTCAATTGTGGTTTTTCACTGTTTCTATCAACATACTATTATTTCTTTTAACACAGAGAGAGATAGGATGCACCCAGCTCAGTTTCTTTATGTAACCATGACGACCCATATGCCGCTATAACCGCTGGCAGTCATTATAAACCTGCCACAAATATTCATGTCTCTGTCCTCCCTTCACCTCCCTTCTCCTCCCTCCCCCTCCCCCCCCCCCCCCCCCCCCCCCCCCCCGCATCACTTCTGGCTACTCCTCAAAATCCATTGCTGTTTTCCTTCCTCTTGGCGCCACTTTAGACCAGCCTAATGCACTGCATGGCTGGGAAGCAATTGCGTGCTGCTGTGGGAAAACTTGTCACATGTCTCTACTTTTATTTTTCTGTTTGCAACTGTGTGGTGAGTTTCCTGATGTAAAATAGTTTGCTCATTGGTGCTCATTTCCCCCCATTTTTGCTTCATCCTTTATTTCCTGGAGGAGGCAAAATGAAGGGGGTGGGGGAGGGATCTGCTGCTTCTATTTTCATAGGCTTTTTCAAACTCAGACCTATGCACCAATGCTGCATTGCTGTGCCATGCTCCAAATCAATTCTGCACGGTTGCTTGATTTACATGAATTACTTGCCACACTCCGTTCATCATGGTTCACCGACCAAACGGTGCATTCGCTTTGGTATCGAGGAGACGAAATGAAAATACAACAACAGTATAAACACCAAATAGAAAGAAGCCACTCTGCAGAAAGGCAGAAACAAAGAGAGTAAGAGATGAGAAAAAAAAAGTAGGAGCAGAACAGGAAAAAGTGGAAGAGAAAATTAATTGCTCTCCTGCTGAGTTTGGTTGTCATCTTAAGTGCTAGCAAAGTCACTCTTTCTATTGCAGTTTTCATCTCAAGTGACCTTCAAGGTGTCTGAGTTTTATTGCCTCGCTGGAGTAGCCATGCTGTTTTGTAAGAGTACGAAAGGACCTCAGTTCACAGCGCAGACACCATATACCAACTGTTCTTTCCTAGTTGCATTCACATTTGTATTAAATCAGGGTGTTAGATACTATGCAGTAATTTGTTGACACCTTTCTCATTGGCAAATTACTGCAATTATAAATTATACCGCAGTAATTCAGTTGGTACCATTCATATTCACAAAATACCATCATACAGTATTTCTGACTGAAAGTGTACCTCTCTGAGGTAAGCGCTATACTTGAGCGTTTGTATCTGCGATGGGAAGAAGACCGTAAAGTGTGTCGGGTTGAGAGAGAAATACACCACTGTGTGATCGGTGCTTTTTCATGACACGATACACACGCACAAATCCCGTATGTGTATTTTGTGCAAAGTTTGAATTACCACCCTAATTTCTGTGGTATTTCTTGGTGGATTTTGAAGTGTATTTGCTTTCAAATTACGATCTACCATGCCTGATACTGTGGTATTTTGCCATAGATGTGAACGCCCCTCATGATTATTGTCATTTTTTTTCTTCTATATTCCAAACTTGTGGCCCCTCACTGGGGATGTCCAACTGGGCAAAGCTGGGTGACCGACTGCACCACGCTGATCAGATTAAACTACATGTAGACATCACAGTTTGCCCTAGCCATCACAGTTTGCCCAAGCCTTCTGGTTACGTTTTGGAAAGTGAAGCAATGCTATTTCAGAGAAAACAAAATTCTGTGCCCTTTTTTTTCTCTCATCTGTTATCCAAATCAAATGTGAATTTTTTCATGTGGTATCATGCTAAAAGGGAAGAAAAAAATAGATATCCCACATTCTCTAGTCTCGTTGCATTAGAAAGAATTTGTCTAGCTTTGATGATTTCCCTGGAATTGATGAGTTATATGACATTAGGTGAGAGTTAGTAGACAAGTTAGACACACTTGTGAATTACGAGACAGGATTTCTGGTTGTCATATAATTCAACATTCAGAGGTATTAGTTCTAAAACTCAGTTATGCAATGAGCATTTACCACAAGTGAATCAACGTACATGCCAGTGGAACTTGTTAGTACTTCCACCGTAATTAGAAATTTCGGCAATTCAGTAATTTGACTTGTAATGTTGGTCATGGAATGATCTGCTTTTCATGCATGATGATGATGATGATGATGATGATGATGAAACAGCATCTATATAGCACCATTTATCTGTAGAAACATTTAAAGGTGCCTGGCTCCCACAATGTGTCACACATCATTCACAAAGACATGACAGTTTGTTTCCTTTCATGCTGTGCCTCTCATGAAAGGCAAAGTTTCTCAAAAGTTTTTCACCGAGGGCTCCACAAAGATTGTGCATGCAACCTTTTGGAGTTCATTGACCCTGAAAAAAAAGGAATCTGCATAAAACTCACTTTTAATGACACATCAAGTGTGATGAAGATGCCACTCAACAAAACAACGCCATGTTGCAGCGACTGTAGGATGACAAAATTTCCTCTTTTATGGTAGCTACACTCTCAGATTTTGTCACAAATCTGACCCCATTCTGAGCTTTTTGTACCAGACTTTGATATCCGTTGATCAGAAATAACTTGAATCCTCCCTACCTGACAATTCTTTTCCCCCAAACATAAATTTTCATTATTGCATAATGCAGCATCTACCATGGATCTTGCATATCTCATTTATCACACCTGAGTGATTTTTGACAAATTTTCATGAAGCAGTTGTAGCTGTCTCGTTTTCTCAAAGAATATTCAGTTACTGTATGGTGTAGAACTGATTCCAGCATTGGAACAACAAAAGCAGGGTACGGGAAAGGTAGAAATTATATCTTCCACAGTCTTGAAATCAGTAATGTGTCTTTTGTACTCTACATACCAGTGAGTTTTTAAACCCTTTGGACACAGGAACTGGGTGTGAGAACTCCTACCTCTATGGAAAGTTGCCTTAACTTGTAGTCTGAGGGTTAAAAGCAGAGGCTGCCATGCCAGTGACCTCGGTCTCCAAGCATAATCTTATCAAGTTCAAAACCATAAATCACTGAAAATGAATCAGACGTTTGCATTTCTGAATCTTCAGGTTAGAGAAGCATGGGTACATATGAGGAATTTCTGGATGGTTTACATATGATGATTTATTTGAGACTTAAAGGCATTTTATATCTGTTCTCTTATGCTGTGTTGGTCATGGCTTTTAGTGAAACTATGCAACAAGGTCATGCAGTGTCATGTGATTGTAAAGCCATGGAGGAAAGAGTAGAAATCTCAGTTTTGAAAAGTATAAACTCTTTTTTTTTACTTCACATAGATTATATCAACCAGAGATTTTTAAGAGAAAAATTCATTAGGGGGCTTGGTACAGTGCTTCTATAAAACTTCTCCTCCAAAGGACCTGTTATCCTGTAAGAATTTCAATGTTCTTCAATCCAAAGACGTCTGAACGTAGGACATTGAAAGGGATGGTATAGTATTGGTTGAGATGAAGATTTAGCTTTTAATTTTTGGCGAGATACTTAGAAACCACTTTATGAAATGTAAAAGAGCATACAATTCTACGAGAAATTCAAATTTTATTTGATGAAAATTGGTCTTGAAATGACTGAGATATCCAAAAACAAAGTAAAACAAAGCAATCCTAATGAAAGGTAGGTTCCACTTTTAATTAGGGTCACTTCATTTTGGATATCTCGGCCATTTCAAAACCAATTTTCATCACATAAACTCTGAATTCCTTTTAGAATCATACCTACTTTTATATTTCACAGAAGGCTTCTTATTTTCTTAAAAAATGATAGTCAAAAAATGTTTTAAACCTGAAGTCCTATCCCATCCGAAACTTTACCATCCCCTTTAGCTGTAACAGGCAAGCAATTGTGTTGGACATAATACAAAATGTTTTAAGAAAGCAAATATCCTATCTATAACAATAGAGTATTTGCTATTTGCCCTGTCTTATTAAACAAATTTATTTAATGATATTTGTATCATTGTCTCCACATTTTTTTAAATCAGCTTTTTCAAGTTTATTTATCCAACAGAAAGGCCAAGGAAGTTAGAGGCAAGGCATCCATTGTTATTGTCATATATCTGATCAGAGTTTTTGCCAGAAAAATGCTGACTTTCAAGAATAGGGTGCAAATTTATTCATTACATCAAAATAGTACTTAATGAATATGGTTCATGAAAACAGTAATTTGTAGACTGATATGATATTATTAGCTTCTTGTGCAGAATTGTAAAATTATACTCCTACAGTATAGGTAAAAATAATCCCAAAAACTATCAAAGGGATGATATAGTTTTGTTTGAGACCTGGCTTCAAGGTTTGTTTTGTTTTTGTATGAGAAAATGAGAAACCTCCTATGAAGTCTGAAAAACACATAATTCCAAGGGGAATTCAACGTTTATTTGATGAAAAATGTTTTTTTTTTTTTAAATGGCCGATGTAGCCAAAATAAAGCAATCCAGGACCCACCTTTTATTAGGATCACTTTGTTTTACTTTGATTTTGGATATCTCAGTCATTCCAAAACCGATTTTCATCAAATAAGTTTTGAATTCTTCATAGAATGGTATAATGCTCTGTATTACTTAGTATTTCATAAGTGGTTCCTTGGTATCTTGTAGAAAATTAAAAGACCAATCCTCATTCCAACCAATACTATACCATCCCTTTAAAACAAAAGAGGAAAAAAGTTTCATACCTGTCATTTCTGAAAATTAGGTTAAGTCAAACATTAATTGTGATAATTCATGCAATCCATGGCAGCTTAGAGTAAATTTCAACTCGACCATCAAATATTTGTCACAGTAACAGCTGTGGTGGTAGGTACTCAAAACTTGTCAGAATCCTGGGAATATCACGCTCAATCGATTGAATATGAATATGGATCAGAACTTAAACCTATGCCTATGCTTATGCTTGCCATTTGTTCTGTTTGTGTAAACCAATCTGAAGCTCCAAGTAACATGATACCTCTGTTACAATACAATATCACTCATTGTTTTACCAGTAAATCCTTTTCATTTTTTTCAAACTCTATACATGGGTGAAGGATAATTGTGCATTTAGCTTTTTTTTTTTGCCATGGATCCTTGCTGCTATTAAAGAGAGAGAAATGAAGTATATATACTGTGAAAGACGATAATTGTGTCCCAAGAAAACATTGCATATTGTTTGATGGAGTGCATTAAAATCTAACCAACATCTAGTGGTCTGACATGTTTTACTGGGCACACTTCCTTATGAACATCATCCTAGCTTGTGCCCTAACTTTTGGTTAGAGAAGATGCTGCGCTTGCTTGCAAATGACAGCAGGCAGGACTTTGGCATACCACCTGTGCTGTGGAATCAAACCCCCTCCACACATCCCTGCTTCCCCACCCCCCTTTTGTCTTCCCCACCATGTTTGCAGCTGTATGTTATGTACAAATGTCACCTGCCCTATTGATGCCACTTGTCCCCCAGCGTAGGTGTGTATCTACGAAAAGTGGGGGAACCACTGTCCGGTGTACCTCAGCAAACACACTCTGCTCAGACACACATTTGCTCTGCCGATCCCAGTGGGTCGTCTTCTCTCTACCCCTCTCCCTCTCTCTCTCTCTCTCCTTCTCTCTGCATGTCTGTGTGTTGTTGTTGTTGCTTTTTCTCTTTCTCTTACTCTTGCTCTGTCTCTGATGTTGCTGGGTTGATACGGCTGGGTTGTCATGGCGATGATGGGGCAGAGCCCTCTGCAGACTGATGGCTGCTGTATGTTCTTTGCATTTCAGCACTCGTCTGTTTGGTGACACCAATGTTGACCATCACGCCGCGTGACTGGACGCAAAGTGCACAATGTCAGGGCAGCGATTGATTGGCTTCTCGTCTGGAGGACTCCAAATCATATTTGATTTAATTTAAAAAAAAAGAAAAGAACAACAACAGAATGAGTGCTCTTTGCCATATCAAGGTATAGGGCTTCATCATGTTGAGTGTAGAGGGCACTTGTGTGTTCATGAATATGTGTGTCTGTATCTAAGTATATTTGAATGTTTGTGCTGTGTGTTCAGGCATGCAATGTGGAAGTGCATTCTAGAAAGTATGTGGTTGGTTGTGATGCAATGCATTTTTACAGTCTAGAAATACAGGCAAAATGATTTTTCACTGAATATTTTCAAAGTGCAGAATGAAAATAAAAAATGTATCGAGAGGGTACCAGTATTGATGAGCAATCTTGCTTTATCATCCAAAGAAAAAACATTCAAAATCTGTCTTTCAGTGAACAATTAAATTGATTACTGAAAATGTAAGGGAAGTGTGATGATAGTTTGTCTAAAAATTGTATTTGATTATAGTCCCCAACTGCAGTACCTATTGTTGGTTGCTGACCAATGTATGACATTTCATGCCCATGATATCTGCTGTGTTCATAATGAGTTGTTCCATTTCCCCGAGATCAGGTGGGATCAGGAATTCTGCCCAAGCCTGCACCATCAGTGATGATTATTCCAGTTTGAACCTCATTTTTCATCTTTATGTCATGAATGACATTGAGTCCAGAGTCTATAACACCACTGTCTATTTTGGTTTGCCCAACCAATGTAAACAGTTAGTCCAATCCTAGGGCCTTGTAAGATATGAGCCAATTTTTAACACACTCATGATGGCTTTTATGATTTTATAGGATCATTTATGATAGAATTCTATGTTCTTGTAAGTAAGTAAGTAATATTCTCATTCTCTCACAGTTAAATTTAACTTGAATAATAGATTTGAATGTCTGGTGTTCTAATCACCTGTTCATGTATTCTCATTGTCTCACAGAAAAGTTCAACTCGCATGATAGAATTAAATGTTTTCTGTTCTAAAAGCCCATTCATATGTTGTCATTATCTCACCGAAAAATTCAACTCACATGATGGAATTAATATGTTTTCTGTTCTAATAACCCATTCATATATTCTCCTTCCCTCACAGAAAAATTCAACTCCTATGTCACGCTGAAGCTGCAGAATGTGAAGTCTACGACCATAGCTGTGAAGGGGAACCACCCAGCGTGGGAGCAAGACTTCATGTTGTAAGTTTGATCAGTCCCCTCACCCATCCCATTACTCTACCTGTCAAGTCATGGAGAATTTGCTGCATACATGATTATCTTGTGACTATTAGATTAGAAACCCTGATCATCACTGCCTGCCTGATAATGGGAAGAGAATAGGGTGGAATTGGTTAAATTTACGAAATTTGCACAAATTTTCCAATGTAAGAGGAAAATGGGAACTTGAATATGAAAAAAAACCCTGTTGCTACTCAAAGAATCACTTATAAGTTTAGCAGTTGAGAGGCTTTTTAAAATTCTGCCATCAAAATAAACAGTAGCTTGAGGCTCAAAGGAAGAAGTTGTTTTTTGGGTATTTTTTTTTTACTGTGACTTAGTAAACACTACTATCAAATATCATTAACCAAATGACAGAAATGTTTCTGGGACAGGATACTGTGAAACCAAAAATGTTAGCATCCATGAAACTTTCGCAGATGTCGTGAGGAGCCAAGATTCACGAAAGTAGAATGCACACAAATGTTTTTGTCTACACAATGCATTGAATGCCTGTAGCAATTTGCGAAAGCTTCACTCTGAGAAAAAGGCAGTTGGCTCCAACTCGCAAAAGTTACACGTCGCGAATTTTTCTGCATGGTTTTACAGGAGTTTTTTGTTAAAGGTGCATGGTCCCGGTGTTTTAGTCAAATGCGTACGCGGGCGCACGGCACAAGTTTCCTATAGAGACCTATGCTATCAACTCCTCTTTGGCGCTTACGCTGTGGCCCACTTCCCCGAGTCTGAAGAAGTCCGATTCACTGTAGTCAGTGGTCCGATCACAGTTCGGCTCATGATTCGGCTGAGGGGGATGACAGCTTTAGCAAACTTCTTTTGTGATGTCATAATAAGAAGCACATATGCACGCACCCTGGCATTACTATAGACTGCGCGATGCGCAGAGAAGACAACGAAGGCAACGTTACTTAGCGACACCTACGCACTTTACTCTTGATGACAGCTCAACTTTGGTAATCTTCGTATCAATGCTAACGGTGATCGGCGATATCATCAACAGCGCCCTCTACACTACCGGGACTATGCACCTTTAAGTTCTTAGTGGCCATCTTCTAAGAGCACAGAGCATGGGAAAAATGAATACAGTGTCAATATCAATGTTTAAGTATACTCTCAAGAGCTTGACACGGTTACAAGGACTAAGAAGAAGAAGCTAGTTGTTTATCCAGTCTGTGAGATAAAAACGACAACTTCAGCTTTCTTCATGACAGATTCCCATGTATTGCCAAAACTATACTAAAAATACAGCCTTATTTCTATAGAGTTTTTTTTTGTTTCTTTGATTCTGCATTGTCTCCAGATGACAAGTCCATAGGTGTTGTACACTGTAAATGTAGTGAAACTGCATGCACATCAATTCTGTACAATAAATGATATATTGGGTTGAAAATCAACACTGTGCCACTGCAATTTGGATAAAGATTGTATGAAAAAAAATCATGCAGAGAAGTATTGCTGAAACCTACCCCTGCCTAAAGAGACATCAACCTTGCAAACACCTCCACAATTGTCAATTAGATTCAATTTGTTCATGACACTGCACATTAGACCTGCAATACGTCACAATATAAAATAAACACAGTCAAGACTTCAAGATGAATAGAAATTGAATTATCTCATAATTATCAAGCTGTCCAAGCAATGGCTGTGTCTAATTCATAATTGTGTATCATGACTTTTATATAGCCATTGTCTTTCATGCCTTAAAATAAATGAGGGATTATCAGTACCGTTCAATATCAGCCAGTGTGACTGGTTAGGGCAGGCTAAGAGGAACATTCAAAGTGCAAATATAATACAAGCTTTATTTGTTTGTTTGATTGTTTGTTTGTGTGTGTGTGTGTGTGCTATATATAGAGTCATTTGTCATGTACAGAGAACAAAAGTACAATGATCACCTTTATCTTATCGCATTGGGTATGAAATACAATAGGAGAAAGCAAAACAGTTTCAAACAAATAAATATTTGTGTGTGTGGATGCATATGTGTGAAGATGGAGTGTGTGTGTTGATGTGTAGTTTGCTTAAGTGGCAACAAAACAAATGTAAGTTTTAACAAAAGAGCAGTTTTTTTTTTCCATCGGCTGTATTATTGGAGGGCAAAGACCTGGAGGATCTGACATTGGTAGGATGTCTGTGACCTTGGAGAAAGAGCGGATTGAGTTCTTATTTCAAGCACCCATAGAAGTTATTGTGTGCTCCAGAATTTCCGTGATGAGTTCCTGCTCAAGTTGGCAATTGAAATCTCTCTCTCACATTACCCCCCCCCCCAAAGAAAAAAAATGGAGAAAAAGCCACAAGAATGATATAAAAAAGGGTGTTACAATTTTGCGAATTTCATGAGTAGACTGATATTTGTGCAATTACCCATTCCTGAAAATAATTACTACCTCCCATGACACAAACATGCTGTGTATAACAATTATACTTCCAAGGTGGGAAATCACTCATTTTTCTCCTGAAAAGGAATAATACATAGTCTTCAAATCATAGCTGTCAGTGGTTATCTTACGCAAAAACTGTCTCACAGATCCAAATTCGCAAAGCATCATGCTAGAGATATATATGGTGCAAACGGCAGTTGAAAAGTTGAGGGTTAAAAAAAATTAATTTAGGTGAAGGAGGGGATGGGTTGGCAAATAATATGAGATGTGAAGAGTGAGCTTTTTTTATTCTAGAAGACCTCGTATGAGGGTTGTGAAGGACGAATGTACAAAATGTAAGATGAAGATGTAGGCCTAAACTTTACAACGACAGCACACCATCCCGCGGATTTTGAGGCAAGAGGGGCTAAAGACATAGAATCAGGCAAAAGAATGTGATGGTTATACATAGAGAGACAAAGAAATATAAGAGGCCCTGGTTGACAGATCAGCACGAAAATGAGAACTGGCTGATGTGACCTCAGAACAAAAAGGAAGAACGGAGACGAAAGAGAAGAGTAAAGAAAAGAGAACGAGAGAAAAACAAGAGTTGGATAAAAGAGGATATAGCACAGAGAGTCTTAATGTTACCATTCAGATTATTGGCCTTGGAGAGCAAAGGGATAGATAAGACGGGTAAATGTGGGAATGATCTTTTCAGATATCGAATCGATTCTTCCCCCTCCGGCGTTGCCTAACTGCTCCGTCATCTTTTTTGTGTGACCTACTCTCGCTTCCTGTCCGCCTCATGGCATTCGGGGGGAACACGGAAGAGGGTACGAAAGTTCGTCGGATGAAACAAGGATACAGAAAAACATTGGCAGAAACAAAAAGGGGGACAGCGGAAGAGAACGAGACATGGATTTATTCATGCACTTATTTCGTGCCAGTACGGCGTGGACATCGATTGATTGATTGATTGATTTACCTATTCACGTATTCATCCATTACCTTATTTTCCTCGTTGACACAGGGTAACCCTTTAACCTGGACAAAAGTGGGCTTCCTTAGGAGGGGCCCTAATACATATCTTGTACAAAAACAGAATTCTCACAATCATGTAGCCTTAATGTTAGTGGCATCAATAACTTTGACAAATATTCTTCTGTAGACAGTTTTCACTGCAAATTTATAGTAAAACAATACCTACTACAATGCTCCCACTTTGCCCGTAGGCTGATTCCGTAAAAATAGAAAAAAATGCAAGGTCAAAACAGGGATTGTGTTGGATAGATGCAGATGATATTGTTTACGTATACACTTTAGAATTTTCATGCTGTCTCTTTAGCCGTGGTCACACCGGCAACAAATAGCAAAGATTAACTTTGAGAAGTTTCCAATGTGACCGCAAACTTCTCAAAAAACTTCTTGTGAAACTTCTCGTAAAACTTCCCACTCAAACTAGGGAAATTTGGATGCTCGCAACTGAAATTTCACAAAAAATTCTTGAAGTTCAACTCTGCGATCTTTTGCCAGCATGACCGCAGCTAATGTCTCCTCTGACTGTTTGAAATTTTGCAACTGTCAGACCTGCTCTTCAAGATTATTCCTTGGACACAGTTTGAAATACAGTGGGACCTCTATTATCTGGCCATGTAGGAACCAGTGCCCATCCATATAAGCAATTTGACTGGATATTGCAGAAACAATGTTTATATATACTGTACGAGCTGAAATTTTCGTGTACAGATATTTTCGCGAATTGCTACTTGGAGGACATTTTAGCATGTTGTTAATTTCGCGGTTGTGAGAGTCTAACTGAATTTAGTTATTCACACGTTGTTATTTTCGCGTGTTGTTATTTTCGCGGTTCAAGGGCGATTCGTGAAAATAAAACCACCGCGAAAATTTCAGCTCGTACAGTATATGAGTACAAGTAGGCTGTCAACCCAGTTGAACTATGTAGGTATATGCCACAACAGTACTGTAATTTAATGCTGGCCTACTTGAAATCATGGTCATAAAATTGAAACATTTTACTGTCAAATTTACAATGTACATCATGTTTCTGTGGGGAATATCAAAGGTAAATGGCACGAGTTTTGTAGGAGTTTCAGTTGTATTTAAGATTACTTTTATATATTTTTTGTCTTTGCTGCTTGGAGGCATCCAAGTATGAGAGGGCCATTTAATTGGGGTCAGACTGTACATAAGCCTTCTCACATGATTGTAGGGTATATTTTGCATAGTCTTCCTATGCTGTCAAGGTGAATACTTTTTACTTCAAAATAATCATGAAAAGCACACTCGTTTGTCTTTTGTTGCACTTACAACAAATTAATCAAGTACTGGAGTTGCTCTTGAATTCTTTGTGGGACAGTGTGAAATACATAAACTGTATTGGATGATAATGGGCATATCCTGCATAGTGGTGGTATCCCTATGCTATCAGAATGGGTACCTTGTATCATTTCAAAGTAATCATGAAAACATGCTTCTCCTGTCTTCTGTTGCACCACTTAAATTCTTTGTGGGATAGTGTAAAATACATAAACCGTATCGCGTCATGTTAATGGGGCATATTCTGCATACCGGTAGTGTCCCTATGCTATCAAATTGGGCACCTTATGTTTCAAAGTAATCATTAACATGCTCTTTTAGCCTTTTCTTACATTGACAACAAATACATTGAATTGCCTCCATGTCATATGGGAGATCAGAATTCAAAAAAAAAGTTGTGCTCACTTCAGATAAGCAATTCAAGGAAGCTGTACTGAGTACCACATATCTTGGTTTCTTTGGCCCAGAGATGGAAATCAGAATTCGAAGCGTTTTGTTTACATCAGTTCAACAGATGAAGAAGAATGCTCAGCAGTGTGTCCCTGATGATGTTTTTGTAAAAGCATCGACAAGAAAAAAAGAGATCTAGGTGTTTAGGATTTACACATGAAAACAGATCCCTTTGGGAAAGCAGGGTCGAAGGCTAAATTGAGAAAGAGAACGAGAACAGCGGCTAAGAAAGAAAAAATGGATGGAGATGCCACATTCTGGCAGGTCCCTCATCAGGGTGTTTGAGCAAACCTTGGAGGGATTCATGGTAGTCTGTTGCTTTCACAGACTTTCTTTAGAACATGAAATATACTGTGATTGCATCAACAGAAATTTCAACAGCACAACATCCCTTGGCATTGAGTTTTCAACAAATCTTGAAGACAAGAAATACTGTCCTGAAGACATTTTCCAAATAATGTCAAAAGTTTGAAAAGTATGAAGACTTCACTTTGTAAAAAAAAGAAACACCCACAACAACAACAAAAAAGGTGTTTTTTTCCATGCCTGGAAGAAATTTTTGGTAAAAAGCAAATGCATTAAATTTTTTTACAAGTGCAGAACTACAGTGTAGTGAAGCACATGGTAATTTTCACATCTCCTATGAAGAGGTTCATGCATGGTTCTTTTTTACAGGTTTTTGTATTTTGTCATCATATTCAATATTGCTTCTGAAATTGCACTATAAAGGAGATGATGGAATATCAGCTCAGCATAGTCAATATTATTTCACTTGAAATTCAAATACAGATAATCTGTGGATGATGGGCTGTGCTTTCTGGATATATACGAAGAATTTGAATGCAAGCACAGATTAATCCATTTTATCAATTTGACTTAAAGCTGCTAAAATCTAAGTAATGATCAAAATACCAGGTATATGTGATAGTGTTGATAATGTTTTGAGAGATAATCTTGTAATATGTAATAAATGTATCATTGGAAAGATATATTTCTATTTGAAGATGACCTTTTATACACAAAAAAAAGTTTGAAAATGGCATTTATTTGTTTGTGTGTTCAAACTCCTCATATATTTTCCCATCTCCACTACATGAGAGATGTTTTCTGAGTTGAACTCTCATGTGGGAATTGAATGGCCTGATTTGTCGGATTCGAGGTATGCACCGTATGTACCTCTGATGTGGTATTTTGATTTGGAGGGACAAGATTCAAACTGTCTGTGCTCATACTCGGCAAAGTAGAGCGCGAGACCGCTGCAGAAAAGTGATAGTGACAGGCCTTATGCCGTAACATGGATGGAGCGTTTTGGCTATTACCGGTACTCTGTCGGTGCGTAGTTATCAATACCCGATGACATTCTGTGCTTCACATTCCTTGATGTGCATGATCAAACTAGCATTGAAAGTGCAAGATGTGAAGGTTCAGACACCACATTTAATAACAATATTTTCGTTCTCCTTTCTTTCGGTCTTGGGCTGGGAATATTTTCATAGCACACATCCTGGAGGGGTAGGCAAGTGGACGCTAAAACCACTCGTTGGTTTTTTTGGGGTAGAGAATGCATGAGATGCACTGGCCTGTTTTGGTGGGCCCCCCTGGGGCATTTTTACAAGAAGGCTTTGGTGGAGGGTGGGGATAGCATGGCAGGTGAGTTTGACAGGAAATTACTGCAGACAGAACAAACACGGATGGCTGACTGCGAGACGGCGTGGTCCTTGTCGTGGCGCGGCTGAAATACGTGCTGCAGCCTTGTCATATTGTTGTCAGCAGCAGGGATTGCACTTTGAATCCCGTTAATCACGGCAAATGATGGCATATACTTCTATGTATTCATTTTGATGTTGTCGACCAGCTCTCATCATCTTTGTTTGACTTGTCAAGACAATAACAAGTAGTTCAAGTGCCTTCATTTTTTCCCTCTTGTTTCTTCTCTCCATATCATGCACAAAGTCATACTTTTGATGTCAGAAAAGCCTTTTATCTTTAAGTTGCCTTGAAACGAAAGAAAAAAAAATCATGTTTCTTGAGCAAAAGGAAATGCGATAATGCTTTTCCAACCGTGGATGTGACAGTTCGCATCGTTCATGATTGTGTCAATATGAGGAAGAACAGAGCAACTGTGATGACAGGGAGTGTTTGTTTGTTTGTTTGTTTGTTTGTTTTTAGGGGGCGGGGTTGTACAAGAAACTCACATTCAAGAAACTCAGCATCTCCACCGACATTCCCTGGAAACTACCCCTCCCACTTGATTTTACATCATATTTCTTGCCCTTGTAGTATTTTTTTTTCGACTATTTGAAACATTCAAAAGTGCCATAATTTTCTTTTAGTAGCTATAGTTAATTCTTGATCATGAGTGCTCCCGGTGGCTCATTCAAATTTGTCTATGTTCTCGCCATTTTCATGTCAAGATGTTTTTTATGCCTCCGCCACGAAGTGGTGCCGGAGGCATTATGTTTTCGGGTTGTCCGTCCGTCCGTACGTACGTCCGTACGTCCGTACGTCCGTCCGTACGTCCGTACGTCCGTCCGCTTTCGTTTACGCGATAACTTGAGTAATATTTACTGGAATTTTACCAAACTTGGTCCAAGTATGAAGTATGATGGGGCAACAATTTGATAAGATTTTGGGTGAAATCGGCTAAAGGTCAAAGGTCAAAGGTCAAGGTCAAATCATGAAATTGTATCCGTTTACGCGATAACTCAAGACTGTATAGAGCAAATTTCACCAAACTTTGTTGGAGGATGATATTTGATGGGACAATTACTTGATTAGTTTTTCAGTGAAATCGGACAGAGGTCAAAGGTCAAAGATCAAGGTCAAATCCTAAAATTTATCTGTTTATGTGATAACTCAAAACTGGATGAAGCAGCTTTCACCAAACTTGGTCCAAGGATGATGTATGATGGGACAATTAGTTGAGTAGATTCTATTGACATTGACAAGAGGTCAAAGGTCAAAAGGTCAAGGTCAAATGCTAAAAATGTTGCTATTTCCCCCATATCTATGCAATGCCCGCAGTTATTTTCTTGAAACTTAGTGTAGACATGTACTACTGCGTAAGGATTCTCCAGAGGGAGTTTCATGTCATAAGGTCAAAGGTCAAAGGTTAGATGAAAATGTTGCAATATCACTTTTCTCGCAAATGGTTCAATGTATATCTTCATGGAACTTGGTACATATGCATGTACTGACTGGCAGGGATTATCTAGGGAATTTAAGGGTCATGGGTCAATAGTCAGGGGGTTCAAAGGTCAAGGTCAACTCCTCAAAATGTTACTATTTCTCTCATATACTAGTATATGCAACGATTGCATTATTAGTTTTAAAATTTAATATATGTACATGTATTACTTGATGGAGATTCTCTTGGAAATTTCCAGCCAGAAGGTCAAAGGTCAAAGGTTATGGGTCAAAGGTCAGGTTTGAATAAAAAATATATATATTTTGTACTGTAATTACACTCTTTCTTCATACCTTGAAAATTATACTCAATGCATTTAACTTATAATAAGGTCGGTCAGAAGTCAAGTAAAAATTTTCAATTCCCCAAATATGTGTACCTGCACTCTTTAATAGACAATTATAGCAAACCCAGTTCGTGGAAAGTGAACATTCAAGATATTTTTGACAAACCTGTTATTTCGATATTTTGCCAGTTATGTGAAACTGTCATCACACATTGTGAAGACATCGTACTATACACCTATTGGGAGAATCATGCATTATGGCGGAGGCATCAGTCGCCTTAGCGACATTTCTAGTTTTTCCTCTTTTTTTTTGCCATTTCAATTTCCTCGCCTTCCCCTCCAAGTCGACAAGTGGCTGCGACCGAATCCAGATCAGTTCACGAGGGATATCATCTTTGTTGCACATTGATTTATATTGGGGAGGAGTGTTTTCTCTTTTTTTAATAAAAACTCGCACCCGGGCAAGCTCACCATCCGCATCTGTAAATGAGAGGGTCTGTTCTGATTGATTTGAAGTCTCCCGGGCCTCGTGGTACCCTGGGTGAGCTTTATTTGTGTGATGTGTGACGATGATTTATCTGGCCTCGGCAAAACCAGCAGAAAGCCAAAATTGCTATTTGAGTGTGAGGCAGAGAGAAAGGAGGGAATTAAAACGCATAAAAACGAATATTTTCGTCGGTTGTCTCGGCTGACAATCAATTTGGGCCTGGCGTTTTATGAGAGATGCTGTGCAGTGCGGTGCATTGTTAAGGCACCAGGATTCCCACAAGTCCTTGTCACAAAGTACTTCCAGGTCACTGGGTCATGGGGTCAAGATTGCCTTTAATGATAAAGACACTCTTGAGTATTAGGTCAAAGTTGTCCTTGCATTATTAATTTAGAAGACTGTTATGTGATGGCTTCATTTCTAACTTTCAGTGAAACGATGTAAAGTAATTTGATCATGCAGGTATGAAATTCTTGGCATATCAGTCATTCTTTGCTGCTGTTATTTCATACCTTGTAGAGGTAAAATGAGAAAGGTAGGTGACAACTCTAAAATGCATCATTATTGCAGTTTATTGCCAAAGTAATTGCACTGACAAAGATGTAGCAGAGGATTCCAGTTTCAAATTACGAAACTAACTTGATAATTGGATGAAATTTGGTGCTCTCCTTAAAATGAGCATTTTTTTCTTTTCCCCATACCATCACTCCTCTTCACCATTACGTGACTTACTATTTTCAGAAAAGTGAGGAAGTTTTTCTAGAACTTTTTGACAGCAAAATGCTGCTGAATCATGACCTCAGTCCACGGACAGACTTTTTAGTTTCAGACCTGTGCAGACAGGCCACTTTAGGGAAACCATGACAACAGAGGCTAGTACAAACGGGTGACCTTTCTGTACAGATCGAGTCATGGCGGCCATATTGAATTTAAGCAGACCTGTTTGAACAAGACTATATCATTATGATGTGCATTGAGCTGAGGCCAAAATCAACACTAAAGGGAATAAAGCGTGTCATTACAATGTATGGACACAGAGTCATACTGTAGTTGTGGAAATGGTTGCTATTAAACACAGGTGGTTGCAATGACAGATTTTACTGCACTTGGGGAATTCCCTATGGCTGAAACAGAAATGCTTTGTGTCATGAAGTGCTGGTCCCTGTGTGTTTTCCCCAAGTCTATTTTGACCACAGGTGTACTTGAAAAGGATATTAAAATGTGGTAGGACCGCCAAAAAAAAAAAAAAAATAGAATAGCTGAGCATTCAATCACTGCTTTTAAATCCTACAAATCATTGTATGCAAAACATTGATACTTAAAAAAATCATCATCTTGCTCATTCTCATGTGTATGAAGAGTGCATTCTGGCCTTTTAGAAGCAAGGAAAAAAAATGAAGCTAGGCATTCAAAAACTCTGAATCCAGTAAGTTTTTGTACCCAAACTTTAACACTTTGTTAACATCTTATGCATTCCAATTCAAAAAAGAAAAAAAGAACACCTAACATTAAACTTCAAATTGCAAAGGAGATAAAACTGGAAGTTCAAAACTTTGGAATATGGATATAAGATTTCTATATGCCTACTAAAAATACTTCATGACCCTCCCTTTTACTATATCTTGCTGGGATGAGCGTGGAAATAAGAATGGAGAAATTGTGCCTAGGAGATTGATAATAGTGAGTAAACCTGGCATCATCTTCCCATGCATGTATAAACGCTTCAGAGGATGACTTGGGTGAACAAAGCATTTATTTTTGCAGAAATATCATATAAGTCGTATTTGATTTTTTTTTTAAAGAGTGGGGAGGAACATCTTCTCCATGCTGAACCAGAATATGTAAATGAGCAATAAGGGAGTAAAAGTGGACCTGTCAAACAGAAGTGAACACGACGACAACAACATTGCAAGATGCAACATTCCTCGGGCAGTGAAATGCAACACAACCTGACCGCACGGCATCAGTCTAGGGCTTCTGAATAGCCCAGATACCAAGATAAAGAGTGTATAGAGCACACCAATATTAAAGAAGAAGGAAGAGGAGGAGGAGGAGAGAGAGAGAGAGTATCAAGAAAACAAGAACAGAACACATCCAGCCACGTGAGGTTATGCCACTTTACAACAAGTGGGAAATGTTGCCTATTTAAGTATTAAAGCATTTCAAGGGAAACAGACTATAAGAGAAATCTACGTCGTAGCGAAAGAAGGTTGGAATGATTTGATTATATGTGACCCGCTACAACAAAAGGGTCCAAAAGTCGGGAGAGGACAATTTTCTGAAAATGGCATGGCATAATTCCCTTACTCTTCTACTTTAATTTCGTATGTAACACAACTCATTACAGTACTCGGTTGCGGAAATATCGATGATTTTATTAGCGCATGTCAAGTGGTTCTGGAGATCAGAGTTTCGAGAAAAATGCCTTCAAAGTTTTCCTTCCCACGCTATCATGATCAAGAGGAGGCGAGACAGTTTTCACTACTTGACAATAGAAGGTGTGCTCCTGGCAACCTCCGCGATGCTCATTCAAGCTTTAATAGCGCCAGTCATCTACGCACGACCAATCAGTAATCAGGACGCCACGCACTGACCAATAAGATAACTCCCTCGTTGCTAGGGGTAGAGTCTAGCTGCGGCGCTAAATCCAAATCTTCGGACACGTTTCTGTTACGTTGAAAGTCGGAAAATCAAGGCCCAGAAAAACGCTGATTTCTTACCTTTCCTTTGATCATTTTGCTTCGAAATTTCTGCAGATAATAGACAAAACATTAGACTACAAAATTATGCCAAAAACAGAAATCTGGTTGTTTTGACCAATTTTGATGATGTGACTTCAAACTCGTTTTTCTCAGCTCATCCGTCAGCGACTTTAGGATCCTTTTGTTGTAGCGGGTCACATATATCCTGTACCAGAACTTACTGCACAGGATACAAAGCAGTATCAAATATGAGCTAAAGAATCATTGAAAGCATGTAAAGAGTTTGTATCCGTTTTCTGATAGTTCCTTGAATGGCAAAACCAATTGGTCAATGACACAAAGAATTGCTCATTCTTTTGATCTGACCTCTCTCCTCTCAAAAATTTTGGACTTTCAGCTATCTGTTGGAGTAAACTGAAGGAAATGAACGGCAAACAAAACTAGTGGGTTAAAAAGACATGAAAGCATTCAGAATGTGTTGCAGAATTTGGCAGGACTGAGTAGGCTGTGCATCTGAAGAGTATTCTGCTTCAAAACTGGCAATAAAAAATTGCTTTGGAAGCCAGAAAAGTTCATGGCACTGAACCACCTTTTAACAGGTTGACTTTTTCAAAGTGCAGTCTCCCAATCCTATCACCAAATATGCACCCTGTCCTGACGTGGGGACTTGTGCTCATCGCCTATTTTGTTCTCTTTTCTTCTTCTTCTTCTTCTTCTTTTTTTTCCGAGAAATGTCTCTTTACAGATTTCCGAGCCCTTTCAGCAGTCTAGGCAAATAGAAAGAAATGGAAATATAGAGTAAAGGCAGTCGTCTCAAATTCAAAAAAGAAAAAATATGAAGAACAGAAAGAGAGCAAAAAATAGATAAAAAGAGACAAACAGCCATCCTTGGAGGCAGGATTGGTTTCCGGTTTTGACCGTTCCCCCGGGGTTTGGCCCCGAAATCGGGTAAAGCATGATGATACGGAGTAATCGCGATTGCCACCGAAAATCTTGAAGTCTTGGATTCCGTAGGCTGGGCTCTGCCCACATTTGACGCACTTTACGGGATCAACTTTCAGGTGAAGATGTGGACAGGCTGTGTTGATGAATGATGGTCGGCAGCATTCCTTTCTTTAATTATGAATAAAGAAGAAAAAGTACAATATTTCATTTAATTTCATAGAAACTTGTTACTGTGACGCAATAGTTTCCCACTGCGTATGTTACTTTTTGACCAGCTCAATCTTATGGAAACTATAAAAAATACATGAGTAATATTATAGTCCTTAACATTCTGTGTATAACTGACTTGGTTTTTTATTTCAATATTGGCAGAGGAATTACCTCACAGTAGATTTCAAGTCTTTCCCATTCTTACTCTCAAGAAGACTTATATGAAGATACCGGGGATTGCAAAATACCTGTAATGGAGCAGATTTACAGCATGATTACTTTAAAAATCGACAGTAGACATGGAAATTGCTGTAGTTTTCATGTAATATTCATCATTATATTTTAGATGTCAGTTTTCTTATGATCGTGCACCCTTTTTTCTTTTTTTTAAAGATGTAATCCAGACCAGTTAAAAGTTAGTCTGAAAAGAAAGAGTAAAATATGACAAGCACAGCTGGGAAAATTTGATCAAATATCAGAGGAAAAGTAAGGAAGTGATGAAGTTTCAAATATTTGCTTTTTTTTGGCACAACAGTTTATGATCAGTTGATATGAGATATGGCTATAGATAAATCTGTCACTTAAAAGAAGTAGTAGTTCACATGAAGTCACCCAGTCTGAAATTTGTACATCTCCTTTAGATATGAAATAATTGTCGGGGGGGGGGGGGTATTTTTGCTTTAGGAACCTGCATATCAGCGCCTCACCTTGAACCCGTGGGGGGGGGGGGGGATGCAATGTAAGGTCAAGCCGTGGATAAGGGATCACTGAGCAGGTGTCATTGAGTGCAACAAGATGTAGGGATGGATGCAAATTAATTTCTACTGCCATTATACAGGTGGTGGCTCATTGATGAAGTGTTCATGGTTTGTTTGTTTTTTCTTTTATTTTCCTTTGGGAGAACTTTGTGTGTGTGTGTGGGGGGGGGGGGGGCTAGGGTGAAAACTGCAAAAGGTCAAGCGGCAGGTAGAGGATCGCTAAGCAGGTGTCATTGAGTGCAACAAGGTGTAGGGATGGATGCAAATCAATTTCTACTGGTGTACAGGTGGCCTGTTGATGAATTGTTCATACAAACAGTATAAAGAGAGAGAGAGAGAGAGAGAGATGAGGACAGCAAATGGTTTTAATTAGGTGCTACTTATTAGTGTAATAAGCATGGCCTTTCCCTCTTCATGATATTTGCATACAAAGACCTACCAGATGTATTCAAATGGTGTCTATATGTCACACATGGCTAGGTGTAAGCATATTGTGTCTTACATACTCCATCAAACAGTGGTAAATGTGGTCAGTGACTCTCTACTTGAAACAATCAGTTTCTATGCACATTTGGTGTGAACTTCTCCTACTTATGTACCTTTATCACCATAACTTTGGGGGAGGGGGAGAGTTGTTGAATTGTGTTTGATGATGCCATCAACCTTGTCATTTATCATCAGCCAGATATGCTGCAAACCTTGTCTATGGTAACTTGAGGAGTAATGCTCAAAGGATTAAAACTATTCTGTCTAGCCATTCTATTGAGGTTGCACCGGTCAGAGAAAGATGAGAGCTAGTTTCTGTCTGAATCATGCAGCCTCAGTTGGACAGAAATGGGCTATCTGATAATTGCTACTGGACCAGAGGGATGAGCAGTAGGGACCAGTGAAATGGTGATATTCTAGGACAATTTATGGTGATGAAACTGATCTACTCATTCCATTTCAGGCAGAATTTCCCTCGTTTCAAAGTGACTCCTTTCTTGCACAAAGCAAGTGAGGACCAGCTGGAAGAGGATTTTGCTTCTTGTAGCTTATAGCTTTGAACTTGTCTTGTACATGTAGGTATCTACTTGAAGAACAATGAATGTTGACAATGCAGTAAATTCATCAGTATTCAAATGCTCATATCTTAAAGTAGACTGGATACCTCTGCGGGAACTCGAAGGAATACTCCATGAAACTCATGAAAATGCAGTTTTCTTCATATTTTTTTGTCATTGTAGATTGGGGTTGTTGGTAGGCAAGATGTTTGAAAATGGTGTATTGGTGAATTATGATATTACATGGACCTTACAAAAGGTTAAAGAGGATGGTTAATGCAAAATTCAGGCTACATTTAAAAGTCACATAACATGCAGTCTGACTGTAAGAGTTCTGTATGGAGGCAATATCTTACATGAGGTCATCATGTTTTTTTTTTGGGGGGGGATAGGATGAAAAAAGAGAAAATGATGATTTTTGTTTTGTTTTGTTTGAGGAGGATAGGATTATGAAAAGAGTTTTTTCTGGTGGAAAAATTATTTCTATTTCAGTTAGATGATTTTCTGAACGACAGTGAATGTTTCATACATGACCATAGGTATTTTTAGCCCACAGTGTGTATGCCACAATATGTATATGAGATAATACAAAATTCTTTGAAAATATCTCAAATGATTTTTCTTTGTTTATGTATTAGAAGAAAGGACTTACGTACTGTACATGCATATTGTATGTGGCTGATACAAGCGTTACTTAATTTGTCATCTGCAAATTTGGTGACCGGCAAGAGTGCTTATACAGCCTGCGTTAAAAAAAAAAAAAGAAGCATGTGTGTGTACTATCAGGATTATGGTTGAGACACAGAAAGACTGAAGGGTCGCAGAAAAAAAAATGCACTCATAGTTGCTTTATGTGAAGAGGGCATGCCACAGACATAACAGTGCAGCTTGACAGGTCCCAGATTTGGAAGTTTTTATTGCATGTGGTCACATGAATAGGTCTGAGTTTTGACAGTAAAAGAAAGATAGAAAAAAAAAGAAAGCTGGAATCACAAGGCAGGTAGTTTATATCTAGCTGACAAGCAGTCGAAGTGGCTTGTTTTATGAGACATCCTTGGTGGTGGGAAGATTTAGGTGTCTCCTGAGGTAAACATTATCTAACAGTTGGGCGTGAATACGTGGCAGAATGATTCTCAGGGATGGTAGGAATAAAACAAGACAAAAAAACAGCAGTCGATCGATGTCTTATTAAACAAAAAGCCGGGGGGTGGGGGGGAGATATACTTTGGTTGCAATAATATGCAGTAAGTCATCACACTGAGGGGAACAAAGAATGTAATAAAGTGTTGTTTGTGACATTACTAATTTGTCTATGCCTTTTTGATTTAGATTTCAGTCTGTAATTCATTAACTTTATCATTCTGTCTATAAGAAATGAATTCTCCTTTTCCTAATACCATGTGCTTAAATTGTAGAAGGCTTTTTAATACGCTCATGAGTTGCTCTTCATTTGTTGCTCCAAAATGACGAATAATGTTATCATTGTTCATATTTTGTTTGCATTGTAAGATAGATAAAAAAAATATGTAATGTATGGAAATTGATTATGGCCTGTGTATACCTAGGGACCTTGCTATTAGTTCATTGAACAGTGTTTAGCTTTTTTACCTTTGTGCTCATATCTTTTCTATTCTTATCTTTTTATTCCCTTTATCATTTTAGTTCATCAATCTTGCAAGATCAATCTCATGGGATATTTCTATTTGTACATCAGTACGTGTATAAACGTGTATAGTGTCTTTATCTATACCTGTCTACTCTATTTATCTATTTATCTCCCTTCTTCTTTCTCTCTTTCTCCATATCTCTATTTATCTACCCATCTACTTCTCTTTCTCTATCTATCTATCTATCTATCTATCTACCTATCTATCTATCTACCTATCTATCTATCTACCTATCTATCTATCTACCTATCTATCTATCTATCTGTCTGTCTATATATCTATCTATGTATCTATGTACACAGTGTATCTATGTGTCTATCTCTTTATCTCTGTCCATCTCTTCATCTGTCCCCATCCATCTCTCTCTCTCTATCTCTCTCTCTCTCTCTTTATATATCCATCTGTCTATCTCTCACTTCATGGTTGCATTTTCCTTCTTCTGACTGTTTGTTCTGATTATCCATTCTCATGTTCATTCTGTGCTGCAGTGAGACCAACCAGCTGAATGTGGGTCTGGTTGTAGAGCTATGGACCAAGGGTCTGATCTGGGACACCCTTCTTGGGACCGCCCTGGTGCCTCTGAGAGGGGTCAAGCAGTCAAGCGAGGTAAGTCATATGAGAACCCCTGTGACACATCTACACAAGAAAAATGGGCAAAATGGGCGTGAATTGGGCCAGGTGACTGAGAGTATGTGGGCTGTAAAACATGATATATTCGCGGCGTGAAAATTTCGCGAATTGGAGCCAACGGCCTTTCTTGCAGCATGAAATTTTCGCAACTTGCCACTGGCATCCAAAGCACATTATGTAGGCAAGAACTTTTGCGTGCATTACAATTTTGTGGATGTTGCCGCTCGCGAAATTCACGAAATTAAAATGCACGCGAACATTCCTCATTTTACAGTATTCGGCAAAGGGTGTCATCATGCTGTAGCATTGTGCCAGACAACGAGAATGAGAAGCAAACCATAAGGAGACATGGAAAAAGACCACCGGCCCCTCCCAAAAACGAACAACAGAGCAGATTTCACTTTGAAAGGTTTTGATATGATGAGATGTACAGTAGTTAGAAAGCAATGCAGTCGCATAGCCACCTGTGGATTAGACTGTCGCGGAAGATCAAGAAATGCACTTTGGGTTAACGCAAGACAGTGACCCTCGTCATTGGCGACCTTTCATCTCTCGAAATATCCTTGATGCGAGACTAGGTTCTTTCTAAATACTATGTTAGCTATCAGTCTAGATGTTTCTGGTCTGTCTGCATTAGGCTTTCTCCCTCGTAGTGGCTTTAGTGTGGCAAATGTTAGTACACTTTAGCCGTTCAAAGCAGATTCGGTTGCCAGAGATCACATGGCTGAGTCACTTGCAGTTTGATACAGATGTTTGGTGTAACAACATTTATAGGTAACTGGGTTTTTACTCGCTTGTACGTGTGTTCTTTCATCATCAAGCAGAAACAAAATGTTGTAGTCACTTTTTATAGATGCTGCTTCCAATAGGAGTGATGTGTTTGAGCTGAATTTCTATTCAAATTTATTCAGGGTTTCCATTGTACAGAATGCAGTTTACTGTACATGCATATTTTCAAAGTCATTGATTGGTGTATGATCTGCATGGAACGCATTTTTGTCTTTGTCCAAAAAACAAAAGCAAAAATAAAAGCAGATAAGAGTACATGTTCCCCATTTATCTGGAATGCTAAGAAATAGAAATGAAAAGGTAGTAGGGTCTCCCATCAAAACTCCACACCTTGCTCAGGCATGAGATATGTACACTTTTATTCAAAGAAATACAAACTATGAAATGTGAGATGCATTTTATGTAATATATGGCAACAAGTTTATATGTCGTGAAATGTAATGTAAAACAAAAGGGATAAGTGTACTAGTATGTGTTTCATATGCCACCTAGGGCTTCCATAAAGATATCATTCATGCTGTGGGACCACAGCGTCACACATCGCTGAAATGAAAAATATGTGTTTCCGATGTCCTAAACTGAGGGTAGATTTTGAAAGGAAATGTCTCCAATCCCCCAAAGTTTTGTTTGCATTCAGGCCAAGATTGAAGGTAATCCCAGTCTCTGGTCACTCTTATCTTTAATGTGTTGAACGGTCTCGTGATGATAAGCTTTGACGTCAAAGCAAGAAAGAGAAAACAATCAGGTGAAATAGAAATTCATGGAAGAGGGACTTGCTTGACAGATAGGAGTCGCATTTTGCTTCCTTCGGCAAGCAGAGACGGTAATTGGCACACAAAAGAAGGGGGAAAAAAACATCAACTACCACCACCCACACCCCCATGAATCTATGATTGCAATTTAGTCATGAGGCTGCTGTCACCACCGTGGAATTACAATTGGACGCAAGAATCTGTCTCGCAGACAAATGTTATATATCTCATATGTGGGAGCCGACATCTGACGTTGGCTTTCTCGGTAACAATCAGTCCATCAAAATGGTCAGTGATGGGTGTCGGACCAAAGACTATTGTTGATACTTTCCATGGCAAGCATTACTCCCACACTCCGCCCCATCCAATCACTATATATTCCGTCCCATCGTGGTGGTCACGGTCGAGATGCTTCCGCCAAATGTAACAAGGCAGGGCTAAACTCTCAATTGGTTTAAACCGCAACGTTACCATTATTTGCACATATAGCTTAGAGAGAGTGTCAGGTATGGTAAAGACGGGGTTAAAGCAAACAGCTGGGCAACCCTTTGGTCTCTTCATGAGCGATATCCTTTGGGGGAAAGAAGACGGGGCGATTGCCCAAATTTGTGTTCCGGCAAACAGCCAGCAGTTTGCTTCTGATGCTCTGGTCTAATTACCTCATTAGCGCCAGCAGCTGCTGTAATGTTTGTGGTTTACGACTTTGCCCCACCCCTTGGTTATTTAAGCTGACTTGCTCCTGCCTGATAGTCTAAAAAAGATCTGCTTCTTCCATCCTGAGAATGGCTGAGTATCAATCAATTTCATCCTCTCCCAACTTAAAGGGGAAATCCCCATTTTCCCCCATCTTGTGGAAAGCTTCCCTAATATTTTCACACAATGCCACTGCATAAGCAGCATTTGGTATGAGAAAAGCATGTGCCTGGCTTTGAGGTGAAATTCTAAGTTATGCCATGCAGATTGTTTTTTTTAAAACCCCTCTCCTTTTCATTGAATGCTACACAGGTCTTTCAGATTTATCATCACATATTCTGATATTCTCCTGTTGATGTTTTGTCATAGCCAATTTTTTCCTCTGAAAAATTTGCTTGATAAGTGCATCACTACATGTTGCAGCAATTCCTCAATTGACATATGTTGTTCAATGTGCCGTTGTTGAGAGCCGGGGTAATTGTTTCTGACAGCTAAAACTTCACCTTGGTTCATTGGGCTCAATCTTTTCAACGTGCATTTCTTCAGCCCAGAGGCTGAAGAGAGTACTTTCATTTTTTTTTCTTATTCGACCACAGTCAAACATAACACAGTCCGTGAGATATATCCACCTGTTGATTTAGACCACCTGCACAATTGTGTATTCATGAGCAAGTAAATGTGAAGTCTTTGCGACTGATTTCTCATTCCCACAATACTGCAGTTTTTTCTAACAGCAAAATAAAATCATGGGATGTCATCATACCATACCTGCCAACTGTTCCCACTCAATCGGAACATTCCTACTTCTTAGGGAGGAAAGAACTTCATTCAATCTCGTTTTCCTATTTTTGTCAACATGTGCTCATAGTTATGTATGGGAGATGAGTAAAAAGTCCTTCTTCTTTGGCATTATTTTCTTCCACTTATTCCTATTTCCTTAATGTAAGGTTTGGTAGGTATGTTAAACTATTGGTTGCTCTTGATGATAATGATATAAAAAAAAAAATTGTGCTTAGACACAGTTGCACTAAGTATCTTTGAGAAAGAGGCCTTCTTTCAGCACCAGTTTTCCAAGGTTCAAAATGGTGCCCACAAGAAGGGAGAGGAGGTGGTAACTCTTATTGGATTGCTTGTCTGATTTGGTCATTGAGAAGTCCCGAACATTTTCGCGGATAGATGGTGGATCATTTTGCTTTGACAAGAATTTGCGTAATTTGATTTCATGTCCAATACCACAGTTCCAGCACAAGAGCAGACATGAAAGTCTGTTGTGGGTGAGTCCTCTTCTCACTCTGCGTAAATTGTATTTCAAGACTCTTCTCCAGAACCATTTCCCCCCCCCCCCATTTTTTTTTTTGCTCGGGAAGTGGGCCGCGGAGCGATGGAATCATGATGACGCTTCTCCTCAATTTAAGTTTGCAGCCAACGCGTGCCGGCACCTGCACGGATAAGACCCGCTTGTTGCCGGGATCATCGCGGGATCAGATTCTCATACGTGTGCCCATAAAGATTTATTTTTATGAGTGCTCATAACCGTTGGTATCCCTCCCCCCCCCCTCTCCCTTATTGTGAGCCTAAACAAACTTCCTAGTGAATTTATATACATTTATAGCCATTTGGCATCATGGGGGCAAGTGCCAAATGAGCATGAAACCCACCCAAATTTCAGTTCAAAATGGGGGGAATGATTTCAATTTTCAAAGTCCATGCGCAAACTTTGCATCAACCCCACTGACATAAATTCTGGCGGAGTCCCCATCCATCTGTGCAATGTTTTAAAAGAGCGACCCACAGTACTTGGCATTCTATTGATGACTTTAGCAGCCTTGATCCCCTTGCCCCTGGAGTTTTGAATTTAAACTTCTAGAGAGAGCCTAATTGATGAAGGTGATGCTGCGTTCAAGGCATCCCCCATAAATAGATTGGTCATCCTTTACTTGCTTTGAAAGATTGCATCATGTTTGTACAAGCATCAAGAAGTAAATTTCAATTTGAGCATTCCTCTCCCTTTAAAAGGGCATTGTACCGGTTTTTTATTTTTTAATATGTTGTTCTTTTAATTCTAAAAGACCCAGCGGTGCAAACAGAATCAAAATTTCATAACGATTTAGTCCGTAATTTCATGTTGAAAATTGAAATTTTTGGGCGAGAATTATGCTAATGAGCTGACGAACCCGGATGTCGTGATGTCACAGGTGCCAAATGTTTCACTGATTACAAGCCCTCGCATACGCGTGCGTTAAATCGTGCCGAGTAGCAGACGACACTTAGGCCCAATTTAGCTAGCAGGCGGCACTTGTGTACTGTCCTATCCATGCAGCTGTCTCAAATTTCGCGGAACCAAATGGCACCAAAATTACAGGATATACTTCTAAGCATATTTCAAAATACCGTATTATATTTGAACGAAATCGGTAATCGAGAAGTATCAATATTGACGCCGAATTTCAAGTTGTCACTAAAAAAAACCTCACTCTTCGCGAGAGATCTTGGTAAACGCGATATGCACAATCTAGAACTGAAGTTAGCCGACTAGTGCTGTGCGAACGGGGAATTTACGCGGGAACTAAATTTAAAAATGTCATGATTTTAGCGATTTGTGTGATTTACGAACTTTATTTTTCATTCAACTTAGCTCAAATAATTTATAAATTGATTTTTTGCTCCCGATTACTTGAAAGATTTGTCTCATGATATTAGACGGCTAACTTCAGTCTGTGCGTGCGCACGCAAGTAGGGCTACTACGCCGCGATCACTCTTGTTTAGTCGTACAGAGCAGATTGTTTTTAGCGACGACAGGAAAGTCGACAACTTCACTTACGCTTCTCAACTTGCGATTTGGTTCCAATTAGCGTGAGCAAGTGGACATGAGTCATAAAATACTTCTTGTGATTTTGGTGCAATTTGGTTGGGTGAATTTTGAGATATCTACATGGATACTAAAACTAGATCTAAGTTAGTCCTTGGTGTTAATACGACCACCATGAGATTTATCTCGACCACAAAAACATTGAAAATCCATAAAGCAGATACCTTACCTGCAAAATTCAGCACAGAAACAACAGGGCCTGCAGCACAAGGGCCTCTAGCGGCAACGCTAGACCTTGGAGTCTGGACTTTCGTCTGGACTTTCTTCAAGTTCTGGCAGCAGGGGTATGTATTGCATACTAAATGTTTACGCTGTGCCTATTATTAGCGCTGTGCACGTACAGCTGTCGACGGAGCGGCGAGTAGAATCTTCTCGGTCCTTGACTGCTCACTAGTCCTAGTCCTAGTTCTAGTCTAGAGTCTATATGTACTGAGTGCCGTTTTCTTCTAACTAGGCGTAAACCGTGATTGCCGTTGACTATTTTTTGGATTTAGATTTTAAGAATCACTCAGTCCTCATCTTCGTTAGATAGTTTGAACTGTGATGTCGAACCATTATCGCTCATCAATGCATAGTTAAGTGCAACGTTACTTACACACAGTTTTCTATGGGCAGCACGTTCGGACAATGATGCCAATTTCATTTTGCATATCTGGAATATCCCCCACAAATTTGATCTAAATAAAAAGCTTTTGAAGAGATTCCTTTTAAAAATTAATAAATATTGTTTAACATGTTTATTTCAGCTCCATATTGCAATTTTACTAAATAACAGTTTTTGCAGTACTTCGTGTGAGATTTCATCAGTAAATTGACATGTGTAGAACCTTTCTAGTTCGTTTTGCTAAAGTCGGAGGTTGGCACCTGTGACGTATGCCAAATTGTGTGGATCGTTCCTTGGCTTGCTCGTTTTCATTTTTTTCAAAAAATCATTACAGGCTTATCCTGGGTTTTAGAATCCTCTCTTTCCAGTTGTAGGCATCAAAAAATGTAGATTAGAATTATCAGACAAGTAGAAAATGTCAGTACAGGTTTCTTTTAAGGTCGCCATGGTGCGAGTTACTTGTACATTTTAGCATTGGATTGACAAATAGTTCACTCTGAATTCTGTGGTGTCCTAAAAGTTGACTTTGTCACAGGGCTTTAAATTTTATGACAAGTTTTGATGATGTCCCCGTTCAGAAAGATGACCACACCTGTGTTATCTTCTCTAGATGTGAAGTTGTTAAAATCTTTCATGTGAAACATACAGTATGTATATTTATATATTTGTTATCATTCCAGATGATTATATTCTTGTGCATACTTTATCCGCCACTCAGTGGTATCATATCTCTCAGATAGCTATAGATATGCAGACTGAAAGAGATGAAGGCCTTGCGCATATATCTATATTTATAGTCAATGGGGTTAGGCTATTTATGGGAACATCTGTGCAATTGTTTTTATGATATGAAGACAATAATGCTGACTGGGATCTAAGGTCAAGTTCATACAATTGCAAAGATAGCCATGATAAATTCTGCAGTATTGTGTACATATAATCTCAGATTAACTGTTATGGTAAAGTGAAGAGTAAGTTGATATTTGGTATTGTTCACCAGTACAAATATTCATCTTGCTGCTCAGAATTCTCATTCCACCAGCAAGTCCGCATCGTGATGTCGTAACCCTTGAGACTGTTCTGCAGTGAGTGGTGTACCAAATTGTTTGCAAACTTTGCGATCACAGACACCTGTCCTGACTCAGTCTCAAGAAGATCATGGTTTTATGGTCTTAAAAATCAGTAGACTTGCGTGGCATGATGTAAGACTAGACATCAAGTGCAAGAGGTGGAAGTACACTGTGTTGACGTGTATGGCAGACGAATATGAGATTCATGTTAGGAGATGGGATGACTGTACAGGGAATAATTTTCAAGTTCAATTTGATAAGCAATTTCAGCCAATGAATAATATTTCAAATGGTATCCTGTACATTTCTCTGGAAGAAAACTGCGTCACAAAAAACAGTCTGTGTAGCAGTGATATAAAAAATGCATGGCAAATTGCGATGCAATACCAGAAAAAATTATTCCCTGCTGTAGAACCGTGCCACAGCAAATATACCTCCTGAAACGTGCATCTGTACTGTTCACTTAAAAATTAAAGATAAAAAATGAGGAGGGAGTAGATGAGCTCTGTTGTAGCATTTTTTTTTTTCTTTTTTGACAGGAGTGAGCAGGGTTTGTCAAACTTGGCTTTTCACAGGAGCCACTCAGTCTCATCTTCTGCCATCCCTGGCTTGGGGTTGCATAAACAAACTTTTTTGTCTGTCGGTTATGTATAAGGTCTGGGGAGGAAAAGATAAACATTGCTTTGTTGTTGTCTTTTGTTATTATTTCTTGGTACCAAACATCCCCCAAACCTGTTTGGCATACAATCATAATATGAACCCACTTTTGCCACTTTAAGCGTACAGGAGGGTTTCTGCATCTGATCAAATATGATGTAAATTATATAAAATAAAGCCACTTGTTAGTGCATGCAACTTCATACCAGGATTTTGTGAAAAGATGCAGCCTTTAATCAGATTTTCTTTCATCTGGACTCCAACAATCTGTTTTAAAAAATGGTCTGAATGCTGCTTTAATAAAAGGGTACAAATATATCTTGCACATAGCCTGAGCATAATTTCACAAAAATTCAACTATACGATGAAATGCTTGAGGCATACATCCATGATATGTGGATACGGATATGTACATCAACATCAACTCTAGTGAAAATGCATTTTAACTAGTGTGTGCTTCAGAAACACGGACTCATGTGGCAGCCACATTTTACCCCGCCTTTAAGACGCGTGGAGCGCTTGGGAGAAGTCGAAACAAGGCGGGCGACACCTGTTCAGGGTGCGGGAGGTCTGCCACGCAAGGAGAGGAGGCACCGGCAGGAAGCGATACGAGACGGCAGGAGACGGGACTCTGCCACTCCAGATTGGTCCTGTATTGCCAGAGGGCAAGACATGGAACACCGGATAGGTAGATAGATAGATAGAGAGAGAGATAAATAGGGATGGATGAAGATATGTAGAGAAAGAGATAGACGGAGAGAGAGAGAGAGTGGTGGAGATGGATGATGAAAGAGAGAATGAGAGAGAGAGAGATAGATGAAGATAGGTAGAAAAAGAGATGGATACAAAGAGAGAGAGAGGGGGAGATGGATGATAAAAGAGAGAAAGAGAAAGAGAAAGATAGGGAGATATGAATAGAGGGGGAGAGAAAGAGGGGGAGAGATGGATGATGAAAGAGAGAAAGAAAGGGAGATATGAACAGAGGGGGAGAGAGAGAGAGACAGGGATAGATGAAGATAGGTAGAGAAAGAGATTGACAGAGAGAAAGAAAAAGATAGGGATATATGAACAGAGGGGAGAAAGAGAAAGATAGTGATAGATGAAGATGAAGATAGAGAAAGAGATTAGGTAGAGAGAGAAGGGAGAGAGATGGAAGATGAAAGAGAAAGATATGGATAGATGAAGATAGGTAGAGAGAGAAACAGACAGAGAGAAGGGGAGAAGTGGATAATGAAAGAGAGAAAGAGAAATATATGGATAAATGAAGATAGAGGGGGGAGAGAAGAGAGGGAAGAGAAAGAAAAGAGGGAAGAAGCATGCATTTATTCTCTTCCTCTCACCATGATATAGGGGGGAGGAGGAGGCAGATGCAGCTGTGTGATATCCAAGGCGTGTACCAAACAGGAGGCTTCTTTTTTTTTTTAGTGCTTTCGCCAAACGTGGGAGGAAAAGCACACACATATACACACACACGTAAGGGAGAGGCACGTAGCGGATCATTTCACTTTCGGTCACGCCTAGAAATTTATGTGTTTTGGCAAGTACCGTAAAGGTATCCTCTCTTGTGGTGAACTAAACAAAACTTATGTCATCTTGTATGTTGAAATTGTTGATTTTTCTTTCCTGCAGATATTCTTTGATTTTTTTTTTCATGTTTTCATGCTGATCTCTTGTAATGCAGTAGTGGTTCACATATGAATGCAGCTTTAAAGGGTGCTGTTGGTATTGTTACACAAATAGAGCCAATAGTAGTGAATATCATATCACCTCAAGAATTTGCAATGGAAACGTAAACAAAATTTAGCTGGTTCCCCTCACTCCACTTAAACATTGATGGTGCTTTTAGTTCATTGTTGAGATTAGTTTTGTCATTTCACTCTAATATGCAGATGGGCACTTCATGATTTGGCATAGTGTCAAATTGGAATCATCTTTGCTGTTTGATGAACATCTGAGTTGGCTTTTATCAAATGTGTGTGGTTTAAAAAAAAAAGTGTGGCTTTCTGTCAGGCATTGATTGATGTGCAGCAGGATAAAATGGACAGAGTAGACAGCCATTAGTGTGGTGAATGATTGTGGTTCATTGTCATTGATTCGCTCATCCATCATTGATTCATCAAGAACAGGGTTTATTCTTTGTTTATTCCACACAACAGTTGCCACTTTGAGGTGTACAATTTTCCAAAAGCCTCTCGGGCAGATGCACAAAATGAAAAGGATCACTTTGCTGATGCGGCGCGGCTGTTTCCTCTTTTCCACCAAAAATAAAGTGATTCCTAGATTGGATTGAAGAGTTAGATATCTTAATCTCTCCACTTTTTGATCTCTTAAATCAGTCATGCTGCAACTTCTTAAGAGATACAGAGCCCAAAATAGTTTTAGGACGGTGTTTGTATGCATTCAGACACATTTAGCCAGAAGGGCTCGCTTCCTGTGTATGTGGTTGTGACAGATATTCGGAGGATCCTTATCGAGTGGATTCATAATCTCGGCCATTCTGCGAGCTCTGAGCTGCACGCAGTGAGCGAGCGAGGCTTGCAATGGCTCTCAAAACTTCTCTCACTTATCACTACCACTTGTACCCACTGCGGTGCTGATGCTGGGGTGCGGACTGGAAATACATTTTACCCCTTTTCCATTTACGCCAAGCCTCAGATGCTTAATGTCTGACCATCAGCCGTCATTGATTGATGCCGCTTTACAGCTTCAAGGTTGGTTCGGCTGGTTGGGGTGGGGGGGAGTTGCAGTAGAGGGGAAGCAAAGAACAGGAAGAAGAAGAAGAAGAAGAAATACAAAATGAGATGGAGAATGAAGATTAGACCAGGCTCTTGGGGGAGAACAAGAGGTGAAGATGATGTCTGAGAGGATGATGGGGAGGGGGATGGTGTTCGCACCATGGAGTCAGGGGAACCGGCTTACTTCTCGAAGACAAATACATACCTGTTGTCACTTTGAATCTTAAGCCCAATGTTTGGAAAGCTGGCGTGATTCCCATGCTTTGTTGCCCGGTAACAATCACTGACGATCATTGATATGTGGATGTGCTCCTTCCGTTGCCATGGCAGCACATATCTTCATCTGCAAAGCGATAAAGATGGAGACACAATCAGAAATTGTGAGGCAGTTTGCCTGGCACATAAATCTAATTGGGAGGTGAAGAGGTATTAACTCTATTGACTTTGCAGTAGTTTTTTTTTTTGCCCCTTTCAAATGCTGACACAAAGACATGACTGAGTAGATTGGAAACTCCAGTGAGAAACTGGTACACCTGAGTAGAAAAGCTGGCACTGCAACTTTGAGCAAAATTTGAACATTTCACATGACTTTGATTATGGGGTATTGTACATCCCACTTGAAGAGTCGCCTAGATCTTCCAATCTACTTGTTACATTGTACCCTGCTCTACCCTGCTCAAACTCATGTTCTGAAACATTTGTTACCAGATTCCAAGTGTTGCTGACATCGTTGTTGCTCTAAAAAAGTTCAACCGAAACCTGCAGCATCAGAATCTCCCACACCAAACATATCAGGGGCTGTATGGAGAAAGTGTTTAATTGTGTGTATCCAGATGTGAAATTCTCTTTTAGATGTCAAACTTTATAATTCTATTGTGACAAATTTTTGCCCCCCCCCCAAAAAAAAAAAAAAAACTTCTATGATGAAATTTTTTCTCTGACCAAAAACTTTGCACCAAAGCCAATTCTAATGAAAGTTTACTGATCTGTTGGTTTCACCTTGTGCTTCCCATCAAAGCCAACTTAAACATGGGGTAGAGCCTCCCCTCAAGGCTTTCCACTTTTTGTCCTCGATATTGTGGCTTGATATGCCCCTTTAAAGCAGTTTGTTACATTGAAGAGGTATGACTCTTTTCAAAGTATGCATGGAAACAGGTGAGATTACCTTTCAATTCATACTTTCATGACATGAAGGAAAAATTGACTTTGTAAGACAGTAGTGCAAGCAATAGAGGCTCGAAGTGCATAATGTAGACCATGTCAACAACAAAGCATCAGAAAAAGATCTAGTTGATCAAATTATTTGCCTTGATCGTATAAACACAGTAAGGTCATGCTTCTGTGACAATGCCTACAGGTGTCGTAAGAAAAGTAGTTCAAGACTGATCCCCTCTTATTCTTAACCAGCCTGGAATTCACTTGCATGCCCCCGTGGCAACTCCAGGTCACTTTATCTGGACGCTTCAGACTACTTGGAGTCCACCAGCCACTTTGCTAAGCCTTGGCACAGTGGGAAGTGCCTGTAGTTTCAGAGTTGTGGCACCCTTTTTGTTTGTTTGTTTGGTTTTTTTTAATCCTCTGAAGTTTACTACCATCTTCAATGGCCTAATGCTTGCCATATTTTATAAACAGTGCAATGGAAAACTAAATGTATGACTTTTCACTTGTTTTTGGACTCTATGCTGATGTCTTCATTGATTTCGACTAATTATTTCCTCTTTTTTCTTCAAATTTGTTGTGATGGACAAAATTGTCCTATTCTCTGTGCTGTGAGACGGAACTAGTCTTGCTTCTGAGCTTGAGAATGTGAATGCAATCAATTATCATAGGCATCTGCTGTTTTGTTTTGTCTTTTTTTATGAAGTCAATGGGGCTAGGAGTTATGTAATGACAGAAATATGAAGAATCTGCACAAGCTGTGAGTAGCATAGATCATACAGTTCAAGAGTTAAATCTTTATCCTGTTTTAGTTATTTTATATACATATATATCATATCCAATTATGTGTGTACATTCTGATGCATTTTGTAAAGGCAGTATATTATGTGTGCTTGTGCCCATTGAAATGAACAGTACTTTCCTCATTCTCATAATTCCTATGAATGTTTGACTGAAGGAATTCTGTCTTTGTCCCACAAATTCTGATATAACTTTGTAATTTGTCTTTGTTCCACAAATCCTGATTTACCGAGGTAATTTATTGGGTTTGTGACAAGGGGGCATCTTTACAGAGCCTCTAAATGTTGTCTGGGTGGCACTTAACCGATGTCATTGGGGGACCATCATGTCCAATGTAACTTATACGAGGGGAATTACTCAATAAAGCCATAATTGTGCGTGGACCTCCTTTCAAGGGCACTGCGATTGATCACAGTAGCGGATATCGAGCACGGATCTCATACGGTGACGAGCTCATTTCAGCAAGACAGGGAGGGGTTGGTCCTGAAGGAGAGATATTTTGCTTGCTGCAGAAAAAAACAGGCAAAATAAAATTTCAAGGGGTGAAGAATGGCTGAAAGCTATCATGATCTGATTTTATGGCTGTTGTCATGGAACTCTATTGATTTTGTTTTCCCTTTCAATTTTTGTTCCTTCCAAGAGGCTTTCAACATGAGCTCTTCAATTTTCTCTCCCACTTTTGTACCCTTGAATTTTTTTTTTTATTGCTGAAGATGATCTTTGCAAAACAGAGAGGAAAACGTAGCATTTATCTATTATAGATACCACATTCTTTGATCCAATTCAGTTGACTGCCAGAAAAAAAAATCCCAGTTTTTATCTTCTTTCATTTGCAAGAGGGGAAAAATATGATTATGTGGGAGAGGATTGCTTACATGCCTTCATCTCATCTGCCCTAGATTTTGGGAGGTTTGCTGAATATATTTAGTATTTGATGCGTCTGAAAGACTGTGATACCCAGGGAAGTCTTGTAAGATTTGGCTGGCAGGAAAAAGCTGCCGGTGAAACCGTAGACTAAGGGCAGAGTGACAGTCAACTGATGCTAATCGTCAACGTGGCCAAGTAATATTTCAGTGCATTTCATTTTCCTCGGGATGTGACAGCATCCAAAATAAAACAAATTTAGTTACTTGACGTTCCCTTGTTTCTGAGGTAAAAATGATTGCAATGGCCTGTGCTTTGTTGGATAATATGCAGATTTATCTGAGTGAGGTTAGATTTTAGATGCGTTGTATGCTATTACAGCTTGAAGTGCAGGTGCACTGCACATTCAAGACTTTTGGACATTGGTGAACAGAGTAGAAATATAGCAACAGAATTCAATTCAATCATACTTTATTTCCATCAATAAAAGGAAATACATAATAGAAGATGATACATTAATGGTAGAAGAAGATTCATCAAAACCACACATGATGCATAAGAGTTGTGGAATTTTCAAGTTTAGATGTACTCTTAAAACAGTAGCATTTGCAACCATCTACTTTATATGTATGGCAAATATTTTGCAAGGTAATTATTTTTGCAAATTTTGCGAGTCGGATGCTATTCGCAAATTTAAAAGCATGCATAATTATCGATGCTTATCTCAACATCAATGCGACCTGCCTGCACATGTTTTTCTGTACATTTGCGAATATACCCTCTCACGAAATTGTCAGAAGTCCCTTTTGCTAAATATATCGCGTATACAATATCAAAATTGGATCAAGTGACAATGTTATCACCTCACAACTCTCCCATTGGTTTAACAGAGATGTTACAAAAAGTCTTTTTTTTTCAGCATTTTAACAAGGACAAACCCTTGCCTGTATATTAAAGTAATCTCCATTAGGTTATTAGATACAACACTGATTTGAGCCAAAGGATGCAAGTTTTTCTTGGATGTCATAACAGACAATGATAATGAAGATTATTGTGTGGGTCAGTTGTGGAATTGTGTTGTGATGATATAATCATCCCACATTATTTGCTCAGCATGCGGATTTAACACACACAACATTCTGTAGAAAACATATAAGTGCAAGTTGAAAGTCATATTACTTTCTTCTTTTTTGTGGGAGATGGATGAAACTTCTACCATTTGATTTGTTTTGTGTTTTTACTCTGTTAAAGCCAGCTCAAACACTTTAATTGAAAAGCACATCAAGGTATCTCGTACTTCCACAATCTTTTTCATATCAATCAGAGATTCTCCATGTGTTGTTGGAAAGGATCTGTGCGCTAGACATTTGCTACACTATATTGATCCAAAATTAAACAGCATTTTGCTCAAAGGAAGGGATGTATGATATACAAAACCTGTCTTTTTTTGCCTGTTTAAAATTCGCTAGCGATTCAAGCATCACAAAATGAAAATGCTGTAAGTGCAATATCAAATATGAGACTTGCTTCGTGATTGCACCAGCATACATATATCTACTTTGGGTCTGTTCGTATGATTTGGTTTGTATTGTTTTGTTTTTGTCAAAGGTTGAAATATTTTGGTGTTCGCATGTGTATGCCACCTAGAAGGCCCAGCAGCTCACAAAAGCGAGTTCTCACTCTGCTGTTTATTTTCTGGAGACATAAAGCTATCTCTGGACAGCTTCTGCCTGCTCTGGCATCATTGTAGGATTCTATTGCGGAGGAGGAGTCGTGTGGGTGTGAGAGCAAGACGAGAGGAATCCATTTAAAGTGCTTGCATCCTGTTGTTGTTGTTGTTTGTTGTTTTTTTTTTGCCAAAGTCAGGGTTATACTTAACGAATATACCACAAACTGAGAGGTTCGAGTTGAAATTATGCATTCTGAAGTTGCAGAAAATGGGTCAATTTTTTTGTCGGCGGGATTTGAATCGGGGATCTCCTATAGGACAACAGCCCTATAGGAGATCCTCGATTCAAATCCCGCCACCAGTGTGTCCACCTGCAAGATGTTTTCAGCCATAATGTCTCCTTTGTCCTCTGAACAAAAAGTTTTTCATCATAATCATCAATTTTTGCTCACATGCAAATATGGGTACATAAGAGTCCTTGCAGGAGGAATTGGAACAGTATGTCAAGCTCCAGGGACTATGGAATGCAAAAATGCATGCTGGATACGCCTACTAAAAACCTTCTAAACCAAGACCCTGTTTACAGTGTGGGGCTGGGCCAAGCCGCGGCCGAGCTGCGGCCGAGCCCCGCAATTTTGTCCGTTTACACTGCCGGGCTCGGCCGCGCTTTTAATTCAAACCTTTCAATATTTTGTCGTAGTGGCGCTCTGCTTGTAAACAAACGCACTTTGGTATAGTCTGGTTTTCAGACCCTTTGCCAACTGGATTCCGTGGCAACAAAGTCGCCCTTCGGGCAAAGGCCTTTGCCGAAGGAAAAATCCTTTGCAGGACAAAACCACCTTAAACTATACTAGTTTTCGACGTTGAGGGGGTTAAAATCCTGAATAGCGAAATAGTACGGGCAGAAGGTTTGGAAGTCAGACTAAAATTGGTCGCGCATTTGGCCCAGTTTGCGTTTACACTGAGAAAAGGCCGGGCTCGGCCGCAGCTTGGCCGCGGCCGAGGCTGAGACCACCTCCAGAGCCAATTTTGGCCCCGCATTTGGCCTTATGCGCGTTTACACTGAAATGAAGGCGGGCTCGGCCACGGCCGAGCCTTGCACTGTAAACGGGGTCCTAGAGCCTGTCAATGACATCATCTGTCAATCACTGGTAAAGTACTATATTGATTAACAGAAGAATTGGAATGCAACTTCCCTTAGACTGATAATAACTTGCATTTCCCCTGTTCCAGTACGTTCAAACAGTGATCCTTAAATTTGAGGATAGCTAACCTTGAGGATAAGTTCTATGGGGTGCCAAGTGTCACATGGTCAATTTCGTAGATGAAATGACTGATTTTGTGATGAAATTATGTCGTCATACAAAATGGACCATGCGACACTTGGCGCTCAATAGAACTAATCCTTGAGGTTAGCTATCCTTGAGGTTAAGGATCATCACCAGAATGTAACTAATGTATTTTGTTAATGATATTAGTGCATTAGCAATGAAAGCACATTGATGATGGAGATGAAGTAGTTAACCATTACCCTGCCAAACCAAATTAAGAGAATGATTTGTGGAGACTTGATAGAACAATGCATTAAACACTGGAACATTTGCTGCACACACACCCATACAACCTCGTCAGACATACTGTTTTACATCGATATCCATTGCCAATGCTGTAGACAAGCTTGTTTTGCACATTTTCTTGTACGTGCTTTCGAAAAGCCTCTTATACTCTTTCATGCACAAAATGCCCAGGGGACTAAACATCCTTCTAAACATTCCCAGACTTTGTCACATGGAAAATGAGAATATCTGAAAAACATGGGCATTGAAGCAAATTAGATTATTCTTTCTTTTTTTCTTCTTCTTCTGTTTTTGCAGAGTGAGAGAGAGGGAAAAAAAATGATGTGGGAGTATTGGGGAGCTGTCTGTTGGCAGTAGAGAAGAAAAGTGCAGATAATCCTTTTCCTACATATTTTTTTTCCATCCTATTTTGAGAGTGGGACATGTGATATAAGGGGGATGTGTATTTTGATAGTGACTGCAAGCTCCATGCCCGCAGCTGTCCCGATAACAGCGGATGCCAGCCCTGGCGATCCCTGGGGATGCACCACAACATAAATGTGAGGGGAAGTTTGTCAGCTCCGTCATTTCCACTTCTATTTTCTGCTTTAAACTGTAGAGTGATTTCATCTTTTTTCTTCCCCAACACAAAATTGTAGATGGGAGAGGGATGGAGGGTAAGGGGTGGGTAGATGTCGTTGAAGGCAGACTCAAAGAGAGGAGGAAACACCCATGTTTTGCAGGCATGGACTGGCATTTATAATCATATTAACGGAAGATTAGGGTGTGGGGAGGTGGAGGGAAGGACACTACTTAAAACTCCTGAGCTATTTTTCTGTATTCTATTTTGTATTTTCATGTTGTTTTTTCACACATTCAAGCGGAATGTGCAGCAACGAATGAAACCAAAATAAAACAAAAATATGGAGAAAAAGAAAGTGTGTGAAAGAGAGAGTTTGGAGATCACTGGTTTGAACTCCAAAGTTATTATCATTATTTTTTTTTTGTAGATTAGCCCATGGGGAGGGGGATTCTGGAGCTCTAAGGTGGGAAGGAGCTGAGTAGGGTTGTGTTTTTAACCTGTGACTTGTGCCAATTATCTCGATGGAAACTAGGACAAAGAGAGGATGAGAGATAGAAGCTAGCCCAGCTAGAAACTCTTCAAGATAGTCTAGGGGAGGGGGAGAGACCTAGAAAATATTGGCAGGGGAAGTCGAAAGAGGAGAAGGAAATTGGCTTTTGTTTTAGGTTATCATCTTTATTATCATATTAATAGAAAATAGGGTTTGACAGCATGAAGGAGGGGGGTGGGGGAGAACACAGCCTCTTAACTCCCAAGTGGTTTGCAAAGTAGTGTGGGGGGGGGGGGGGGGGTGGGGAAGGGGGTCAGTTAGGGCGGAGAGAACAGGGAAGTTATCAGTGCGGCTTGTGTTCGCCGGTGACTTGCATCATTATCATATCGACAGGACTCCAGAACTCCTTCCCGACCCCAATCTTTGCTTTGTGGCGCTCTCCCGCCTGGCCTGCACGCGGGGCAGAAAGGAGGTGTGAAAATTGTAAAGGCAGATTCCTGTCAGATTCCCGTTTCACCCCCCTAGCCTTGTTAGAATTCTCGCCCTAACATTGAGGGACATGAGACTTGACTTCTGTGCATTCTGTTTATACAGCCATTTTGTTCCCAGGCTATTTGAGATATTTCACTTCCTACAGCAGCAGTAATCATGTCAAACAGTGGAATACGATGTCTAACAAGTATCATTCATATCTCACTTAATTTTGTTCTTTGTAGTGCTCAGGGCAAATGATTTCATATCTTAACTTCTTATCCTCAACTGTGTAGTGCTCATATTATATTTCAACACAGTATCTTTAATTCCATTTAATTTCATAGTGATGCTAGTCTGTTTCTGTTGTAATAGTTTGTGTGAATTTCCTTCAAAATTTGATTCTGCACACAAATTTACATTACTCTGACAAAGATATGTTTTCTCAAATTGCTATGATAACTGAGAAAGTAGACCAATATGGGGTTAAAATAAGTAGTGCATAGAAATAGCATGTGCATATATGTATATTATATATCGTTGTTGAGGTGACAAAATCTTGTACACTGTATTTCAAAAATGTCAAATGTTCAGGAGAGTAAAAAAAAAATGGCAGCCAAAGCACTGTAACAAATGGGATTGCCCTTCCTTTTACATGCCATGGTTGCTTCATTTTAGGGGTAAGACAGCGAGGATGTGGACAGGACATTTAAGTGATGATCTGACGGTTAATCCAAACAGAGCTTTTTCACCAAAATTTGAGATACCAGGTCTTGTCACCCCACTGACAATATATGTACAAATTGTATAATTCCATACTCAGCAGTC